>NC_133649.1:154717955-155085555 GCF_009905375.1 Apium graveolens | reverse complement strand
TGGTCGTCCCTTCACATTTTTACTCTAGATCTCAAAGGAGTACCTGATTTTAATCTTTGATCTTTTTGCTTTTTCTTTTGATAAGAGAGGTTTATCAGCACTTAGTACATTCAGCAGTTTTACTAGTATCAGAACTTAACAGATGAGTAGCATTATTCTAATTTGTGACTTAGTAATAAGATATACAAAGTGAACTTAACTAAGCTCAGTTATCAGAATTTGCTAGTGTCATAAGATTTCCACTGAAATAATTACTTCTTCCATGGAATCATTTGTTTATTGAAGACTACTAGGTCAGTATCTAGCACAGTTATCCTCATAGGATTGAATAGGTACTAGAACAGACATATCACTTATCAGAGTTTAGAAACATATATCAGACAACAGTCAGTACTTAAAGACATTTATCAATTAAGCACAGAATACACAATGAGATTAATTCTGTAAATACTGAGCATAAAGTCTGATAACACAGAACAAGTCTAAGAAGATTTAGAGAAAGAACCTGAAACCATTCCAAGTTCATTTACCAATCTTGTAAAAGTAGCTTCACATAATGGTTTTGTGAAGATATCTGCCAACTGTTGATCTGTGGGAACAAAATGCAATTCCACTATACCTTCATCCACATGTTCCCTGATGAAGTGGTACCTGATGCTGATGTGCTTTATCATTGAGTGTTGAACTGGATTACCTGTCATAGCAATAGCACTTTGATTATCACAGTAAATAGGGATTTTGAAATATGTTAACCCATAATCCAGTAACTGATTCTTCATCCAAAGAATCTGTGCACAACAGCTTCCTGCAGCAATATACTCTGCTTCTGCAGTTGATGTGGAAATTGACGTTTGTTTCTTGCTGTACCAAGAAACCAATCTGCCTCCAAGAAATTGGCAGCTTCCACTTGTGCTTTTCCTGTCAATTTTGCAACCTGCAAAATCTGCATCTGAGTAACCTATTAGTTTAAAATCTGATTCTCTAGGATACCATAATCCCAGAGCAGCTGTTCCTTTAAGATACTTAAAGATTCTTTTTACAGCTGTTAAGTGAGGTTCTCTTGGATCTTCTTGAAATCTTGCACAAAGACAGGTAGCATACATGATATCAGGTCTACTAGCAGTTAGATAGAGTAGAGAGTCAATCATACCTCTGTAGTCAGTAATATCTACTGATTTACCGGTATCCTTATCCAGTTTTGTTGCAGTGGCCATTGGAGTGGATGCACTTGAACAATCTTGCATTCCAAATTTCTTTAGCAAGTTTCTGGTGTACTTGGTTTGACAAATAAAAGTGCCTTCCTTATTCTGCTTGACTTGAAGGCCCAGAAAATAGCTAAGTTCCCCCATCATACTCATCTGATATCTTGACTGCATTAGTTTGGCAAACTTCTTGCAAAGTTTGTCATTTGTAGATCCAAAAATGATATCATCAACATAAATCTGGACCAGAAGTAAGTCCTTTCCATGGTTGAGGTAAAATAGTGTTTTGTCTATTGTCCCTCTGTTGAATCCACTTTCCAGAAGGAACTGAGCTAAAGTCTCATACCATGCTCTAGGAGCTTGCTTAAGTCCATAAAGTGCTTTGTCAAGTCTGTAGACATAGTCTGGATGTTTGGTATCTACAAAACCTGGAGGTTGTTCAACATATACCTCTTCCTCCAGTTCTCCATTGAGGAAAGCACTTTTCACATCCATTTAAAAGACAGTAAACTTTTTGTGAGCAGCATAAGCCAAAAATATCCTTATGGCTTCTAACCTAGCAACTGGTGCAAATGTTTCATCATAATCAATTCCCTCCTGTTGAGAATATCCTTTTGCAACCAGCCTTGCCTTATTCCTTATAATTATGCCATCACTGTCAGTTTTGTTTCTGAATACCCACTTTGTACCAACAACAGATCTATTTTTTGGTCTTGGTACTAGGGTCCAGACTTTGTTTCTTTCAAATTCATTCAACTCTTCCTGCATTGCTTGCACCCAATCAGCATCTTGAAGAGCTTCTTCCACTTTCTTTGGCTCAGTCTGAGAGAGAAAAGAATTGTAAAGACACTCATTTGAAGTACCTGTTCTAGTTCTGACACCTGCATCAGGATTTCCAATTATCAAATCAGGTGTATGTGATTTTGTCCACTTCCTTGCAGATGGAAGGTTTTCTCTAGAACTGGATGCTCCCCCATGATCCATGCTATCTTCATTTTCATTTTCTGATGCTCCCCCTGAAACTATGCTCTCTGAGTTGGATTCTTCAGTGTTCAGATTTTCAGCACTATCAGAACTTGGCTTATCAGAACTTGACGAATCAGAACTTGAAGAGCCAGATGCATGTTCGGATGTTTCTTGAGATGTGGTAGGATCTTGAGTATGCTCCCCCTGCATAGGTGCATCTTCCTTTAACGTAGTCACCACAGTTTCAATAACATCAGAGTTTAATCCATCAGAGTTTGCAGTATCAGGACTTAGACTGTCAGGATTTTCAGTATCAGAATATGAGTCTTCATTTGCAAATCTCAGCTGATCATGGTCAATGAAATCTTTAAGACCAGTGATCTTCTTGTCATCAAAAGAGACATTGATAGATTCCATGACCACTTTTGTTCTCAAATTATAGACTCTGAAGGCTTTTGTGGAAAGTGGATATCCAACAAAGATTCCTTTATCAGCTTTTAGATCAAACTTTGATAGTTGTTCAGGATGAGTCTTGAGAACAAAACACTTGCATCCAAATACATGAAAATATTTCAGATTTGGCATCTTTTTCTTCACCATCTCATATGGTGTTTTTCAATGCTTGTTAATGAGTGTTGCATTTTGAGTAAAACAAGCAGTCTGCACAGCTTCAGCCCAGAAATAGGTTGGAAGCTTTGCTTCTTCAAGCATTGTACGTGCAGCTTCAATGAGAGTTCTATTCTTCCTTCAACAACTCCATTTTGCTGTGGAGTTCCAGGAGCAGAAAATTCCTGCTTTATTCCATGGCTTTTGCAGAACTCTTCCATTATCAAATTCTTGAACTCAGTGCCATTATCACTCCTTAAAATTTTCACAGAATCTTTGACCATTTTATCCAGCTGTTTGACATGATCAATCAAGATAGATGCAGTTTCACTTTTTGTGTGCAAGAAATACACCCATGTATATCTGGTGAACTCATCTACTATGACCAACGCATACTTCTTCTTTGCAATAGACATGACATTTACTGGACCAAATAGATCAACATGTATAAGATGATAAGGCTCAAGAATTGATGAATCAGTCTTGCTCTTCAATGAAGATTTTCTTTGTTTGGCTTTCTGACATGAATCACAAAGACCATTAGGAGCAAATACTGTGTTTGGCAATCCTCTCACAAGATCTTTCTTGACCAGTTCATTTATATTGTTGAAATTTAAATGAGAGAGTTTCTTATGCCAATTCCAGCTTTCTTCAATTGATGCTCTACTTAACAGACAGATTGCAGAGCCATCAGTACTTGTTGAAAGCTTAGCTTCATAAATGTTACCACGTCTATATCCTTTCAGAACAACTTTGCCTTTAGATTTACTCACAACTTCACAGTGTTCTTCAAAGAAATCAACATGATAACCTCTATCACAGATTTGACTTATACTCAGTAGGTTGTGTTTAAGTCTTGAGACCAGAGCTACTTGTTTAATTATGACATTTCCAAGATTGATATTGCCATATCCCAATGTTTTTCCAATGTTGCCATCTCCATAAGAAACACTTGGGCCAGCTTTCTCCACAAAGTTTGATAGCAGGGCCTTATTTCCAGTCATATGTCCTGAACATCCACTGTCCAGAACTAGAATATTTTTCTGTTGCCCTGCAATCACAAAGACCACTAATTATTAGTTTTAAGGACCCAGACTTGCTTGGATCCTTTGGCCTTATTAAGTTTGTTAACATTTGCAGCGGATTTAGCATCAGAGTTTATGTTAACATTTTTCTTAACAGAATTTACACTATCAGACTTTGAATCAGAATTTACACTAGAAGGAACAATGGAAACTTTCTTCAAAGAAGGTTTTATTTGATAATAATCATAGTACAAACTATGATATTCCTTACAAGTATAAATGGAATGCCATAAACTACCACAATGAAAACAAGGATTTTGTGGTTTGTATCTAACAGACTGACTCTTAACTCCTGATTTTGAAGGTAAGGAGTTAATATTCTTATTCTTCCTGCAAAAAGAAGCCAGATGGTTAGAACTTCCACAGTTATGACATGTTTTCCTAGGAGTATCAGGAACAGGTTTATAATCATTGCTTTTATTCACACCTTCCTTTCCATTCCTATTTTTCCTAGGTGATTTTACCTTGTTTGCATTCTTGATATCTTTCAGCTTATGCTTAAGCTGCTTCTTTGTCATTAAGCCTATGTTTACTTCAGCTGTCTTTTCCTGTTTTAGTTTGTCAGAAGTTAATTCCTCTTTAACTTCTGATTTCTCATTATCAGACTTTACAGTTACAAATTTAACAGGTTTTAACTTTGGCTTTTGCTTAACAACAGGCTTAATTTCTTCAGTTCCTTTATCATTCTTATTCTCTCCATAACCTAAGCCCTCTTTCCAATTTTCACTACTTAGCAAATTTTGAGTTGTTCTGCCAGAGTTAGTCCAAGTCCTGATTATCTCTCTTTCCTTTTCTAACTCAGTTTGTAGAGATTCATTCATTTTTAGCACTTCATCCCTAACATAAAAAGCATCATCTCTATCCTTCTGAGTTTGATGGAATATAACTAACTCTTTTTCTAAGAAATCATTTCTTTTCTTAAAAGCAAGATTTTCAGAAGTTAATCTTTCACATGTTAAGGTTTGATCTCTATAACTAACAAACATGGTTTTAAGATATCTTCTCAACTCATTAATATCATCAGTATGAAAAGCATAAGTAGTCTGAGGTACCTTTGTTTCAGCAGCTTCAGAACTGCTCTCAGCACTTTCTTTATCAGCATTTGCCATCAATGCATAGTTCTCCTCACTTTCAGAGTCTGAAGTATCTGTCCAGCTTTTCTGCTTTGTGACAAGAGCCTTGCCTCTGTCACCCTTTACCTTCTTGCAGTCAGGAGATATGTGGCCTTTCTCACCACAGTTATAGCATTTAACATTGGTGTAATCTCCTCTGTCAGACTTTCCTCCTCTGCCTTCAGATCTTCTGAAATTCTTCTTATCAGAACTTATGCTTTTCCTGGAAAACTTCTTTCCCTTCCTGAACTTCCTGTATGCAATCTTGGTGATTCCTTTCACCATAAGAGCACACAGCTTCATCATCTCCTCATCAGCATCAGTCTCAGGCAAGCTTTCAGAATCTGAGTCATCATCACTCTCAGAACTTGATGACTCAGTATCAGACTTTATGAAAAGAGCTTTACCCTTGTCTTTCTTTGAGGAAGCTGCTTTGGGGAATTCTTCTTCAGCCTTAAGAGCAACTGTCCTTGACTTTCCTCCTGTCCTATTGCTTCTTTGTTCCATCTCTAGCTCACGAGTCTTGAGAATTCCATAGATTTCGTCAAGAGTTGTTTCATCAAGATTGTAGTTGTCTCTTATTGTCGTTGCCTTCAAATCCCAACATTCAGGAAGAGCTAACAGGAACTTAAGGTTTGAATCTTCAAGATCATACTCTTTATCAACCAATGACAAATCATTCAAAAGTTTGAAAAATCTATCATATAAATCATTCAATGACTCATTAGTCTTTGAGTCAAAGTGTTCATACTCTTGAGTGAGTATTGTCTTCCTGTTCTTCTTAATTGTGTCAGTTCCCTGACATCTTGTTTCCAGCGCATCCCATATCTCCTTAGCAGTCTTGCAGTTGATTACCCTGTTTGACATTACATTATCAATGGCACTATGTAGTAAGTGTCGTACCTTAGCATCCTTAGCAATTGATGTTATGTCCTCAGCAGTATAATCACTCTTCTCCTTTGGTACGGTCATTGCTGCTTCACCTGCAACTATAACAGCGAGTTTGGTTGGTTTGTGAGGACCTTCCTTGATTCTATCCAGGTATTCTGGATCTGTTACTTCCAGGAACATGGTCATCCTTACCTTCCATATAGGATATTCAGATGGTCTCAGTATGGGGACTCTGATGGTCTCATACCGACTCTGAATTTGCGTCTTTGGTGGTTCCTCAGTTGTGGTAGGCTTAGTTGGTGTTTCTGTGTCCGACATGATTGTGTTTGGATCTTTAACTGTATGTAAGTTAACAGATAGGCTCTGATACCAATTGTTAGGTCACACACACACTGTAGAGGGGGTGAATACAGTGTATAGTACACTCAAATCGAACTTTAAGAACTTAAGTAACAGAAAACAAACTTTATTGAAACAATAAACTCTGTTACAGTATGGAACTGTTACCTCTCAGTGATGAACAAATATCACGAGAGCTGCTAGGGTTACAATGAATAATCTTTTCTAATAATGATAACACTTATAGTGTAAACCCTATGTCTGTGTTTATATACTACACAGTTACAAGATAATCGCTAATTGATATGGAATATAATTCTGCTTCCTAAAATATATCAATCAGATATCTTTTCTTCCAAGTATTCCATTCTTCATGGAATTCCTTCTTCATGCATATCTCTTCTTATGTTTATCTCGATCTTCTTTCCTTTAATCAGCTACTATCCTTATCTGATTGTCCTTCAGCACTTAAGTTCTGATATCTATCTTCTGATGATTATCTCCTGATAATATAAGTACTAATATCCTTAAGTCCTGACTTCCAGTATAAGTACTGATAAACAGGTAAGTACTGATTTATCCTGTTCACGTAAGATCTGAAAGCTAAATATAAAACATATTAGCCATGACATTATCAAATATATCTAACATAAGGTACTCAAGAACAAACGTTTATTTGGTCTTCGATCTAGTCTCAAATAGAGGCTACACCTGCGGCATAACTTGAATACTTTAATCATTTTGGGGATTGTAATAACTATTATTCTGTGGATTTATCAAATTCTAGTTATGTATTAATTTCGTTTCCAAGATAATAACATGTGAATATATAAGATCATGTGGGGGTCATATTTGTGTAAGTTTATATATTATATTGTACAAGATACGTGTTGAAACATGATTTAAGACAGTGGGGGTACCTAAAACCCGGATCCCGGATTTGTGGGCGTCATAGCAAACGTAGCTCAAATAGATTTTTCACATGACAATAAATATATGCCTTGATTCTTATAAATAATGTACATAGACCAGTGTGTGGGACAAATTAATACCCAACTATAAAAAAAGAATTACTATTCTTAATATTACAGCTAATATTTTCCCATGTAATTTTATTTTAGCCACTCCGACCACCAAATCATCATTATACATTTATCAAACACACTTTTATAATAAATTCTGATAAAACTTCAAATTTTATTAATAAGAAATCCTCTATTGTCAACTACATCAATTTTTAATTTTATTTTTTAAATACACACAAAGATAGATTAATAAATAATTTTAATGAAGAACATTGCATTTAAGATTGTGTCTAAATAATCTATATTTTTAGATTTCAGAATTATTAATTTTTAAAAATTAACAACCAATGTATTGGATGTTGAGTAACAAAATGAATTTATTAATATTCTAATGTGAAGATATTGTGATCATGAGTAGGCCTATGCAAACTGTTAACCGAAATTGAAATTTATTTCGGTTAACCAAAATTAAAATGCTGAAAAAATCCTGCCGAAAATCGAACCGAAATTAATTTAGTTTTGAAACCGAACCGAAATGACTAATGCGGTTATACCGAAAACCAAAATTTTAAAACCGAATTTTAGAACAAGTGGCCAAAAGATTGTTTAAGAAGTCAGAAGCTCTTCTCCCAAACTAAAATGATTGTATTAATATACAAAATACAAATTATATAAGTTACTAAGTGTTGGACTTGGATAGATCAACATGATAAATAGATAATTATGGTATTGGTGATTTATTTTTCCAAGTTGGCTCTGGAATTTTAAGTTTCTAATAATGTAAAAGCTATTGTGAATTGTGACAATGTTTATATTTTAAGCTTTATAATGATATACAGGTATGCCAATTACCAATGAGTCAATGAACTACAAGGAAAAAGAGAAATTATATGTACTGAAGTGATGTTTAATGTTGAGGAGCTGCTCAACACTTTGTCGCGGAGGCTAATAAGTTAAAAATGGGAACTTGAAATTGAAATTATCAGTATAACTGAGTATCTTGTAATTAAACTAGTATATAAAAGTTTTATAATATAATATTAATTTGGTTATTTAATCAATTTTTCGATTAACCGCGGTTAATAACCGAAATAACTGAATAATCGAAATGTTGAAAAATGGTTATCGAAAATCGAACTGAAATTATATATTTATTTAATCGGATCGAATTATTTAATTTTTCGGTTCGACTTTTCGGTTAATCGAATCGAATGTACAGTCCTAATCATGAGGGATGTATTAAATTGAAAATTGAAAATTTATAATAATTTTTTATTGACATGTGCATGTGGCTATTTTTTCGTTAAATTAGCATGTGGTTATAGGATTCTAAATTTTGTTTTTGAAGAGAAATTTCCAAAATAGCGACATTTAGTATAGCACGACCTGATTAATATATATATATAGATAGATCTAGGGCCCTATATACCCACTACCTGCGCTATTTTATAACATGTATATTTCTTTAAACATAAACCCGTACATCTTCTCCAAATGTAAATCATGTATTATAATAACTCGAAATTTTGTAATTTTGTAAAATAATGGATGAATGTAATCCTGACGATCAAGGAAAAGCTTTTGCGCCCACACTATATAAGGGTATTTAAATTAAATTTCTGAGTTGATTTTATGAATATATGTACCAAATGAGTGTATGTAAAAGTTGTCAGTACTAAAAAAACAATATTTCAAAATGACTTTATTTTACGAACTATCGAGAAATACGATAATTGCACTACGATCAAGGATTTAAAATCCTACGAGTAAAACCCAAGTTCAAGGATTATAAAATATAGGGATTCACAATAAAGGATTACCCCACGAATCACTTACGAGGATTGATCACAGATTCGAAGAAAAAAATGAGTAATTACATAAATGAATAATTAAACGAAACAAACCCATGCAATTCCCATGCAAAAGTATTCAAACCAAGTTAGTACAAGAGTAAACAAGTTAATGGATCAAATAGTATCCGTGTTAGGAATTATAGTTCCTTTAGTTAGGGAATAAGTACAAGATGATGATGAAATGATACATTAGCTAGCTTCTATCTTTGGAAAATCTTGCTTGTTAATTTCTACAATCAATATACAGACCCATACACCAATTAAAGTAACCAAGATCAAGAAAAGCAAGCAAGCAACTCTCTTCTCTCTCTCTCTTTTACTCCCATTCGGCCCAAGCAAGAAGAAAGGGGAAGAAGAAATAAAAAACTTAAGATTTGGTCATGGAAAATTCTCCAAATTCATTTCTAGCCGTCCTCTCATCTAAATTAAGGTAAAATAAATCACCCATATCATTTCATTGAGGATAGATTAGTTAAATAAATTGTTGAAGAAGATGATAAATAATGCATGAATAATAACCACTAGATTATTTTGTTGGTTTCTTGATTGTTTAAGGATTTTTAAGCTTACATAAGAACTTATCAAGCACTAACCATTCAAAGAGAATCTCTCAAGATATCAAGAAAGGTATAAAACTTTCTTCAACACTTTGTTTTAGTAAGATTTTTCAAGAGAACTATGGTTATATGATGTAGGGTGTGTTTTAGTAATTAGTTATTAATTTGAGAGATTTTGGATGAGTTCATAATTATGAATGGATTTTATGGACCAAATAAATGATTCTTGTGTTATTAAGGTTAATGAATTGTTGATGTTTGAATTTCGGGTGATTGAGAATAATTTAGTATAAATTAACTTTGGACCGTAACCACTACGTCGTTATAATGCCTGATTTTATAGAGCCAATTTTCTGCAGAATATACGAACCATGAAACTATAATTTCTTAAATATAAAGGCTTGTAAGTTTTAGAGCTTGTCATGAGGATCGTTTAGGAGCTTGATTCTCTTGTTTCCGACTTATGGTTTGAAAGTTAGGTCCGTTTTAGTGGACACAACTTATACGTTAAAAAATGATACGGATTACCAATTTTGAGAGTGTAAATTGTCAACTTAAAATCACTTAAAAATTATGAGAATTTAACAGAGACTGGGTTATACATTTAGTAAGTTTCTGTAAAAATTTAGGTGGACATATGAATTTTTCGATTTTATAAAAATACATGAGCAAAGGATGCGCGAGTGAGAAATCTCTAGTATCACTTGAGGAGTCGACTTATAATATTATTGGGTAAAACGAGTGTTAAGGAATAATATGAGATGGAAAATGGATCAAGAAGGTTAATATCGTTTTAAGAAGTTTTAAGATTAAAATGGAACTTATTAGGAGTTTATTAAGTTACATAGTTGATGAATAGACGCTAAGTCGAAATTAGAGACTAATGGAATGTTTACGTTCTTGATTATAGATTTCCGAACAAACTCTCGTGCACCCTCTAGCTCGAGACTACCAGGAAAGTTTATAAACCCTACCTCTGATTACTGTTGTATTTTGAAAATTTAATTTCTGTATATATGCATGATGTCAGATTACATGATTTTCAAGTTACGGAATAGTATAACTTGAGATTGATAATTGATGTAGATATAGTACGTAATAGATTTATAAATGTTAACGCTAGTAAGTAGCGTGTAATGTTATATTATAGACCGAGAGCCAGTTGGTATAATTATTAAAAATCTGGAAGTATTCCAGAGTCGTTTGAAATAATTGTTTACCTATTTTAATATTAAAGCAAATATTTCAAAGGACTTGATGTTCCTTTGAGGTCTATCAAATACCTCAAAACTTTTACCAAACGATTTCCAAAAACATTATTTACTTAATTTGAATTTTATTTAGTCAAGAATATTACTTCAAACATTTTTTTTAAAAGAGAATTATTCAAGGGTTAATTACTTATTAATTATTAAATATTTATCAAAGTTTTTATATGATTAAAAATTATAAATCCTATTTTTGAAATATTTTCTGAATTTCAGAAAATCATTCAAGTACTTTCAAAACCTTCAAAAAATATTATTTCAATTTATCACAAAAAGATTGACGATATTATAAAAAGAAACTCCCCCTTAAATACATATCTGTTGACAAAAGTCAACCCACATTATTATAATCCTTCCTCCAACATTTTTTGGAAGTGTATATATATATATATATATCGGATGATACCTATCAATAAAAACTTCGCTTGGGGAACTTGAATATAAGTTCCAATTATAAGATAGGATTGTTAAAGGACAAGGAGGGGTAGACTCCAGTACCTCTGGTTCCGGGGAGACTACTAGAAATTTTATCGCAAGAGAAGGTGTCATAAATACCGAGGTACATATGATGAAGAAGGCCCAAATGCGGCCAGGGTGACAACCACGAATGAGGGAATCGCCCTTCTACTAATAGAGAACAAAATAAAATACTGTTATACAATTGATCATCGTATAACAGGGGCTCCGTTAAATGTCATATTCTTTCAATTGAAATTGATAAGCAATACAGTAACTCAAGCCTAGGTGCTGGGTTCATTAAAAGTATTCACAGAATAATTAAGTAAATAAAAGATGTTGTTTTGAAAAGAGGCGGGTATCACCAAGAAAACTACCTTTGAATATATTTCATTATACGAGATAATATAATTTCTTTAAAAATCTTTTCATACTATTGATTATTATGACCGGGCAATATAGCTCACACTTGTTTTCTTAAAAATGTCACAACATAATAGTTAACCAAGATGCTGATCCGCAAGCTGACAGCTAGGAAGCGCGTCGGAAATACGCAACTTTTACGTAGATTGTTTGGGGTTATGCCACAGATAGAACGTATGAACAGGTTCAGTTTTCAATTGTTTATGGTTCGGCTCATATATAAGTATGACTTGTGTAAGGTATTTATGAACAAACGTTTATTTGATCGCCGGTTCAATCTCAAATAGAGGTCACATCCGCGGCATAACTTGAATACTTTTGGGATTGTAATAAATATCATTTTGTGGATTAAATCTCTAGTAATGTATTAATTTCATTTCCAAGACAATAACCCATGATTGTGTATAATAATAAGTATGGGGTCGTAGATGTGAGTTTAAATATTTTATTATGCAAGATAAGTGTTGAAACAGGATTTTAGACTGCGTGACTACCTAAATTCCTGACCCCGGATTTGGGTGCGTCACACGTATATACACTACTCACAATGATCGGTATCCTCCCTTTCTCTGAGTATGCTTTCTAGATACAAGCTTGCATATAAAATGAAACCAAAGCTAACATCACTTACAAAAAATACCAAGTCCCTTCCCATTTTTAATACTGCTGATGACCATTACCACCATCATTCGGCTAATGAAATTCGATTCAATGTTAAGACCGAGAAATTCAACCTCCTAAAAGTACTCAAAAGCAAATTAAACATAATCTCCATTTCACCCGACGCTTCTATTGCACTCAAAACATCACCTCTGACTCTCAAAATGACATAATTCTCTAATAAACTTCTGTGAGTTATCAAATTGAAGACTTGGACAATCTCGAGGTTCATAACAAGAAAAATCACCGGAAGATTTTTAAAGATAAAGGGGATAATCAAACCTTCAATCTTTGAGTGGCTTTCACCGTATAAATTGTACACCAAAAGTCTACAATGTAGCCGAGAGATGGAATCCTGGATAAAGCATCCAAAAGAAGAGATATAATATCTTATGGACCAAAAGTAGTTGAGTCATATGGCGACGTCTTTCCAGTTTTAGTAATGCCGATTTTGTACCATCAAGTTATCATCTCTTGAATCTTACCGAAAATGTAAAATATAACTTTATGTTAAGCTTTATAAGTGCACAAATCATTTCTTTAGTTGTTAAGTTTTTCAAGAAAGTTTGTATAATCTTGTATACACGGCTTAGACTAACTCTCTCAGAAAAATAAAAGTTGAGTTTGTATTTTACAAATCTAGGTTGTATTAACATTCTTAAATTTATATAATTATTAATTTTTGAGTATTTGGTCATGTTTGTTCAATATTTATTTTGTATCATTAACATAGATGTTCTGGAATAAAAACTAGGGTTGTGATTATAATTAATGCTAGGGTTATTAAGCCTCAAACTTTAATTGTTGTTCTCGTGGTGGGGACTAGTTGTCCTCACAAGATGCCTACGTATCTCTGTGCTGTATAAAATGAATCCAAAAATGTAGTTCTAGGTTGAGGGGTAGAGCCCTTCATAAAGATATTGAGTCTAGGGTTAGACTAGGGTAGGGAGACTTGGCAGAAAAGTCTCCTATTTAGATGGTAAGCAGGAGTCTCCTAGATGGTGGATTCTGGATCCTTCCTAGAAGGAGTCTATTTCCATATTGGATATGATGTTGGTGTCATCATGGACCTCATTCACAGGCCATCTTGGCGGGCCTATCACGTAACTGATTTCGGGCTATGGACTTCACGATCAACTTTGGGTCATGGCCATTATAGTCTGCTTGAACTATCAAAACTCATATTGGGTCGTAACCATGATGACCTACGTTGGGCCATGGGGTCTAGGTTTGACCAGTCAACATTATGACATAATTAATTCAGCATTAATTGTGTCTTTACGAATTATTATTCATCCATATCATTTTCCCCCAACTTTTGACAAAACTTCTTGAGTTTTCGTGGAAGTTATAATGGTCTAATCGTGACTCAGAGGTAGTTTCATCCCTTCTTGGGATTAGTCATATTATGAAGTGTGGAGCGACCTAAACATTCATAGTGACTTATTCATTCTTAGGTGATATTTCACTTTTTAGGCCTTTAAGAGTCTAATTGAATAGCGTTTAATGCTAATTTTCCCTGATCGGGGCTATATGTCTGGTATTGATCATCTTTTAATCTTCACCAAGGTTGATTATAAGGAGAAAACCACTAATAGGCCCTAATTGAGGATAATCGGCCTTAATCACGACTAATTCCAAGATAAAAACTGCTAACTAGGCTTAACATAGCCTAATTTTAAGCTGAAGTATGCTAGTTGGCCATAAATGCGGCTAATCAGCCCTAATCGGGGCTAATTATTGAGCGTAAGTTGCTAATTATCCTTATTAAAAGCTAATTATAAGCTATATTATGCTAATTTGCCTTAATCGAGACTAATTGGCCCTAATCGTGGCTAATTTTTGTCTAATTTTCACTAATCGACCCTAATTAATGCTAGTGAGTAAACCTGAAAATTTTGATTTTTGGCGAAAATCATCAAAAAAATTTGTCCGGGTTCGCCTTCGTTTGTCAATTAGAATCCACGAGCATTCTTTTCAGCTGATTTGATACCCTTCGAGCTAAGAGAGTTCAATGTGATTTTAGGGATGGATTGGTGATATTTTGACATGCATTTCCGTTATGTTTTTTAATAAATCCACTGCTATATTTAAGTAAAATGTCACCCAAGAAAGCTACCCGGTCTAAAGGAAATAGTAGTAGTGTTGTTAAGGGTCCAGCTATAAACGAAATTCTAGATTTGTTGCGCCAGCAGCAACAACAACAGCAGCAGTTCATCCAACAGATTCAGCAGCAGGAACATCAGCGAAGAGAGCCGAACCAAACTATTAGTTTTAAGTCCTTTTAGTCTGTTAAGCCCCCAGAGTTTAAGGGACATAGTGGTCCGTGCAAAAAGGATGTCCAATGTTTCAAATGTGGTCATAAGGGTCATTATGCGTTGGGATGCAAGCCAGAAAATCCAGTAATTACTTGTTATAACTGTGGAAAGGTTGGGCATGTTGCGAGGAACTGTGGAACATCTACTCATGGTACTTCATCCCAAGGACCAGCATCCAGCACAGCCAGGGCCAAAACCTTTAAAATGACCAAGAGATTTAACGCTTAGGACTCGGACATAGTCGCATGTACACTTTCTCTCAATTCCATACCTGTTAAAGATTTATTAGATTCAGGAGCGTCTAAGTCCTTTATATCAAAGGAATGTGTGAATAAAATGGATTTGATGTTGGAAGACTTAGCCGAGCCCTTGACCTTAGAAATGGCCAATCATGATAGAGGTTCAGTGAGTCAATTATGTCTTAAGTGTCAATTAAAATCCACGAGCATTCTTTTCAGCTGATCTGATACCCTTTGAGCTAGGAGAGTTCAATGTGATTCTAGGGATGAACTGGTTGTCCCAACATAAGGAAAATATTAACTATAAGAAAAAGAAGGTTGTGATGTTTACAGAGGTTAACATCAGGGTAAATTATCAAGGACAAAGGCAGGAAATGAAATTTCTCTCGATATTGAAGGCAAAGAAACTGTTAACACAAGGATGTGAGGCTTACCTATCCCACATAGTAGACATTGAGAAAGAGGTACTTAACCCGGACGAGATTCCAATAGACGGGGAATTTTTGGACGTCTTTTCAGACGAATTACCAAGATTACCCCAGATCATGAGATAGAATTTCTCATCGATATAGTACCCGGAGCCGAACCAGTGTCAAAGGCTCCATAATGTATGGCCCAGTGGGAACGAAAGAATTAGTTAGATAACTTCAGGTAGTAATGGATATGGGGCTGATTAGACCAGATATATCCTCGTCGGATGCACCAGTATTGTTTTTAAGGAGAAGGATGGGAGTATGAGATTATGTATCATTATCGGGAGTTAAATGAGTTGACCATCAAGAATAAGTATCCTCTAATTAGGATTGGTGATTTATTTGACTAGCTTAAGGGAGTGTATTGCTTCTCGAAGATTGACTTAAGATCGGGCTACCATCAGTTGAAGATTAAGCCAGAAGACATACTAAAGAATGCATTCAGAACCAGATACGGACATTACAAGTTTCTAGTGATGCTATTTAGATTACCAAATGCACCAGTCGTCTTATAGGCTTAATGAACAGAGTGTATAAGGAGTACTTGGATAAGTTGTAATTGTATTTATTGATAACATCCTCATCCATTCAAGGACTAAGGAAGACCAGGTCGAATACCTAGAGCTTTCACTATGAAGGTTGGGAAAGTAGCAACTGTATTATAATTTTTCAAAGTATGGATTCTGGTTAGAATTAATTAAGGGCTACGATGGTTCTATTACTTACCACCCCAGCAAAGTCAATATAGTGGCAGATGCCTTGAGCAGAAAAGAAAGATTGAATGTAGCTAAGATCGCTGAAGAATTAGCAAGGGAGACGGAGAAGTTAGAAATTGAAGTTCGAGTGCCAGGAGGTAATAAGGAGCAATTGTATGAAATCACTATTTAGGCAGAATTGATGGAAGGAATCAAGAAGTGCCAAGAAGAGGTCATGAATCAAGGATTGGACAGTGTGACTGGAGAAGAATATTTTTTACTCGAAGGTATAGCAAAGGTATGTTTAGGTTTCCTCGAGAATATGGATTCCCAATGTGACTGAACTGAACAATAAAATTTTGTGAGAAGCCCATAACTCCAATGAAGCACTAAGATGTATCAGTATTTAAAGGCAGAACTTTTGGTGACCGGGATTGAAAAAGGAAATAGCCGATTGGGTGAGTAAATATCACACCTGCCAAATGGTAAAAGTGAAACATCAAAGACTAAGTGGATTGTTACAACCCTTAGAGATTACATAGTGGAAATGGGAAGAAATTACAATGGATTTTGTAGTGGGACTACCAAAGATGAAGTCTGCACATATCCTCCCGATCAACGAAAGATATTCTTTGGATAAGCTAGTCAAGTTGTATTTGGATGAAATTATGACCAAGCACGGAGTCTCTGTGTCGATTGTATCTGACCAAGATCCAAGGTTTAATTCAAGATTCTTGGACGAAGTTCCACGAATGTTTGGGGACTAAGTTAAATATGAGTACCGCTTACCATCCCCAGACAGCTGGTCAAAGAGAGAGGACGATTTAGACAATAAAAGATATGTTGAGGGTTTGTGCTTTGGATTGAAGGGAAACTAGGATGATCACTTGCTATTGATTGAGTTTTCCAATAATAATAGTTATCATGCTAGTATAGGAATACCACCTTACGAAGCTTTGTATGGACATAATTGTAGGTCCCCACTTTATTGGAATGAAGTGGGAGAAAAGAAGTTGTTAAGTCCCGAGTTAGTGCAGCAAACCAAACACGCAGTGGTGTTGATTCAGAAAAGATTAGAAGCCGCTCAGGATAGACATAGAAAGAATGCGGACTTGCATCGAAAAAAATTTGGATATGGAAATAGAATTGTTGCTATTGTTAAAAGTCTCATCTTGGAAAGGATTGGTTAAATTTGAACAAAAAGGCAAACTGAGTCCTAGGTATATCGGACTGTTCGCGGTATTGGAGAGGTAGGTAAAGTTGCCTATGAGTTAGCGATGTCGCCGCAGCTGCAACATATTCAAAATATGTTCCACATATCTTTACTGAAGCGTTATATTTCTGATTTGAACTAAGTTATTGAGTATGAGCCAATCAAGCTTCAGCCAGATTTGCCCTACGTGGAGTAGCCAATCCAGATCCTAGATCGTAAAGAGCGAATCCTTAGAAATAAGTCGTTTCCTATAGTTAAATTACTTTGGGAAAATCCTCGAATAGAAGACTCTACTTGGGAGTTAGAGTCAGATATTCTTGCCAAATATCCTCACTTGTTTAATTAGTTCAGATTATGGGGGCATAATATTTTTAAGGGGGGAAGGATATAACGACTCGTATTTCTGTACAATTATAAGTGGAATTATTGAATAATTAAATATATATATAAGCTATGTGTATTGGTTCTATCAGCTGTGTTTTACCTTATTATTAATTGCGTGTGACTTATTTGTGTTCGAGAATTATTTATATGGCTAATTGTTCTGTATGGTTTTTGTTTTCACTTTTCAAAGTGATTTTATTGAAGATTTATTTTCGTAAATATTAGGATTGTCTCTAAAATTATTTTTATGGTTTATAATTTTAATAATTATTTTTAAGAGTTTATAAAATTTAGAAAGGAATATTTCATCAATTATTTAGCTTTATATGATTTTCTGATTGCATTTAAGTGTAAATTCAGTATAAAATTCCAGAATGCTTCAAAAATTACGGAACTCATATTTTATTAAGTTTGGAATATTTCGAGAATTTTAAAATTATTTCGGAAATTTTTCGGATTAAATTCACCTGCACAATTGTTCGTTAAATCGTAAAATGCGGGTATAATGCGCGATTAAAATTTTCTTTAAAAATTATGAAAATTTTATTTTACTAGTTTTGAATTATTCCGGAAATTTTAAATATATTTTGGTAATTTTCTGGATTATATTTAGCCGCGCCATTATCCGTTAAATTGCAAAATGCGGGTATAAGTTTCAGTTTATAGATGTTTTAAAAATTTCGAGAATTGTGTTTTTATTAGTTTCGGGATATTTAGAAAATTTTAAGATTATTTTGATATTATTTTGATTAAAAATGATTCGCAGCTATGTACCGTTAATTAGATTAAAGCGATATGGAGATAGGCTTGCAGTCAGAATATTAATACGTGTCCATTTTTTTGTATACGTGTCATACTATGGATGTTTCAAATAATAAAATAAAATAAAAACAGACACACGCGCTCATGTAACACTTATCCTCCTCCCCTGTCACTCCCCTCTCGTCTACATGTCTCTCTCTTTTTAATCTCTCTCGATCTTGCCTCTCTCTCTGCAGTCCATCTCTCTCTCAATCTTTTTCCTCTGTCTCCTTCGCTCTATTTCCCCGCCTCTCTCCTCCCTGCATCTCCCTATTTCTCGGTAATTAGCTGTCGGTTCCCTATTTATTTTCCTCTCGGCCGGCTTCTTTTCCGGCGAAGGGTGGCGCGTGTGAGGAGGGTTCACATTTGGGTTTGTGACTGGAGGTTTCTGTATTATGGGATGACTCCGTTAATTGATTTGGAATTTGTTCGAATGGTTAGTTGAATAATTCAAAACTGTTATTTTGGCATTTATTCGAATTATTAATTAATTGTAAAATTTGAATGAATTTATGTGATTACTCGAATTTTAATTTTAATTATTCAAAATTAAATTTTATTTATCGGTGAAACTCGTGATTGGAAACCCGATACGGGTACCTCCGGGTTTTACCACCGTCAACGATGAATTTCGATGAGCTGACGGTGGACCATGATGAATTTTTCTGAGTCCTAAATTTATAAATATATTAGTTAGTCCGTAAAAATTTATTTTGAAATGAAAAATAATTAATTATTTTTTAAAAGTTGTATCGTTAGTTGGATTGTGAATTGTGATTGTTAGGTTGTGAATTGTGATTTGGTTGGGATTTTCACGTCGGTTATGTTTCGACGGGTAGGCCGAGAAACAGAGGAGACGCTGCCCGATTTTCGAGAAAATTAATTTCGGAAATACGGGAACGCATCTTGTAATTATCGGGAATATCAATCGGATATATTGTTAGGCACAAAACACGTGCTAATAATTCACGCAAGTATACGCGTTCGCAAGTAATATAGAATGATTTCTAGTCTGTTCCCACAGAGAATCAGACTAATTATATTTAATTAACACTCACTCACCAATGTATGATTACTTCTCACTGTCAAGACAATAACACTTAAGGTTGATTAACTAATTATTAACTACAATTAACTACGAGAATAAAACACTTGAATTATTACTTGAATTAATAATATTAAACACACATGAGATCATAACTTCATTACTACTTCATTCTATAGTCACTGTTATTACCCTTAGCATGTAATGGTGATGATATTAATCGAACAACACAAAACTGATAAAAGCCAACTTTCGTTGTACTAGTACCATTCTACCAAACATCCACAATTAGGATAGAAGTTGCATAGGCATCAATTATGTTAAGACCCTATATGTCTACAGAATTTGACAACATAACGATTTAAGCACAAATTATTCATTATGATTACACAGGGCAAGTAAAACGGTTAGAGTTACCCACCAATCATGCATACAATACATGAACCTATGCTAGCATGGCAAGTTCTAAATCTTAAGATTCACTGTCGCTTCACAAGAGATTAACAGGCTATCTTATATGTTCGCGACGCACATAAGACGAATAAGCACAACCTATACTAGATATCATACAATCATCACACACCAAGGTATTAAACAATTAACTAACAAAATCCATAGTAAATCCGCTACGACCCCATGATCACGATTAGCCCATGATAGAACTCGTCGTCACCATAGGTTCATATGAAAACATGATAATAACACGACAATATAAACTAACTATTTATTAAAACAAGAATACGTCACAATAGTTAATAGGTTCAAAGTAAAGAAAACTAGCATCCACTGTTACAACGAATAAAAGAATCACAAATTAACGTATGCTTCATTTTCTTCGTTGCGGTGTGCTAAAATGGTCTTCTTTTCTTCTCTCCTTGCTCCTTGCTTGATGAATACTTCGTGTTGTGAAATGTCTCTGAAGATTACTTATATAGAAGTCCACAAGAATCAGCTGTCTCAGAAGTCCAGTAGAACACGACTTATAAAAATCAGAATTAAAATTCCCGACTCCGGGTAGCCGCCCCAGCTTCCCAGGAGGGCGCCCCAGATCCCAGGCGGCCGCCCCAGATCCCAGGCGGGCACCTGGCAGGCTTTTGGAAAAAATGTTTTTCTGCTCCTGATTTTGCTGAATTCTTCACACATTCCCCCGAGACTGATCCCAAGTACTTCCCTAGGCTTATTTTGATGAAATCTCCCTGAATACGCAAGTTACACCCTGAAATACAAAAACACTCGAAAACGCATCAAATACACCAAATACTTGATTCCAAAACATCAATTCAAGCCATTATAAGATGTTCTAAGTGGTATAAAATGCCACTTATCACACCCCCAAACTTAAATCGATGCTTGTCCTCAAGCGTCACAGACTCAAAAAAAAATAAAAAAAAAATGCATGAATGCATATTATATGAAATGCAGCGATCCCCCTTGCGATGACTGAACCAACCAACACATGACATCTCAAAAAATGCAATTAGGCGACTAAAGGTCAATCCAATCACGCAAGCTAACATACAACTAGAGACGTGGTGTGTGCGGATGCTTAACAGATATGCTTCGAAACTAGATCAATTATCATAACTCAATTATTCTCAAGGCAATCACATGATTATACGAAGAATAAATTTTAGACACAAAATGACTTATAACAATTCAAGATCACTGGAGCTTATTACAGAATCATGCTTTTATTCAACACAATAAACACATGCTTATTTGATCGTGCAATGAGTGAAGTCCACAAAAGACTTATACAATGGCATCCATTTAGCGAGCGTTAGGTTAGCAGATCCCAGACTATAAAAGCCTTAGGTCACTAGGCACAAAGTTCCCTAAGAACTTAATAACTCGAATACCAAAGAGCTCACTCGTGATCAATTATGCATTAAACCATATTTTTTTTTCTTTTTTTTCTTTTTTTTTCTTCTTTCCTTTTTTTTCTGAATGAATTTTTTTTCAAATTTCTGAGCAAGTGCGTTTCGCTCCATCTTGCTCAACCCTAGACTACTCGCATAAAGTACGAGCCAGCTTCTAGCCATTTGACGCCTAGCCATGACTAGCAATGAATTCCAATTTTCACTCCAATTTTTATCTTTTCATGCCTTTTATCATTAAGAGCCTATCATAAATTCTAAACATAATCAATAGATTAACCTCAAAAACCATCAAACCATGACAACAATCTAGTCCTTAAGCATACTCTAAGACTTAGTGAAATTACAAGTGTTTCTAGCATGCATGTCAACCTACAAGATTCAACATTACTCTAATGCTATCACTACACTCGCACCAATATCACAAATCAATCGGTAAAGTAACACAAAAGGGTTCATGGTATATGCATGATCTAAATGACATGATAAATAAAGCTATAAAATAATAATAAAAAAACTATATGGCAAATGCAACTATATGAACTAAACTATCATGAATATGCAACTACATGACACACACAAAAATTCGTTCCTTAACTACCACCCCCAAACTTAAAATCTTCACTGTCCCCAGTGAAGGTAGCAGAAAGGAACACAGGGTATACCTACTCAGAGAAGTCATCATCATCACCCTCAGAGGGTGGAATGTCAAGAGGTGGATAAGCAGATTCCTCACCAAAAACGGGCCACTGGATGTCAGCTTCAAGGCCTCTGAAAGCAGTCCCAAGTGCTAGGGTGAGCTCCTGAGCAAACCTATTCTGTGACTCGTACATCGCATCCATCCTCCTCGATAGACTCCTATACTGGGCATCAGCCATCCCTGAACCAACACCTCCCTGGGCTCTAGAAGTGCCTGCCTCGTCATGAGCCTGACTGGGCCTAGCCATCGTAGCACCAGCTGTTAGACGTCCTCCTGGAAGATGATATCCCAAACCATGCTCCTCGGGCTCTCCACCCGTCCATTCCTGCATTGCATTCAGCATCGATGAATCAATAGGAGCGGCCGGCATCTGTAGCTGCTCATAAGAAGGCCAGTGGACTCCAACTGCCCTGCACAGCTTCGTGACAGTAGAAGCATAAGGGATATTGCTTTGCATCCTCCCCCTCAAAAACTTCAAAGTCCCTTGGTAGATGAACTCACCAAGGTCCACATAATACTCCTCATTCAAGATCCCCCATAACAACCTGGCTCTCTCAACTATAACCTCATATGCATGCGAAGAAGGCAAAATATTAGCACAAATAAAGGCATTCCATGCACGAACATACCTGTTCATTGCAACAGCCGGAAAAGAACGATACTCATTAGATCCTGTCTTAAACTTCCACACCGTACCCGGCTGACAGAGAGAAGTAACAATCAAATCCAAATTAAAATCCTCGAGGGTCTTCTCATTCCAATTCTCCTCCTCGGGCTTCCTTTATCACTGCTTAATAACACGGCGAATCGCCTCGGACTGGTAATCAACCGTAAGCCCCCTCACAACAGTATACCCATTCTTGCCAGCCTTTGCGTTCGCATAAAACTCGCAAACCACACTCATAGGAACCGCCTCCAGCGCCTCACAAAAAGAAATCCACCCTTTCTCTGTAATCATAGGAAATAACTCACCATCCCTCCCCAATGGCAAAAATCCCCTCTCCTTCAGAATCATCTTAGTCAGAAGCCTAGTATACTCCTCCTCAGCAGCCCTATCCACCAATCGGGGCCTCGCAACAGTACCCCTTAAAGAATCAGCAGTAGGAATGGTGCTACTGCTATCGACAGTTCGAGATCTCTTTGGGGCCATTGAATCTGAGAATAAGTGTTTGAGAGTTGTGTTTTGTGTGTAAGAAGAGTTTGTAAGTTGAAAGTATGTGGGAGATGTATACGGGAGGATGTGTGTATATATAGGGTAGGATGTAGGCTTAGAATTAGAACAGGAGTGGGGTTGTGGCTTATTTGTGGGGGAAAATTCGTGGGTAATGGGGTTATGGTCGTGGGTTTATGTTTTTGTGTGTTTTTCTGTTTTTTTATAAGGCCTAAAAAAATTTCCAGTAGAATGGCTCCAGGCGGCCGCCCAGGCTTGCCAAGCGGGCGCCCCTGATTCCAGGCGGGCGCCCAGGAGGTCTCTGGAAAAAAAAATTATGTCCATTTTTTTCTGATTCTTTTGGGTTTTTGGATAAAGTACCAACTTCTAAGGGTTCCTATAGTCTCAAATCTTGGGTTGCCTCCCAAGAAGCGCTTCTTTTACGTCATTAGCTTGACGTAGAATAGCTCGATCAAGTTGACAATAAAACGGCACTAACCACTTTCCGGTTTGCCGTGTCCCCATAATAATGCTTCAATCTCTGACCATTAACCTTGAATGTTTGGCCCGGATCATTCTCAAAAATCTCCACCGCTCCATGTGGAAACACAGCTTTGACGATAAATGGTCCAGACCACCTTGATTGCAACTTTCCAGGAAAAAGTCGGAGACGAGAGTTGAATAAAAGAACTTGTTGCCCCGGCACAAATGACTTAGGAGATAACTTCCTGTCGTGCCACCTTTTCACTTTTTCCTTGTACATTTTGTTGTTCTCATACGCTTGCAATCGAAATTCATCAAGTTCATTTAACTGAAGCATTCGCTTCTTCCCAGCTGCATCAAGATCAAGGTTTAACTTTTTTAAGGCCCAATACGCCTGATGCTCAAGCTCCGCAGGTAAATGACATCCCTTACCATAGACAAGTTGAAACGGGGACATCCCAAGTGGAGTCTTGTATGCTGTTCTATAAGCCCAAACAGCTTCATCGAGCTTCAAAGACCAATCTTTCCTTGACGGACAAACAACTTTCTCTAGAATCCGCTTAATCTCTCTATTAGACACTTCAGCTTGACCATTAGTTTGTGGATGATAGGCAGTAGCAATACGATGATTCACATTGTAGCGCTGCATCATAGAAGTGAACTTACGGTTACAGAAATGCGACCCCTCATCACTTATGATCACTCGTGGCGTTCCAAACCTTGTGAATATCTGCTTATAAAGAAAATTCAACACTACCTTTGCATCATTCGTCGGCAGAGCCTTGACTTCTACCCATTTTGAGACATAATCGACTGCCAGCAAGATGTACTGATTATTGCAGGATGAGATAAATGTCCCATGAAATTAATTCCCCAAATATCAAAGACCTCAACTTCAAGCATCACATTTAAAGGCATCTCATCCTTTCTAGTAAGATTCCCAACTCTTTGGCAACGATCACACCTTAAAACGAACTGATGTGCATCCTTAAACAACGTAGGCCAGAAAAAACCTGTTTGCAGAATACGAGCTGCTATTTTTTCACCACCATAATGTCCACCATAAACTGTGGAATGGCAGTCTCGTAATATCCCCTCTGTCTCACAGAATGGGATACATCTCCTGATGATCTGGTCAGCTCCTTGTCTAAACAAATATGGTCCATCCCATATGTACCACTTCACCTCATGCAGAAACTTCTTCTTTTGAGCTATATTCATATTAGGAGGCATTATATTGCTGACAAGATAGTTTACAATGTCTGTGAACCATGGTTCTTCCTCCTGAACTGCGTACAACTGCTCATCCGAAAAAGATTCGTTGATCAATGTCTGATCATGTGAAGTAGAATCAGGATTCTCCAATCTAGAGAGATGGTTAGCTACTTGATTCTCAGTACCTTTTCGATCCTTGATCTCTAACTCGAATTCCTGTAGCAAGAGCACCCAACGAATAAGTCTAGGCTTCGAATCTTTCTTTGAGACCAGATAGCTAATGACAGCGTGATCAGTGAATATTGTCACCTTTGTCCCAAGTAGATAAGATCAAAAATTTTCGAAACCAAAAACTATAACCAAGAGCTCCTTCTCAGTAGTGGTTAGTTCAATTGAGATCCATTAAGCGTCTTACTAGCATAGTAGAACACATGAAAGATATTATTCTTGCGCTGCCCAAGAACTGCTCTCACTGCATAATCACTTGCATCGCACATCATCTCAAAAGGTTATGTCCAATCAGGTGCCGTTATAACTGGTGCAGTTAGTAAACTTTTCTTGAGAGTCTCGAATGCTGCCAAACATTCATCATCAAATTTGAAAGGCACATCTTTCTCGAGCAAGTTGCACAACGGCTTAGATATCTTAGAGAAGTCCTTGATGAAATGCCGATAAAAACCCGCATGACCAAGGAAACTATGGATTCCTTTCACAGAAATAGGTGGCGGAAGATTTTCAGTGACCCCCACATTGGCCTTATCAACCTCAAGGCCCTTGCTAGAGACTTTATGCCCAAGAATGATGCCTTGCCGCACCATGAAGTGACATTTTTTCCAATTGAGCACCAAATTAGTTTCCACACACCTTTCGAGCACCGAATGAAGATTATTCAAACATTCATCAAATGAATGTCCAAAGACGGAGAAGTCATCCATGAACACTTCGACATTATTTCCAATCATATCAGAGAATATAGCCATCATGCATCTCTAAAAAGTGGCAGGTGCACCACATAAGCCAAACGAAACTCTGGGAAAAGAAAATGTGCCAAATGGACAAGTGAAAGTAGTCTTTTCTTGATCTTCTGGTGCAATGCAAATCTGATTGTAACCCGAATAGCCATCCAGAAAACAATAATACTCATGACCAGCCAACCTGTCAAGCATATGATCAATAAATGAAAGAGGGAAGTGATCCTTCCTTGTGGCTTTGTTCAACTTTCTGTAATCCATGCATACCCTCCATCATGTGACTGTTCGAGTGGGGATGAGCTAGTTCTTCTCATTTGTTACCACAATAATACCTCCTTTCTTCGGTACACATTGTACGGGGCTCACCCAAGAACTGTCAGAAATAGGATATATAATTCCTGCATCCAGCCACTTTAGAATTTCTTTCTTCACCACTTCTTTCATGATAGGATTAAGTCTTCGATGTTGCTCAACAGTCGGCTTACTACCTTCTTCTAACAGAATTTTATGCATACAGTACGAAGGGCTGATCCCTTTTATATCTGTTATAGTCCATTCGATGGCCGATTTGAATTCTCTCAAGATCCTCAAGAGCTTGTCCTCCTCACTACCTGAAAGGTCAGATGCAATAATAACAGGAAAAGTAGATGCATCGCCTAAAAAAGCATACCTCAAGTGTTCAGGCAATAGTTTAAGCTTCAAAGTAGGTGCTTCCTCAATAGATGGTTTGAGCTTTCCCTCAGCATTTTTGAGATCAGTATTATCAAGAGATTCAAATGGCATGTCTAGCTTTAGCTTCCAAGGAGAAGCATTTAGATATTGTAATTGCTCATTGCCTTCCTCATCTTCACTGTCAAATTCCCCCACTAAGGCTTTCTCTAAGGCATCAGACATTAGCACATGATCAAGTTCTGAAGTTACTGCAAAATCAATCAAATCCACCTTTAAGCACTCCTCGTCTTCTGTAGGAAATTTCATCGCCTTGAATACATTGAATGTCACATCCTGATCCTGCACCCTCATAGTAAGTTCACCTTTTTGCACATCTATCAAGGTACATCCTGTAGCCAAGAAAGGTCTTCCCAAGATTATGGGAATCTTCTTATCTTCCTCGAAATCCAGAATGACAAAGTCTGCAGGGAAGAAGAGCTTATCCACCTTTACTAACACGTCTTCCACGATGCCTCGTGGGTATGTAATAGAACGATCAGCCAATTGTAGAGACATGTAGGTGGGCTTTGGATCAGGCAAATTCGGCATTTTAAAGATAGAAAACGGCATCAGATTGAAGCTTGCTCCCAAATCGCAAAGGCACTTGTCAAAAGATAACTTGCCAATGGTGCAAGAAATGGTGAAGCTACCTGGATCTTTAAGCTTTGGAGGTAATTTTTGTTGCAACACAGCACTGCACACTTCCGTAAGAGCAACGGTATCAAGGTTATCCAGTTTCATCTTCTTTAAAAGAAATTCTTCATGAATTTCGCATAACAAGGCATTTGCTCCAGAGCCTCAGTGAAAGGTATGTTGATGTGAAATTTCTTGAACACCTCCAGAAACTTACCAAATTGCTTATCCAGCTTTTGTTTTTGCAATCTCTTAGGAAAGGTGGTGGAGGATAGAGCTGTTTCTCCCCTGTATTACCCTCGGGCAGAGTGTGTTCAACAGTAGTCTTCCTTTGTTCCGCCTCTTTTTCCTTTTGTTTCTCTTCTTCATCTACAACTTCAGCTTTTTCATCTTTTGCTTTTTCAGCATCAGCAACTTTTCCAGACCTTAAGGTAATCGCTTTGACTTGCTCTTTAGCTTCCTTCCTGCCTGGCACTTCAGTATCACTGGGAAGTGTGCCAGGTTTATGATTGAGCATGGCATTGGCTATTTGACCGATTTGATTTTCCAAGGTCTTGATAGAAACAGCCTGACTTTTGCACAACAACTTTAGCTCCTCGAAATCAGCACTAGAAGGTGGAACATCACCTCCTTGTTGAGGATATGATTGTCGTTGAGCATATTGCTGAGGTTGCGTGAATCCAGGTGGATTAAACTGTTTACTTACACCTTGCTGATATGGTTGCTGAACAGTATTCTGAATATTGCTCTAGCTGAAATTGGGATGATTTCTGTTATTAGGATGATAAGTAGCTGGCACAGGTTAATGCGGTCGCTGATAATTGTTCACATACTGAACATATTCATTAACGAGAGAACACTGATCCGTAGCATGAGAGCCTGCACAAAGCTCACAAACCAGAGCTATCTGATTGACTCCATAGTTGGCTAAAGAATCGATGCAGCGCTTGGAGCTGCGCTACAATAGATATGGCTGCATCAACTTTCAAAATACATGCTACCTTCCCAGGCATCATCCTTTGAGTTGGGTTTTGATGCTTGTTTGTAGCCATAGTTTCAATAAGATTATAGGCTTCAGTATAGCTTTCGAGCATGAGCCAAGATTGGGCCCCCAAACCATTGTAGAACCCAGTTATCACCATCCAGTCAGGCATACCATGCACACTTTCTCAACATCTCCTTATAGCACTCCCATGCTTCGCACATAGATTCTGTTGGTTGCTGCGCAAACTGAGTAAGAGCACTCCTTATAGCTGTAGTCTTGGCCATTGGATAAAACTTCACCAGAATCTTTTGCGCAAGATCTTGCCAAGTAGTGATGGACCCAGCTGGTTCAGAATGTAACCAATCCTTAGCTTTATCCCTCAGAGAGAATGGGAAAAGCCTTAACTTGATAGCCTCATCTGTAACACCATTATATTTGAAAGTACTACAGATCTCGACAAAATTCCTGATATGCATGTTGGGGTCTTCAGTCGCAGCACCTCCGAAAGAAACAGAATTCTGCACCATCTGAATAGTGCCCGGCTTGATTTCAAAAGTATTAGCCTGAATAGCCGGATGAAGGATGCTTGACTGAATGTCATCAATTTTAGGCTGAGAAAAGTCTATAAGAGCTGGATCTCCTGCTGGAACTATACGATCACCCATGATTATAGGTTCTTTTTGCTCACTCTCTTTATCTGAATCTTTAAAATATATCTTCTCCGGAATATCAAGAACTGAGTCTGTCTCCTCAGCCGTATCTAAAGTCATCTTGCGAGTGCGAGAACGTGTTTGCATAAACGCTCGCTAGAGTACCTTAAACACAACCGGAAATAATAATTAACAAGTTTTAATCAATGAGTCCTAATGACCACTGATGGCAAGTACATAAACTAAACAAATTAACACCGAGTCCCTGGCAGTGGCGCCAAAAACTTGTTAGGCACAAAACACGTGCTAATAATTCATGCAAGTATACGCATTCGCAAGTAATATAGAATGATTTCTAGTTCGTTCCCACAGAGACTCAAACTAATTATATTTAATTAACACCCACTCACCAATGTATAATTACTTCTCAATGTCAAGACAATAACACATAAGGTTGATTAACTAATTATTAACTACAATTAACTACGAGAATAAAATACTTGAATTATTACTTGAATTAACAATATTAAACACACATGAGATCATAACTTCATTACTACTTCATTCTATAGTCATTGTTATTACCCTTAGCATGTAATGGTGATGATATTAATCGAACAACACAAAACTGATAAAAGCCAACTTTCGTTGTACTAGTACCATTCTGCCAAACATCCACAATTAAGATAGGAGTTGCATAGGCATCAATTATGTTGAGACCCTATATATCTACATAATTTGACAACATAAGATTTAAGCGTAAATTATTCATTATGATTACACAGGGCAAGTAAAACGGTTAGAGTTACCCACTAATCATGTATACAATACATGAACCTATGCTAGCATGGCAAGTTCTAAATCTCAAGATTCACTGTCGCTTCACAAGAGATTAGCAGGCTATCTTATATGTTCGCGAGGCACATAAGACGAATAAGCACAACCTATGCTAGATATCATACAATCATCACACACCAAGGTATTAAACAATTAACTAACGAAATCCATAGTAAATCCGCTACGACCCCATGATCACGATTAGCCCATGATAGAACTCTCGTCACCATGGGTTCATATGAAAACATGATAATAACACGACAATATAAACTAACTAACTATTTATTAAAACCAGAGTACGTCACAAGAGTAAATAGGTTCAAAGTAAAGAAAACTAGCATCCACTGTTACAACGAATAAAAGAATCACAAATTAACGTATATTTCCTCGTCTTCGTTGCGGTGTGCTAAAACGGTCTTCTTTTCTTCTCTCTTTGCTCCTTGCTTGATGAATACTTCGTGTTGTGAAATATCTCTAATGATTACTTATATAGAAGTCCACAAGAATCAGCCGTCTCAGAAGTCCAGTAGAACACGACTTATAAAAATCAGAATTAAAATTCCCGACTCCGGGCGGCCCTTCCCAGGCGGGCCCCCCAGATCCCAGGCATCCGCCCCAGATCCCAGGCGGGCGCCTGGCAGGCTTCTGGAAAAAATGTTTTTATGCTCCTAATTTTGCTGAATTCTTCACACATTCCCCCGAGACTGATCCCAAGTACTTCCCTAGGCTTATTTTGATGAAATCTCCCTAAATACGCAAGTTACACACTGACATGCAAAAACACTCGAAAGCGCATCAAATACACAAAATACTTGATTCCAAAACATCAATTCAAGCCATTATAAGGCATTCTAAGTGGTATAAAATGCCACTTATCATATATATAATTGAATATATATAAATAGTTTACGGAAACTACTTTCATATCGTGGTGAAGTATTTGGCAGAATAATCCAATGAACCTGCTTTGCTGAAACGCGATTATATGTATATTCTGAAAAAAAGATACCAAACCGAGTTTTGAGTACGTGGACCTTAGTTGTTATGTGTATAATAGTAATACATATACTTATGAGTCGGAAATTATAATCGTTTGGGTAGAAGTGATAGCGAGGATATATCAAGCATAATTGGTTGTCTAACATAGGGTAGTTCTATTCTGTAGATTCTAGTTGGAATACCCGAGAGTTGACGTCAGACTAAAGATAGCCTAGTGATCAGTAAACAAGCTCAGCAAGGTTCCAATCGAAGGGCCTAAGTGTTGAAGTCAGATCCAAGGTAGTCTAAGCATTATGCGATAAAGCCTGAGAATCCAAGTCAGTACAAGGTCAATCAGTAATAGTTGTAAAGCTCTGCAAGGCAAGTACCCCTGACCATACTCTTATGGTTCAGTATATAAGAATAAACTGTTGTTTTATTTTTAAATAGGAACAGAAACATTTTAAGTTAGGTATCCCCGGTAGCTATAAATTATTTGTTTAAAATCTGTTTTGGGGAAAAGTAACTTCGAAAAGGTACCTATCCCCGAATAAAAATGATGTTGTGAACAAATTTTATGTGTGCTGTTAAATGAACTATTTTAAACTGAGATAGGTATAAGTGATTTGAAAACTGGATAAAAACAATCAGATATTGGATACATAGGGCCCAGAGAGGCCTATTGAGGTTGCGTAAGCGGTTAACTCGGTTGCGTGCACTACTTAACTGATTAGTCCAGCAGGTTAGAGACCTAGCTAGTCTCTGAGTTCCGGAATAGGTTTATGGGATAGCAGATGGAGCCTTCTGGTGTTGATATCCTGATTAGTTGTCATTACATATCCACTACATATCTGATTTAGTTTTGTGGTTCCCGTAACGGAACAAGTGATTTATATAGTTGAGTTATAAATGAAAATAGCATGCTAAAATTAGACTCTGGTATTTATACACAGCACACGACTGATGTTATTATTTTACAAAGCATGCTAGTTGTTGATATCCAGTTTATACCTATTTTACTTGTGAACGAGTTATAACTTCTGTTCCCATAATTGTTTTATCATAAATTATTTTACTTATAATTCATGTAGTGGTACTGCTGAGCAATTGATTGTTCACCCTTGCAGAATGTTTTGTATATATATTGCAGATTCCTAGGAGACTCTTCCGCCGTAGTCAGGGCAGAGTTCCAGATCCTTCCGTACCAGGCTCCTCTGAGGTAGTTGTGTCAGACCAAATATGGTTTGTTGAGTTGCTGTGTTAAGTTAGTTGTGTCAGACTTGTTAAATAAGTTTGGTTGTAATAGTTATGTAATCTAAATCATACTTAAGACTGGAAAGATTTTGGGAAGAAGGGGTTGAGGCTGTGACACTAGGGGTGCTTCATTCCCCCTAGCTCGGCTGGAGGGTGTGATTGTGGCCTCCTTGGCTGATTTTTCAAAAAATCCTTGTACTTTTTGTTGGCTGGTCATCTCCTACTCCGCCGGGAGGCTCTTTTAGAGCCTACTCGACCAAAGGTACCAAACCTCAAAGATTTGGATTGGTTGCGATGCTCTTATGTAGATGAAAAGCCTTCAAACATAATCCTACTCTTCCGAGTTCACTCTTCCAGGAGTGTACGAGTAACTACCACAGCTGAAAAGCATTCAAATGTTATCCTACTCTTTCAAGTTCACTCTTCCAAGAGTGTACGGAGTGACTATCATGGCTGAAAAACCTTCAAATATAATCCTACTTTTCTGAGTCCACTCTTTCGAGAGCGCTCGGGGTGACTACCAGGGCTAAAAAGCCTTCAAATGTAATCCTACTCTTTCGATTCCACTCTTTCGAGAGCGCTCGGGGTGACTACCACGGCTGAAAAGCCTTTAAATATAATCCCACTCTTTCGAGAGCGCTTGGGGTGACTACTACGGTTGAAAAGCCTTCAAATGTAATCCTACTCTTCCGAGTCCACTCTTCCGACAGCACTTGGGGTGACTACCACAGCTGAAAAGCCTTCATATGTAATCTCACTATTCCGAGAGCGCTCGGGGTGACTACCACAGCTGGCCTTCAAATGTTTAAAGTTAGTTTTCTTGAAAATTCATTTCCAAGTTTCCTAATTAATTTTCTTGATTACGGATATTAGCGTTAATCTAATTAGAGACTAATATTTGATCTTCACTTTAACTAAGCGTACTTAGGACTGTCTCCGTGAATTCAGTGATTGCTCCCTTGGATTTTTCCCTATCGAAGCTTTTATTCGTTAGTTAGATGCTTTTTCTATTCGGGTAGTTTTAGTCATATGTAGGCATTTAACCCGTAAACAACCTACAAATACGAACCAGCCTGAGTGGTGACCTGCTTTAGCAGGTGCCCTTTTTCTTATATAAGGAGGGGAGAAGCATTCATTTTCATTCACTTCTCATTTCCCAACTTCTCAAATTCTCTCTAGCTCTACCTTCTTCAAGTTTTTTAAGATTTACTTAATCTCTTCTCGAAGATGTCTGAAGGACACAGTGGCCCTTCCCATGATGGGAATGGCGAGAATGATGGTGGGAACAATGGCCCTTCTCCCTCCCTGTCTGAGATGCTTGCTCGTCGAGCAAAGGAAAAATCACAACGAGGTATGCTACTTAACTATTATATGTCTTTGAAACCTTGTTCAACAGCTATTAGATCATCAAATATGTTTCATGACTTGGCCGAGGAGTTTCCATCCATTGTTCACCTTGATGTTTTTAGCCATGTTAATGAACTCAAGAAGAAGGAGTTCAGGCACATCAAACAAACATATAGCTTCCCTCGAGGGATGAAAGTCCTTATGGCTTGTGATAACGACCAAACATGTCACCGGAGTCCTACTCGCTTATTTGTATTCAGGAGCTCTATCATTGCGAGACTAAGGTATCATGTTCATCCTTTAATTATGGATCTATTTTCAGAAATAAGAGCTCATCCTTTCCAATTTTACCCAAATGCATGGGCTTTGATTATTGTGTTTATAGTGAGATGCCATCAGTTGGGAATTCCTTTAAGCACCACCATCTTTAATAGTATTTTTTTGCTCAAGAACTCTCCCTTGGTAAGGGATGGATGGGTTCAAATTAATCATAGACCCGGAGTAGACAACATTGTTAACTTACTTTCCCTTTCCGACTCTTATCATGGCTGGAACAAGAAATTCTTTATTCTTTAACTAGAAGACGGTGACTGGGGAGATATCTTTGTGCCTAGCTTTGGGAATATAGTTGATCATCCCATTAATATTTTGAAACTTACTGTTCTAGAGTGTTATGCCCAAGATGCTCTTATTAGTGACAAGGGTCGGACTCACCTTCGACATATTAGGACTGAGATAACGCTATTCGAAGATGGACTTAGCGGTATTTCACTTGAGGGTATTATACTTATTTATTCTTCAATATTGAACAAGTTTATTCTTATACCAATGTTTTTCTCTTTTTATATCAGCTGCTGACGCCTTGGACGCAGAGGCTGCCAAGAAAGGGATCAAGCCCACATGGAGAATGATCAATCAAGCTACTAAAGAAGCAATTCGTCTTCCTCCTAAGGTTTCTGCTTTCTTGGAAGAGTCCTCTGGAGGAAATAAGAGGGTGAAGGGCTCCGATGGAAACAGCAAGACCCCTTTTGAGTGCAGTTAGAGGATATGTGTACAAGACTCTATGATCGGGAGTCCGGAGCTCGCTCCAGACTGGTCTAGGTGTGCTACCACTGCTCCTGACCTGATCGAGGTCACCACCCCTGATAAGCTTCTGGAGGCGGATATGTTGGGGGCTCATGCCTTGTATCAGGTATGCTAAATTTTTTTAGCATGTTTAAACTTTTCTAGTCTATTTTCCGGCTCTTCTTGAGCTTACTCTGATTGGTTCAATCGGGCTTCACTAACTATTTGATACTTGCCCACTCTCTTTTAGGCCAATGCTCATTTCAATGCCTTAGCTCTTCAAGGGCGCAATCTGAAGACACAGAACATTGCCTTAGAGAAAGCAAAGAATAAGTGAGAGAAAGATTCCAATAAGTGGGAGTCAAGGGCTATGATAGATGAGGACAACAAAGTTACACTCCAGAAGAAGTATGACATCCTTGTGAGGAGGAAAAAGATGGAGTGGGATATTATGGTTAATCTCTACCATCAGACAAATGTTTTCCTTTAGCTGATGGATCAGCATGATGATGAGATGCATCCGGTGAACTGTCACTTGGTTGGAATTCGGTCGTTACTAAGGTCCATGTTGTTTATCCTGACATTTTTTAGCCAGAAGACTTACCTAGTCCTTGGGCTTCATCTAACACTACCATAGTCACTCAAGTACCTGACTCAGGGCCAATCGTGGCTCCTCATCACTCCGGCTCTAGCTCAAGCCGCTCTGACTTCAGAGGGAAGTGCCTATTCATGACAAAACAAAAGGGAAAGACCCTGCTCGAGGAAGTCCAAATGGGAAGGCTCCATCCAAAGGTCCCTTATATGGGAAGGTTCGTGATCCCAGTCAAGAAAAGAGGATTCAAATTGAGGGTTCCTCCTCTTCCTCTTCGGGGAGCTCTGATAGCAAGACCAGTGAAGATGGGGATGATAGAGAGGTTACCAAGATGGCACATAATGGGGTAAAGAATAAGAAGGCTCCTCTGAGGAGTAATCTCCAGGCCTTGCATGGCCTTGATTGCCTCTTGTAGCTTTGATTTAGGACTTATTTATTCATGGCCCTGTGTGGCCTTAAGATATTTTGCATTTGTTTTCTAATTGTTTCGGGACTGACTTGTGATCCTTCAAAATCTTTTATCTTTTCTGCACTACTAGCTTGTTTATTTACTTGTCTTCTATTTTTGGTATTTGGCCTTTCATGGCTTGCACTTATCCAATGCTTATACATAAATGAATGATAGACAAGATGATAAAATAAACTTGCATAGATGGATAATATCCTAAAAAATGGCTTCAACCCTTACATTAAAAAGAAATAGTTTCATCGAACTTATAACTACATGTACTATTAAGTTCTAAAATTATAAGTTGCTTATCCTAGACATGATAAACCCTTAGTTTTGATACGTGCCAGGTTCGGGGGACCTCATCTCCATCCAAAGTTTCCAACTTCTATGATCATCTCCCTAGTGTCTTTTTGACCTTGTAAGGTCCTTCTCAATGCGAGGTTAACTTCCCTTTCTCTCCAACTCCCGATGCCTCAATCTTCCTCAAAACCAAGTCTCTATGTCGGAAGAACCTCTCTTTAACCCTCCTGTTGTAATACAGAGAAGCTCTGTGTTAATGCTCTACATTACGGGCGTTGGCTTCATATCAGACCTCGTCAATGAGGTCGAGAGCGAGCCCCGTGCCTTTTTCATTAGTTTCAGGTTCATAAACTTCAAACCTCGGTGATCTGTGGGTGATCTCAAGGAGCACTACTGCCTTGGCTCCATAGGCCAACATGAATGGGGTGACTTCAGTTGTAACTTTGCAAGCAGTATAATATGCCCATAGTAGAGGTAGTAGCTCGTCCACCCAAGTGTTTCTTGAGCATTCAACCCTCTTCTTGATTCCATCAAGGATAATTTGATTAGCGACTTTCTCTTGCTTATTTTCTTGGGGATGGGCAACTAAAGTGAATCGGAGTTCTATGTTGTTATCATTACAATACTCCTTGAACTCTTTGTTGTTAAACTATTGCCCATTATCCGTAACAAGGATGCATGGGATTCCAAATCGACATATCACATTCTCCCAGAAAAATTGAGAAATTTGCTTGGTGGTTATCTTGGCTAGTGCCTTAGCCTCAATCCACTTAGTGAAGTAGTCAGTTGCGACCATAATGAAATTCCTTTATCCCGATGCTATAGGAAAGGGATAGGGGAGCTAATGGATGTAAGAATCTCCGGGGGTTGTCGAACAACAGGAGCGTGCCTCTGGCATCTATCACACTTTTCATATAAGGCTTTATATCGGCTAACATTGTTGGCAAGTAGAACCCTAGATGGGTTATTTTATGAGCGAGGGCCCTACCCCCCAAATGTTGTCCACAAATCCCTTCATGGGCTTCCTTCAGTATCTCCTCTACCTTGTGAGGTCTTTAGCACTTCAATTATGGGATCATAAAAGACCTTCTGTATAAAAGGCCTTCGATTTCATAGTACCTCAATGCTCTAACTGATAACTTGCATGCCTCTTGGGCATCGTCCGGGAGCCAACCTGTCTCAAGGTGGTTTTTGATGGGATCAATTCAGTAGCTAGTTAGGCTAATTGTTGCTATCGAGTTTATGACATGAATTTTTAGGGTCCTCGGGACTTGGAAGTAGATACTTCTTGGATAGTTCTCGATTTCAGATGAGGCGAACTTGGAAAGGGCATTGGCCATTGTGTTCTCCTTTCTCGGAACATGTTTTATGTACCATTCATCAAGTTGAGTCAGTTTTCCTTTCATGACCCTTAGGTACTTCGACATGGCATCATCTTTGGCTTCAAACTCCTCATTGACTTGGGTAACAACGAGCCTTGATTCTCCACAAATTTTATGACTCTTGGCTCTCACAGCTCTAGCTAAGCCTAACCTAGTTATCAAAGCCTCATACTCCGCTTCGTTGTTCATAGTAGGGAAGTCCAACTTCAAAGTATATTCGATCATAAACCCTTCAGAGCTTTTCAAGACTAGGCCTGCACCAATAGATTTTATTTTGGACGCTCCGTCAAAATGGAGAACCCAATACTCCTTTAGAGTCAAGTCTTCTTTTTTATCCTTATATCCTCTTTCTTGGTTATTATCTCTTTCCCCCCAACTTCTTGGTCGTTAATGTTGCATTTGACCATGAAGTATTCTAATGCCTGAGCCTTGATGGTTGTACGAGGCTTGTATTTGATATCAAATCTCCCAACTCAATTGCCCATATGATGATCCATCCACTCGCTTTAGGGTTGTGAAGGATGTTTCTCAAGGGTTGGTCCGTCAAGACTTTTACTTTGTTTTTCTGGAAGTATGGTCATAGCTTTGGAGGTTGTTATGAGGGCGATTGCAAACTTCTCAGTGGTGGAGTAGTTCAACTTGGCTTCGTGGAGCACTTTGCTTATATAGTAGACAGGCTTTTGAACCTTTTATTCGTCCTTCACCAAAACGGCACTCACAGCTTGCTCAGAGACCGCAAGGTATAGGTAAAGGATGTCCTCTGGACTTGGTTTGGCCAACAAAGGGTCTTTACTCATATGCTTCTTTAGCTGTTCAAAGGCCTCTTGGCTTTTAGCAGTCCATTCAAAATTCTTCACCTTCTTCAAAGTTTTTAAAAAGGGTAAACACTTGTCTCCTGACTTCGAGATGAACTTCCCCAAGGACGCAATTATCCCCGTTAATTTATGAACGTCTTTTATAGAGTGAGGCAGCTCCATGTCTAGGATGGCTTTTATTTTGTCGGGGTTTGCCTCTATTCCTCTCTTCGAGATCATGTGATCCAAAAAATTTCCAGACCCAACGTTAAAGATGCACTTAGCAGGGTTTAACATCATCTTGTGGTGCCTCAGCACTTCGAATGCCTTTCTGAGATGATCAATATGATCATCCTTGGCTAGCCTTTTGACCAACATATCATCGACATAGCCGGCCTACATGGTTTTTCTGATTAGATGAGCGAATATCTTATTCACCAATCTTTGATAAAAAGCTCATGCATTCTTTAGCCCAAAAGTCATAACAAGATAGCAAAATACACCAAAGTCAGTAATGAAAGATACCTAGCGGGTGTCATCCTTGTGCATTTTAATTTGATTGTAACCGCTGAAGCCATCCATGAAGTTTAGTATCTCGTTCCTAAAGTAACATCGATCAGGGTGTTAATTCTTAGTAGAGGGTAGCATTCCTTAAAGCATGCATCATTGAGGTAAGTGAAGTCGATGCATATCCTCCACTTCCCATTGGATTTCTTTATCATCATAGAGTTAGCTAACCATTCGGGGAATTGTACTTCCTCGATAAATCCAGCTTCAAGAAGAATCTCAACCTCCTGCTTAATGGCTTCCAGTCAATCTGGTGCATAGGTTCTCTTCTTATGTTGAAAGGCCTTCCGAGTTGGATCGACATTTAGCTTGTAAGTCATAAGGTTGGGGTCGATCCCACGCATGCCGGCCGATGTCCAAGCAAAGACATCATTGTTCTCTTATAGGAACTTTGTCAATTGGTCCCTCGGGGTTTTCCCCAAGGATGCTCCAATGTAGGTGACCTTATCAAGGTCTAACGGGTCTAAGAAAATTTGGACCAAGTCCTCAGCTGGCTTCCCTTGACGCTCATCGTTCTCTCGGACATCCATGTCTTCTAGTGGGAGGACTTGCCCCCAGCTCCATCGGGCCTAAGTGCTGCTACATAGCAACTTCAGGCCATTTTTTAATCTCCTTTCTCTTCCCTGATACCATTTCTGGTTGGAAACTCGAGTACCATATGATAGGTTGAGGGCACGACCTTAAATGCGTGGATCCCTGTTCACCCAATGATTGCGTTGTAGGTAGAGACTACCTTGACAACCTAGAAGTTTAACATCTTTGTAGCCTCTCTAGGCTCTTCTCCAATAGCCACGGGGAGTCGAATTGCTCCTTCTACTTGACATTCCACTTCGTTAAACCCGTATATGGGTGCATCAGCGAGGGTCAGTTGAGAGTCAGTGTACCCCATTCTTAAAAATGTGTCATGGAACAGAATATCTACGGAAGCTCCGTTGTCAACCAGGAACCTTTTGACAGGACAATTCCCAATTATTGGAATGACAACTAGAGGATCATCCCAAGGTAATTTCAAACCGTCAAGGTCAGGGTCGCTGAATTCAACTAACATCTCAGTCTTGGCACGTTTAGGTGAGTCTCCAACTATACCCATCACCTCTCTAACATAAACCTTTCGAGAGTTCTTTGTTGTCCCAACATCCGTTGGCCATCCAGAGATCATGTTGATCACTGGCCCTCTGGGCTGCAGGTTTCGACCTCTGTTGTTACCCCATTGGTCATCATCTCTTTTATGGCCTCCACCATCATCGCCCTTGACGAATGTTTCATATTTTCCTCATCGGATGAGATACTCAATCTCGTTCTTGAGCTGTTAGAAGTCATTAGTATCATGACCAACGTCCTTATGAAACCTACAAAATTGGTTCTTGTCTCTCTTCTTGGGGTCCCCTTTTGGTGGCTTCGGCCATCTAAAATCCTTATCTTTCTCAATTTCCATCAGTATTTGGCTTCTCGGCGCGTTCAACCTTACATATTTAGTGAACCTTGTGTTAGTGTTTGCGCCCTAGAGACAACATTATGATGTTTTAGTTTAAGATATTTAGATTATTAATATTTATGTTCTATCAATTATTCCTTTTATAATTTATTAATTCTTTATATACAGCGATATAAATGTTGGATTAATAAATATCCTTGGAATATGATATGCAATTTTATATCTCTAAATAGGTGACTTAGAAATGAGATTATGAGAATAGTATCAATATTCCTAAAGGTCCCTAGTCGAGTGTTATTATAGGGGACAATAATAATGCATTAAGACTAGTATGTTTGTTGACTGATGATCACATCTCATTGATCATAGGTATGGTGATATTAAAGTCAAAACACAGGCACATGTATTAGATACATGGTGTTGGATTGACCCGTTATGAGATACTACATGTTTATAGTGTCATAAGTTATTCTCACAGTGATAATAATGTAATGGTCCTTAGACCTGTAGTCATTATATTTCTATACAAGGATTAATATACTTTATTCCATTGAAAATTATCCTTGACCGGGTAATGATAAAAGTGGACATTGCGTAATTATGAATCGTATGAGAAATATGAATGATCTAGATGGGATTTAATCCTCCTATTTTAGGGGTGATATTATTGGCCTCTTTTGTGAGCTAGACTATGAAATGTGTGGTCACGCTCAAATATTGATTTGATATAATAGTCTACTCATTGATCAAGGAAACTTGGATTAGACTATGATGAGGATGCCATATTACATGCCTCTAGTTTAATCTATAATATTTGGTTAAAGGGATTATATTACATTGTATATTATCATGAAAGTTTTAATCGAATCACCAGTTTAATTATTATTACTTGGGTAGCAATTATCTAGATGCCGCTCATTGTTTATAATTTTAATATGAGATATTAAAATTATTGCGAACATAATAATAACCTACAGGGTCACACACAAAGAACGCTTGAAGGAGAAACTATGAATTTAAATTAAATAAGTAATTTATTTTATTTTTGGTATTAATTAAGTATGACCCTGGTGGTAGAGAATGTAACCAATACTTAGCTTTATCCCTAAGAGAGAATGGGAAGAGTCGTAGTTTAATAGTATCTTCAGTCACACCAAGTGTCACAGATCTCGATAAAATCCCTGATGTGCATGTTGGGTTCTTCTATAGGACAACCCCCAAACTGAACTGAGTTTTGTATCATCTGATTCGTGCTTGACTTGATCTCAAAAGTGTTAGCCGAGATGGCTAGCCTGATGATGCTTGACAGAATATCATTGATCTTAGGCTGAGAATAGTCCATCAAAGCCTTAGGAATTTCTGCTTGATCTCCCGTTATTACTAAAGATGGTTCCTCGACTTTCTCTTCTTCTTCTACCTTCTCTTCGTCCTCAAAAACTTCCTCCTGAATCACTACAATTTCTTCATCGGCTTGATCCAGAGTTCTCTTACGAGCCCGCTAACGCGTACGCATACACGCTCGCTAGAGTACCTAAAATAAGGCAATGAAATAGATAAGTAACAATGTCCGAGTCAATGAACTTTAACGACCACTGATGACAAACACATAAACTAAAAAATTAACACCGAGTCCCCGGAAACGGCGCCAAAAACTTGTTAATCGCTAAACATGCGCTAAAATTCACGCAAGTATACGTGCTCGCAAGTAGTATAAGATATAAATCAGATTAGTTCCCACAAAGACTGATTTAGGTTAATGTTCAATTTATGCACCTATACAATAATGTATGGTTATTATTAAATGCTAAGACGATTAACAAATTGAGTTGCTTTCAACTAAACTTAAGCTAACAATTATAACTAAGAGAATAAGAATGGTTGAATTAATATATATAACAAACATGGGATTTTAACTTCATTAAATACTTCATTCAATAGCCTTTTCGTTCTCAACCTTAGCATGTAATGGTGATGACACTAATCAGATAACACGAAACTGATAAACGCCAACTTTCGTTGCATGAATACCATACTACCAGACATCCATAAAAGAGATAGACGCTGAATAGACATCAATTATATTGAGACCCTATATGTCTATAGAATTTGACAATATAATGGTTTAACGCACAAGTTATCTATCATGATTACATAGGGCAAGTAAGATGGTTAAAATTACCTACGAATCATGCATAACAATAACACATGAACCTATGCTAGCATGGCAAGTTCTATATCCTTAAATTCACTTTCACTTTATTAAGAATTAACACACTATCTTATAAGTTCGAGATGCTCATAAGACGAATAAGCACAACCAATACTAGGTTATCATACAATCACCACACACTAAGGCATCGAAATAAATCAACTAAAGAAATCCATAAATAAATCCGTTAGAACCCCACGATAACGATTAGCCCATGATCGGACTCATCATCAATGTGGGTTCTGATGAAAGCATGGTATAATAAACATAGTCTTTATAAACGAATAATAAACAAAGTACAAAACAAGAGTATAGGTTCAAGAATAAGAAAACTAGCATCCAACGTCACAAGTTAAAACTAGATCTTCTTTGCCTTGGTTGAATTGTGCTAAAACGGTCTTCTTACGCCTTCTTCTTGTGCTCTCGTATGTCTCTCTTTAAAAAACGAGCTTATTTATGTATATATAGCAGCCCCATGTAGAGTAGAAGTCTTCTGGATCAAAAGCCCAATAGAATCAGGATTTCTTTTCTCGACCTGGCGCGGCCGCACGTTTGATCAGCGTGGGCGCGCAGAGTTTCTAGACTTCGGACGCGGCCGTGCGCTATCACAGCGCGGGCGCGCTGACCTCCTGAATAAAATTCAGACTTCTTTTTTTCCTTGCTGATTGAGCCGGTTTTCCAAGAGCTTTTATTCCAACACCTCCCTAACACCAAATTAGCACCAAAATAATGCTAATTCACCTGATTACCTGGATAATGCATGAAAATGCAAAAACACATTAAAACACCAACTTGAGTACAAATACACCAATTCAAAGCTTTACGGAGCATAATAAAGTGTCATAAATGCCACTCAACATACCCCAAACTTGAATCGATGCTTGTCCTCAAGCATTAACAGACTCAAAGAACAAGAAATAAAAATGCATGAATGCAACGATCCCCATAGAATAACTAACCAATCAACAGCAACATCTCAACAAATACAGTTATTCGCATAAAGATAAATCAAACCTCACAAATCAATCTACAAACCAGAGACGTGCGTGTGTGCGACTGCTTACAGATATACTAGTGCAATTAGATCACTAATCATGACTCACTACTCATCAAAGCAGTCGTAAGGTTATAAATAGAATAAAAGCTAGACTCAAAATAACTTATGACACTTCAATTCTTATATCAGAATTTACATGGATTCACGCTTTTATTCACAACAAAGCAACTCAAATATGCTTATCTGACCGTGCAATGAGTGAGGTCCACAAAAGACTTATACAATAGTATCCATGTAGCGAGCGTTAGGTTAGCGGATCCCAGACTATAAAAGCCTTAGGTCACTAGGCACAAAGTCCCCTAAGAACTTAATAACTCGAGTACTAAAGAGCCCACTCGTGATCAATTTTACATAACACTTAAATACTTTTTTTTCTTCTTTTCTTCTTTTCTTTTTTTTTTCTTTTTCAAATTTCTAAACGAGTGTGTTTCGCTCCATCTAGCTCAACCCTAGACTACTCATATAAATATGAGCCGGCTACTAGCCATTTGACACCTAGCCACAAAACTAGCAATGAAATCCAATTTTTTTCCAATTTTTAAATATCCATGTTAATTTATTATTAAAAGAATATCCTAAATTCTAAATATAAACAAGCGATTAAACCTTGACACACAAACAAACCATGACCATGATCTAGCACTCAGGAAACCTATAGGAATTAGTGAAATACAATTGCCTCTAGCATGCAAATTAATTCGATAAGAACTAATTTCACTAAATACGACATCACTACACTAGCATCAACATCACAAATCAATCGGCAAAATCATCTAAGGGATCATGTTATTATGCAAATGCATGAAACTATATGAACAAACTATCATTAAAACTACCAAAAATAAAAAAAAACTACTACATGGCAAAATATGCAACTATATGCACTAAACTAACATGACTATGCAAACTATATGCGACTCACACAAAATATATTCCTTCAACTACTACCCCCAAACTTAAAATATTCACTGTCCTTATTGAAGGTAATTGTAAGGAATCAGGCATACCTACTCCGAATCAGGATCATCACCCTCAACGGGTGGAGTGTCAGGCATTTCTGGAGGTGGATACATGGAGTCATCACCAAATACTGGCCACTGGATGTCAACACTGGTGGCTCTGAATGCAGTCCCAAGTACCTGGGTGAGATCACGTGCAAACCGACTATGGATGTCATGCAGAGCATCCATCCTCCTCGCTAGACGCCTATACTGCGTCGTACTCAAACCAGCACCAACATCAGCTCCTGCCTCCCCTGCTCCTGCTGCGATAGACCAGCCTCTTCTCCCAACTGAGCTCTCCAAGCTGCTTTCCTTGCCTGCTGCGTCCTACCAGCAAAAGTCTGATCCGCTGGCCTACCACCTGGCAGATGATCATATGAATAACCAAGCCCCTTAGGATCGGGCTTTCCTCCATACCACTCAGTCATGTTCAACAGCGTAGAACTGTCGATAGGAGCATTGGGAAGCTGTAGCTGCTCATGTGTGGCCAATGAACACCAACTGCCACGCACAACTTCGTCACCACGGACGCATAGGGTACAAAACCCATAGTACCTCCTCTCAAGAAACTCAAAATCCCCTGGTATATAACCATCCCCAATCAATATAATCGCCCTGAAGAATACTCTACAACAGATGAGCATGCTCCACCGTAATCTCATGCACATGAGAAGATGGCATGATGTTAGCACAGATAAACGAATTCCATACACGTGCAAACCTGTTCATGCACGACACAGGGAACATGGAGTAATAAGTTGTGCCCCTCTTGAACTTCCGGTGAGTCTCAGGCACACACAGAGTAGCAACGATCAGATCCAAGTTGAAGTCCTCTGGAGTCTTATCATTCCAAGTGTCCTGATCGGGCTTCCTTGCGGGCTGCTCAATCACCCTCCTTATTGCATCAGCACTATACTCCACAGTCATCCCTCTAACCACCGTGAAGCCATTCTTCTCCGCCTTCGCATTAGCATAGAACTCTCGCACAATACTCATGGGCACAACAGCGGGAGCCTCGCAAAAAGAAACCCAGCCCATCTCCAGAATCATCTCTAACAACTTACCATCCTTCCCTGATGGCAGAAAACCTCGCTCCTTTGCTATAGGCTTCGAGAGAAGCCTCGTGTACTCCTCTTCACCCTATGGAGTCCAAAACCTCGGCCTCACACCACCCGCAGATGAAAAATCGATGGTGATGCTGCTTACTTGAGTTCTTTGTCTCTTAGGTGTCATTGGATTTGAATAAGAGAGAATAAAAGATAAGTGTTTGAGAGAGATTTGTGTTTGAGAATTTGTGAAGTGGTGGGGAAGTTTGTGTATAAGTGTGTATATATATAGGTGGTGAGAATAGAATTAGATATGGAATAGAAGTGGGAATTGATTATGGGAATCGTGGGAGTAATGGATTTGATTTGGAGAGGGAAATTTGGGATGTGGACGAGTAAAATTCGGGTAGAAATTGATTTTGAAGTAAAAATCCCGATTTTCTCTTCACAAACTGTTGTTTTTATTTTTCTGAGTCGGGACCCCGGTGTGGCCGTACACTAGACTGGCGCTGGCGCGCTCATCTTCTGCCAAATCGGCGCGACCGCGCGCAGCGCGGGCGCGCCTGGTTTCTGGAAAAATGGCGCGGCCGCGCACTAGATCAGCGCGGGCGCGCCTGGCTTCTGAAGTTGGCCCTGAATTTTTTTCTTTTTCTGATTTTTTTGTGTTTTCCTCTTTTCTTCTTGCTTCATCTACTTACCAATGTATAACAAACTTGGGTTGCCTCCCAAGAAGCGCTTGTTTTACGTCATTAGCTCGACGTAGAATCTTGAGATCAAACAAACAATAAAACGACACTAACCACCTCACGGTTTGCCGTGTCACCATAGTAATGCTTCAACCTCTGACCATTTACCTTAAATGCTTGGCCCGAATCATTCTAAAAAATTTCCACTGCTCCATGTGGAAATACAATTTTGTTAATGAAGGGCCCTGACCACCTTGACTTCAACTTTCCAGGAAAAAGACGGAGACGAGAGTTAAACAAAAGAACTTATTGTCCCGGCACAAATGATTTGAGCACTTGACCCCTATCGTGCCACCTCTTGACTTTCTCATTATACATTTTGTTGTTCTCATAAGCTTGAAGTCAAAACTCATTGAGTTCATTCAATTGAAGCATCCTCTTCTTTCCAGCCGCGTCCAAGTCAAGATTCAACTTCTTCAAAGCCCAATATGCCTTATGCTCGAGCTCCACCAGAAAATGACACCCCTTACCATAAACCAACTAGAACGACGACATTCCCAATGGAGTCTTGTATATTGTTCTATACACCCAAACATCTTCATCAAGCTTCAAAGACTAACCCTTCCTTGAGGGACACACAACTTTCTCTAAAATGCGCTTAATCTCTCTATTAGACACCTCATCTTGACCATTTATCTGAGGATGATAAGCTGTAGTAATGCGATGATTCACATTATATCTTTGCATTATAGCAGTGAACTTGCAATTGTAAAAATGCGACCCCTCATCATTGATTATGACTCTTGGAGTTCCAAACCTTGTGAATATCTGCTTGTGAAGAAAATTAAGCACCAATTTTGCATCTTTCATTGGCAACGCGTTAACTTTGGCCCATTTTAACACATAATCAACCGCCAACAAGATGTACTGATTATTACAAGATGAGACAAATGGCCCCATGAAGTCAATTCCCAAACATCGAAGACCTCAACCTCGAAAAGCACATTAAGTGGCATCTCATCCCTCTTAGACATATTACCCACACATTGACATCGATCACATTTCAAAATGAACTGATGAGCATCTTTAAACAAGGTTGGCCAAAAGAAACCTGCTTGAAGAATAAGAGCTGCTGTCTTTTCTCCACCATAATGTCCTCCATAAGCCGTTGAGTGGCAATCTCGCAAGATCCCCTTCCCCTTTTCGCTGTAAGGAATACATCTCCTGATGATTTGGTCATCTCCTTGACGAAAAAGAAACGGCTCATCCCAAATATACCACTTTACTTCATGTAGAAACTTCTTTATTTGAGCATATGATAAGTCCGGAGGCATGATACTACTCACAAGGTAGTTCACAATGTCTGCAAACCACGGTTCTTCCTCTTGCACTCCAAACAGCTGCTCATCGGGAAAAGACTCATTTATCAATGTCTTGTCCAGTGAAATAACATTAGGGTTTTCTAAACGAGATAGATGATCAACGACTTGATTTTCAGTCCCCTTTCTGTCCTTGATCTCTAATTCAAATTCTTGGAGCAACAGAACCCATCCGATCAATCTAGGCTTCAATTCCTTCTTTTAGACGAGATATCGAATTGCAGCGTGATCAGTGAAAACTGTCACTTTAGTCCCAAGTAGATAAGATCAAAATTTCTCAAAACCATAGATAATAGCTAAAAGTTATTTCTCCGTAGTAGTATAATTCAGTTGAGTACCATTCAAGGTTGTGACGACTGAGAATTTTGCGATGTAATTAAGTCAATAAAGTATGCTTTATGTGATGTGATTATAATTATGTGATTAAGTGTTGGTTTATTGTCTGTACTGTATATTAGAATCTAGGAGCGTAAATAGAAGCGTTCCAATTTAAAGAGTCGGCTTAGGAGTTAAGCTGTGTTGTCGGAACCAGTCCAATCTACCTTTTCTCCTTCATCGTGTCCACTTACCTTCCTTAGTCGATGAAACTTCAATTGTCGTTGCAATAGTTAAGTAAAATAGGCTATCCAATAGTCAATAAGTCTATTTCATAGAACAAAGTTTGCTCGTATCACATCACATTACTACTTTACATATCGCATTTATCATATCACCATCATTCAATTCCACAAAAATTCCAGATTTATACCTTTCTCTTTAACTCTTTCAAGATTCATCTAATTCATCCCATAATTATTCATGGGTGGCTTGGTCACTAATGACTTCTTTTAACCCGATAACAGCTATCCCCTAAAATACTTAAATCTTCTCTCTAAACTTCTTCTCACCTTTATTTATATCTCAAGCGCTCACCATTTACTGTAGCTCTCGAATCCATCCTCGTAGGTACAATTGCTTTATAAGACAAGTTCTAAACTCGGGGTATAGAACAGGATGTAAGGTAAACTAAAGAGATACGCTCACAGCCGAATGTCCAGTGAAACAAGAATAAACAGATAGAGGTTCTTGAATAGGTAATCTCGCATCAAAAGGCGGAAAATTAGCGTAGAATAGCTTGAAGAAGTGCAACCATTATAACAGAAGGTATTACCATTAATGATGATGAAGGAACAAGGTGCAAACCCAATATGAGAGAAGATGACGATCCACGAACGGAAAGCTCCAAATGATCAGAGGAGATCGGGAAATCAGGATCTTCCATTCCCGTTGTGTGGAAATCACGTCGCAAGCTGAGAATCCCGAATCGCAATACGAACTGTGCTGAAAACCTACTATACCATCGCACTCAATCTCACAACGTCTTATCTTTTTATTTCCTATTCCTAATCCTAACCCTCTACCCAATCCCGATAATCTAAGCTTGTTTCAGTGACTTATAACCTGTAGCTCTGATACCAACCTGTGGCGCCCTCCAAACCCGGGTCAGAAGTTTGGGGTCCACAACACATTCACAATATATAAACCTGTACATAAAATATTAATTGCAATGACCCTGTTTCACATAACCACGGATCGCAACAGGTTAAAGTATGAAAACAAGCCACAATCTTAACCTTTATTACAACGTACCAAATCCCAACTAATTTAACTTACAATTGATAATACAATCATTCTTACAATTTGACTATCTCTCTACCGCATGAATCTTCTGCTAGCTCGACTCAACTCAACTGGAACCTTAGCCCGCACTTTGGACTGAGGAACTTCGTTATCATCCATATTCTTTTCAACTGTAAAATATATAAAAGAATCGCAAGGGTGAGCTAACTAGCTCAGCAAGTCATAATAGTGATAACTGAGGTTAAACAATGATCAAATGAGATGATTCAAAGGAATCAAGTTTCTTTTTAACTCATCATTAGAATTGGATATTCATTTTAAGTTTTAAAAACCAAGGTTAGGCTGCTGATCAGTCACGCACTAACCCCGAGCAAGCACACAGCACTGCTCTAATTACTGGATCCAAGGCACTCATTGGCCTAACTTGACCATTGGTATGGTCTGACCACGAATCTGGTCCACATATATAAAAACTATCCAATCCTAAAGCAGTTCAATATGATAAACAATATAATTCGATAACACAAGATCATAATCAATAATGATTAAACATTTGAATAAAACATAAGGAAACTCATGGATATCACAAGGGAATATCAGGGTATGTACAAGAAAGGGTTTTCAATCTGTAAAAGGATCAGGTATTAGACAAATAGTGATTTTTCGAGGTATAGTTCTTTGATGTTATAAATAATGGTTGGAGTATAAAAGTTTCTGTGTTTTCAAACAATTTTCTTCCAGTGTTTGGTGTTTGGTAGTTAAACATTTGGGGAGTAGTATCATATCTGTGTGGGTTGGTGTCTGAGGATCAACAAAAGATGATTTACAAAAAGTAAGGCTTATGGCTCAAAATCAAGAACATCAGGGTACAAGGTTAAACAGTTTAAAGCACTTGTATTATAAAACAGGAGTTATGTTTGATATTAGCCACATGTTATGAAACGGTTCGAAAACATTGGTAATATATCTTGAAGAAAAGTTCTGAAATACTTGCTTTACAGGTTTTTACAACTATTACTGATCAATTCTGAGCTGACTCTGCCGCTCAGGCTTTAACGTCCAACCACTAGATTTCATTGGATTCGACTTCGACACTCAGGTTTTTTTGTTGAAACTCTACTGAGCTCGTCGACTGAGTATTAGGTCATTTCTAGTCCATCGATCACTTTCAGGTTCCCGATTATAACCTACAGGGTCGAAATACCCTACGTTAGACGTCTAGGTATGCTTGACATATCCTCAATACAAATTCTTACTCAACGATATTCAAACCCGACTCGTAATTATTCATATTAGAATAACACAAAAAACAATTAGGGTTCACATTCTCGAAATCGATGTAGTGTTCATTTCCAGAAAATACGTATACTCGTCATTTTATGAAATTAGGGTTACTGTGTTTTGGTCAAAACATACAACACAACATACAATCAGGTTCTGTATAAAACATGCGTATATGTATTTACTTATATTCGCTCGATGTCCCGATAATCCTCGGATACGCTCCCGTATCTCCGTAGTTTGATTTTCCCGGAAATCGGGCAGCGTCCCCTTTGTTTAACGGACTACCCGTCGAAACATCAATCGACGTCAAACCAAAAATAACCAAATTCATAACTATAATTCCAATCACCAGTTCAATTCATCAATCAATCCAATAACAATTCGTCAACTAATTTATGTACTCGACTTTAATGTAAAATCAAATTCTTGTTCCAACGATAATCTCACGAACTAATTTATTTATTTTAAAATATTAGGACTCAGAATAAACATCATAGTCCACCGTCGGCTCGCCGGGGCTCATCGCCGATGGCGGCGAAATTTTGCGGGTGCCCGATTAAATCCTGGGTTTCCAACGCAATACTTTCACCGATTATTATTATTATTTCTCACTCGGAATTATTTATTATTTCACGAATGTTACTCAGTCAATTCCTGCAGAACAAAATAATAAAACTTTAATCGATCAGGACAGAACAGTAGCACAACCAGGCACGGAATCATCACAAACAGACACGCAAGAGCACGCGCACACGCGTTGGTCACCACGCCGGAATGAAACCGGCGGTAACCGGAAAATAAAACAGGTGATACCAGGAAGAAATAGAGCAAACTAACACTAACTGATCCCCATATGCGAATACACACACAGATAAGCACAGAAACGAGTCACGCCACCATAGCCGCCTCGCCGGAAAACGAGGGACGGCGGCGATTGGAAAGCAAGGAACAAACGGGCTGGACTTACCCAGGTAAACGGAATGAGCCAAGGAATAAAAGAAACAGAAGAGTGAAGGCAGGGGAGGAGAGATTCGTGAAAGTGCGAGAGAGAACACCACTGAGTTAGAGAGAAACAAAGAGGACCGAGATGCACACACAGAAATTGTGTGTGTTCATATTTATTATCATTATTTTTTTTTATTTTTTTTTCACAAAACCTCAGCCAATCTGTGTGCAGCGAGTGTATAGCAGTAGTATGGCAGTTTGACACGTGTCGTGTTCTTTCCGAAAGTCCGATTTTTAATTCGAGATTTGCAATATAACGAATTAAATTGCCCTTAAAACGAATTCAGAATTTTACGAGAATAGTGCTAAAATTTTATAAAAATCCCGAAACTAATAAAATACAATTTTTATAATTTTTTTAAAATATTTTTGAAATGCAACTCGTATCCCCAAATCGAAATTAACGAATCGAGCTGTATTTTAAATAAATTCAAAAATTTACAAAAATGTTACAAATATCCCGAAGTAAATAAAAACGTAAATTTCTTAATTTTAAAATAATTTCTAAAACACACTTTATACCCGCTTTTAACAAATAACCGAAACAACGCGCGGGTGAAATTAATCCCGAAAATTTCCAAAATAATTTTAAAATTCTCGGAATATTCCAAACTTAAATAAATACGAGTTTCATAATTTTTTAAGAATTTTAGAATTAAATATGGATGTTACCATTAAACATACTCAGAAATTATTTAAAGATAAATAATTAATGAAATATTGATTTCTCAATTATATAAAATCCTAAAAATAATTATTGTAATTATAAAATCATAAAAACAATTTTAGAAATATTCCCAATATTTATGCAAATAAATTTGCACTAAATCCACTTTTGAAAGTGAAAACAATTCAATACGATCCCATAAGTAATCGCGCGGACAATCCCGTATATTACAAATCACACATCAATAGTCAAACGACACATAGCTGTCAAGACTAACACACATATTCTATTTATTTAATACTTTCCATAAATATATAAATAAATAATTCAAAAATAAATGAGTCGTTATAAATGTGATTGCATGTTGGTTTAAAAGAAGAACTAGTGAATGCATGCATGTTTAATTGGATAATGTGATTAAGGCTTGAGTCACTAAGTGATGCTTTGTTTGTGATACGAAAATCGTGATGAAAATGAGTTGAATGTCTAAGATAAGGTGTAAAACAAGTTGAAATTGTGATTTAAAACCTTACATGTGTGATTTCTTGAAAAACCCGAATGGGTCTTATGGTTAAAAAAAGAGAATTAAGTGGATTTTTGTGAGATTATATGCTAATTATCTTAGTTACTAATAAGAACTTGGTTGCATGTCATTGATTGGATGTTCTTGTGTTCGAATTTGATAATTAAAAGAGGGTGTAGATTTTCGATTCTTGATGTGATTATGATTCAGTTTTTGGATTAAAAAGAAAGAAGCTTAATTGCGTAAAAGACCCTTGTAATTTGCATACCAAAGAGGTTTATTGTGTTTGATTATATGAGATTGAAATTGAGTACATTTGGTTGTGTTTTAGGTTTATAGCCGAATGGTATATAAGTAGAAAAGCGATTGATTTGGTTCCATTACCTTGCTAAGTGATTGCATGTGAAATTCTAGGAGATATGTGATTCATTTGTTTGATTAAATGATGTTATGGTTCAAATTAAGGAATAAAAGAAAAAGGGAATTAAGTGATTTGATATTAAAGAACTATAAGTGACAGTTATGGTCGCAAAAGATTTAGTTGTGAATAAATCACGTACTCGTAAGAGTTACATTGGTGTGATTTGAAGAATAGTTAAGGTTAAGCAAGTATGGTTCGATTGATGAGTATATAAAGATATAAAGGCTATGAGAAAGGAATGTGTTATGTGCTATATGCATATGTGTATAAGCTATACTCGTATATTTGAGTCAAGAGTATAATCGAGCTATCGTATTGAGTGATCGTTCTGGATACGAGAGTTGAGAATCTGATTAAGGTTTTGGTTTTTATTGTAGATTCGGAGCGTGAAGGCATTCGGGCTAGGAAAAGGAAGGGTATACTAGGTGGCAGTAGTTCAACCTTCAGGAAAGCGAATTCAGGCAAGTAACTCTCATTACTTGTGTAAATTGTTATAGAGAGGTTATTATTTATACCATGTAGAGTATTGAACTGTTAAAATAATGAACCCATGTTAATGATTCGAGATACCCTATCTTGATCTTGTTAAACTGTTATTGACAAGCTTATAGATTCAACCCTTTGATAACCTGTCTTTCTTATTCAAATTAATTTTCATACTATGAACTGTTATAAACCCTATAATTACCTTTACAAACCCCTTGTAATGATACCATATTCCTTGATCACCATATTTCCTATTGATCCTTGAAACAGATATTGATTCTTCTAACTTAAGTACCTTGATATCATTGATTCAAGATCCCTAGAATTGCTCTTTCATATCCTTGATTCATTTCCTTAACTTTGATTTCTTGAAATTGAATCTAAGAATGAGTTTCGACTTGAAAGAGTCTGAATGATTTCATATTCTTGGTAATGATAAAATGAATTTAGAAAACCTACTTTTTCTAACTCAAGGTTTTCCAAACGAATTCATGATGGATTGGATTGGACGTAAGAGGCTAGAGGGACTAGTCCAGTCATTGTAAGAGGCTAGCGGGGCTAGTCCAGTTTAAGGCTGAAATTCTGCCGTATGGTACCTTAATGACCGGATGGAGGTCGGTACGGGCTGATCACCCGTATTATAATGAAATGAAAGATAAAGTGGTCCAATCAAGGGTTTTATGTTGATTTTAAAAAGGAATGGAAACTTCCTACTCAGTAATGAATTCTTTGAAAATGAAAATGGTTTGTATTGCGTTGAAAAGAGTTGATTGTGATATTGTAAAGCTTAAAGCTCGTGAACCCTGATTTTAATCTGTTGATCATATAATTGATTCCATATAATGAAAATATTGTCGCTTTCCTTTCTGAAAGATCTGTTTTGATCCTTTAATGATTTGTGGTGAATATCGGCTTTCACCCTGCTTTGAACTTTATTCCATGAAAGCCCCACACTTTTCCTTCATAACCCTTCCTTAACCCGAAAGATGGAAATCTGCCACCTAGAACTGATAAAGTAGAATGCCCTGAGTTTGGTAAAGTAAATTGTGGATTTCATATCATAGAACTGCTTTATAGTTACTTGCTGAGTTTTATACTCATATATTTTATTTTAAACTAACCTTGACAGTTAAGCAAGAAGATGGCCAGGCTTAGGCGCACTGCTCATAAGAGCGTACCTGGTGGTCCATATCGTGTTGAGGGCTTCCAGTTGCCAGAGCAGGTAGAGATGTTTTTGATTGAGAAAGCGCTTAGCTAGAAGGTTGTAAAGACACAATGGGTTATCTATCGATTCCAAGTCGGGATCGATTATGTATATTTTATATTATTATGGGGTTGTAAGTTATATTTTATGGTTGGTAGTCATAATCGTGTCTCATACTTTATCCTGTTTGATCCTGTTGGTAGTTAATCGGGGTTTATGTTTATATAATTATTAGTTTAAAGATGTGTGGGTCCTCATTTCCTAACCCCGAGATTAAGAGCGTCACAAGTTGGTATCAGAGCCACAGGATCTAGTCCCTGAGACAAGTTAAGAATTAAAAAAGGGTATTGTGGGTATATATTTATATCGCGAGAGAGTTCGACTCATGTAGAGTTGAGTTAGACTATTAGGTACAGTCTAAGGAAAATTTGTATTAGTTAAAGTGGAAACTAGAATTAGGGTATGAGTTAGCTAGAAGCTTTATTTAACCCTAATGTTGTTTCTTGGTTGTTGTTTTGTGTTTTCTCTCAGGATCCCAGTAGTGGTAGTGATTCAGATTCCAAGATTAGTTTGACTGGTACCCCAGTGGACCCCATTCCACCCTCTCCAGAGGAGCCTGTGTATGTTAGTTCATACCCAGAGGAGGATCCCTCTGAGAGTAGTGAGATCCCTATGCAGATTCACCCTTGAGGCCAAATTCAGAGACCCCAGCCCCTGAGCCAGAGTTTGAGATGCCTAAGACTGTACCTGTCAGTGTTGGTGGCAAGTTAGCCCAGGACCGAGATTTTGTTTACTCTCGTATTCCTGAGTTGGGAGCTTTGGTGGATAGGCTAGCCCGAGAGTCTAGGCAGAGCACTTCAGTTATGGATGATGAGTGGCGAGTCCGGGTTAATATGGTGGAGCAGGTTGCCCGGAGGAGATTGGATGAAGGACCATCCACTAGTGATGCTGATGATGAGGCCCGAAGGCTGCATACGATCATTCACTGGATGTTGGTTGTGTTGAGAGAGATTCTGGATGACTAGCTGTTAGGCGGGACTGTTGGTTGAGCCCGTAGTTTTTTTTTTCAGCGCCAGTAAGCTTTGGGATACTTGGTCAGATGTCGGGATCCCTTTTTTATTTGTTATGTTGTATTTCAGAACTTTGTGGTAGTAGTAGTTATTAGAAGTTAGGGGTAGATAGGGGGATATTTTCCAGTTTTTCCTCTATTTAACCCTGCTATATTATTGTACCTTATTTCAGAACTTGTGGTAACCAGACTTTTCTTTATGTACCCCTTTGTTCAAATAAATCCATTATCTTGTTTTCCATTGTGCACCCTAAAGATCTGCATAAACTGTTCTAAATACCATGTTTTCGTATAACCATGTTTGAAACTCGTAATACCCTATTCTGTGCCATGATAAAACAACACTGATATGAGAATTATGTAGTAATAGGATTGCATGTGCAAAATTGGGTAAAGCTTAAAACCCGCAAAAGGAGATTTTATAGTAAAATATTGTTATATATGCCATGCTATCGTATTGCTAAATAATTGTTCAATCAGGTTTGTAAGAAATGGCCAACTCACCAGATCACCAAGAAGAAGAAATTTCAACCCAAGACCCAGAAATAAACCCAGAAACCACCATGATGAGCAGACTTGCTCAGCTTTTGCAACAACCTGTAGCCCCTAAAGTTGGAAACTTCAAACACTTTCAATCTGTTCATCCCCTAGAATTCTTAGGTTTGCCAGTCCCGATTAAAGCACAGTCATGGTTAAGAGAAATGGAAAAAGCTTTTGAGTTAGCAGAAGTTAAGGATGACAAGAAAGCTCAGTATGCGAGTTATTACCTTAAAGATGAAGCGAGTTTCTGGTGGGAGTCTTCGAAAGCGTTGTTGGAAGGAAAGGACTTAACATGGGAGAAGTTCACTGAGATGTTTCTGGAGATATATTTGCCGAGCTATATGCAAGATCAGTTGAGATGAAATTTTTGGACCTTAGCCAAGAAGACATGTCGGTAGCGGAGTATGAAGTGAAATTTTCGGAGCTGTCTAGGTTCGTACCTGAGTATGTAAATACGGAGGCAAGGAAGGCTAAGAGATTCCAACAGGGACTTAAGCCATGGATTATGAGTCAAGTAGCGTTGTTGGAGATCAATAATTATGCTGCCTTGGTACAAAAGGCAATGATAGTAGAAGGAGAGCGTGAAGCTGCGAGGAGAGAAAATGAAGGAAGGAAAAGGAAATTTGAAAGCTCGGAGCAAGAGCAAGGAAGCTCGAAGTTTAGAGGAAAGTTTGGAAGGAATGGTGGAGGTTAGCACTAAAAGTTTTAGAAGTTTAAACCCGGTAACGGAGCTCAGAAAAACCATTTCCAAAAAGCAGGACAGCCGGGGAAGGATAACAGACCTCAGATTCAAGAATGCAAGAATTGTGGGAAGAGACACCCGGGAAGGTGTAATAAGTTGGACGTGACATGTTTCAAGTGCAACCAGAAAGGGCATTATTCTTCAGAGTGTCCAAATGGAACAAGGAAACCTGACTTGGCTTGTTTCAAGTGTGGAAAGGTGGGCCATGTGGCCAGGAATTGCAAGGAGCCTGTTCAAAAGGCCAATGTTCTTAGGATTGGTGGACCTCCGTCTCTCCCAGCACCGTCAGCTCAACCCAGAGCTAGGACTTTTAATATGACAATGAAAGATGCGGTGCAAGATGTGGACGTGGTAGCAGGTATGCTTGTTATTAACTCAGTAGAAGTAAAAGTATTGATGGATTCTGGAGCAACTAGATCTTTTATCTCTGAAAGTATTCTTGATAAGTTAAATTGTGTTGCATACCCTCTGGAACCTAATTTGATTATAGAGGTAGCAAATCAAGAGAAAGTTATTGTTAATAAGATTTGTCCCGATTGTGATGTGGTAATAGAAGGTTGGCACATTTCTGCTGACTTAATTCCCTTTAAGTTAGGAGAATTTGAGGTTATACTAGGAATGGATTGGTTGTCAAACCATGAGGCGCAAATAGAATGTAAGAGTAAGAAGGTGAAGTAAAGGACCAAGGATGGTGAGGAAGTGATATTCAAAGGAAAGAGGCAAGAGAAGAAATTCCTAACGGCTATCGAGACAAGGAGATTATTACATCGAGGATGCGAAGTTTATTTGGCTCATGTTATGGATGTGGAGAAAGAATCCGTGAGGATCGAAGATATCCCAATAGTAAGAGATTTTCCAGATGTATTTCCTGATGAATTGCCTGGACTACCTCCAGATAGATAGATCGAGTTTACAATTGATTTGGCTCCTGGAACGGAACCAGTATCGAAAGCTCCCTATCGTATGGCACCAGTCGAGATGAAGGAATTGGCAGTACAGTTGCAAGAATTGTTGGATAAAGGAGTAATTTGGACGAGTGTATCCCCGTGGGGCGCACTGGTGTTGTTTGTAAAGAAAAAGGATGGAAGTATGAGATTGTGCATTGATTATCGTGAATTGAATAAGTTGATGATTAAGAATAAGTACCCTCTACCGCGAATCGATGACTTATTTGATCAGTTAAAAGGAGCGTCGTGTTTCTCCAAGATTGATATAATATCTGGGTATCATCAATTAAAGATTAAAGCGGAAGATATACCCAAGAAAGCGTTTCGAACGAGATATGGACACTACGAGTTTTCGGTAATGGCATTTGGCTTGACGAACGGCCTAGCCACATTTATGGATCTTATGAACAGAGTGTTCAAGCAATATTTGGATAAGTTCGTTATTGTGTTTATTGATGATATACTGATTTACTCCAAGACGGGAGAAGATCATAACGAGCATTTGAGGATTTCCTTGGAAATTCTAAGGAAAGAGAGGCTATACGCTAAGTTTTTAAAGTGTGAATTTTGGCTAAAGGAAGTGCAATTTCTTGGTCATGTAGTTAATAAAGAAGGAATCAAAGTAGACCCAGCCAAGATAGAAGCTGTAATGAATTGGGAAAGACCCAAGACTCCTACGGAAGTCAGAAGTTTTCTGGGATTAGCCGGATACTACAGAAGGTTTGTGCAAGATTTCTCTAAGATTGTTGTCCCATTAACGAAGTTGACAAGAAAGAACGAGAAGTTTATATGGACGGAAAAGTGCGAGGAAAGCTTTCAAGAGTTAAAGAAGAGGCTGGTAACCGCCCCAGTGTTGGTGTTACCGGATGAAAAAGGAGAATTTGTGATATTCAGTGATGCTTCGTATAAAGGACTTGGATGTATGTTAATGCAACACGGGAAGGTAATAGCATATGCATCAAGACAACTCAAGCCGCACGAGAAAAAGTATCCAACACATGATTTGGAATTGGCAACAATTGTGTTTGCCCTTAAGATTTGGAGACATTATTTATACGTGGAAAGTGCGAGATTTATACAGACCATAAAAGTTTAAAGTATATCTTCACTCAAAAGGAATTGAATATGAGACAGAAAAGATGGTTAGAGTTGATCAAAGATTATGATTGTGCGATAAACTATCATCTTGGAAAGGAAAATGTGGTAGCAGACACTCTAAGTCCCAAGGAAAGGTTGAATATGTTAACGTCGTCGGAAGATTTGGTCAAGGATTTTGAAAAAAAGGAAATAGAAGTACAGACTCCAGAATTTAGAGGTGAAGCTATATGTGGGATGTCATTTCAACCTGAAATTTTGGAAAAGATTCGATGCTGTCAAAAGCAAGTGATGAATCGCGAAAGGGATAAGTTGTCAGGAGAAGAAGTCAAAGCTCAAAAAGATGAAAAAGGAATACATCGTGTTAACTCACGTATTTGGATACCTAATGTCGTGGAACTAAAGCACGAGATTTTGCAAGAAGCGCATAACTCGAGATTTTCAATTCACCCTGGAAGTACGAAAATGTACCAGGATTTAAAAGAAAGCTATTGGTGGCCAAACATGAAAAAGGAAATTGCGGAATGGATAAGTAAGTGTTATACGTGTCAAAGAGTCAAAGCGGAACATCAGAGGCCAAGTGGATTGCTTCAACCACTGGATATACCAGAATGGAAATGGGAACATATCGCGATGGATTTCGTGGTAGGATTACCTAAAACCAAGTATAATCATGATGCGATTTGGGTTGTAATCGATCGATTGACGAAGTCAGCACATTTCTTGCCGATAAATGAAAGGTTTTCGTTGGAAAGGTTGGTTAGATTGTATTTGGATGAGATTGTGATGCGTCACAAAGTTCCTGTATCTATTGTGTCTGATAAAGATCCAAGGTTTAACTCAAGATTTTGGAGATAATTCCATGATCATTTGGGAACTAAGCTGAAAATGAGTACGGCATATCATCCGCAGACTGACGGACAAAGTGAAAGGACAATTCAGACAATTGAAGATATGTTGCGAACCTACGCAATAGATTTTAAAGGAAATTGGGACGATCATTTACCGTTAATTGAGTTTTCCTACCACAATAGTTATCACGCGAGTATTGGCATGCCGCCTTATGAAGCGTTGTATGGAAGAAAATGTAGGTCCCCTACATATTGGGACGAGGTTGGTGAGCGCAAATTAATTGGCCCAGAGCTAGTTCAACAAATGAAGGAAAAGGTAGAAATGATTTGAAAAAGATTAATTGTAGCTCAAGATCGACAAGCAAAGTACGCAAATCAAGAACGAAGAGATGTGCAATTCGAATTTGGAGACAAAGTCTTGTTAAAGATATCTCCTTGGAAAGGTTTAACCCGATTCGGAAAGAAAGGGAAGTTGAGTCCTAGGTATATTGGACCATTTGAAGTACTGTGACGAGTTGGGAAGGTGGCATATGAATTAGCGCTACCTCCGCAAATGCAACATCTACACAATGTATTTCATGTTTCTCTTCTGAAGAAGTATAATGCTGATGCGAGCCATGTGCTTGAATTGGAACCAGTGGAAATTCAACCGGATTTGTCTTATGTGGAACAACCAGTTCGAATCTTAGACCGAAAGGAGAGGACACTTAGAAATAAAGTTGTACCTCTAGTTAGAGTGTTGTGGAGAAATCCACTAGTGAAAGAATCAACTTGGGAATTAGAAAGTGAAATGCAAGAAAAGTATCCCCATCTATTTGCTTAGACTAGATTCTGGGGACAGAATCCTTTTAAGGAGGGTAGATTGTGACGACTGAGAATTTTGCGACGTAATTAAGTCAATAAAGTATGCTTTATATGATGTGATTATAATTATGTGATTAAGTGTTGGTTAATTACTTTATTGTATATTAGAATCTAGGAGCGTAAATAGAAGCGTTCCAATTTAAAGAGTCAGCTTAGGAGTTAAGCTGTGTTGTCGGGCCGTCAAGTAGAACGGAACCCGTCCTAAAAAGGGATTAAGGTATTTAAAATGTGAACTATGTGTTATTATGTGAAATGAAATTCTTAAGTAAAGTAATGCATTCTAATGACGTGTCGGTCGATAACGATATTGTGAAGCGTAATTGAAATGTTGAGCGTCGGGCCGTCAGGCTGAACGTGACCCGGTACGCCTAGAAAGGAATAAAATTAAAGAAGGACAAATTTTATGATCAGACCTGAGTTGTGATGTGTTCATATGTGTGTGTGCTTGTCTGTATGCATGATTACGTGATATGTTGACATTTTTATAGATTTAAGGAAATTATTTGATTTAAATAAGGTTTATTTAACCTTCGCACATTTTTATAAAATTATCTGAGTAAGATAAAGGCATGAGATTTGTTCTGCTATCTTCGTAATAGTCCTAAAGACTTTCTAAAAATGATGGACGGATTTATTTGGTGATCGTTGCATTATAAATTGATTTTTATGTGATAAAATGCTACTATTAGCACAAACTTGTGAAAATCATATAAAATCAACCGTTCGCTCAAAAGTTTATTATGAGTAATGGTTGGAAAGCTAATTTCGAAATCTACATCTTTAAACTGTCATTTGCAATAATTTTCGACTTTCCGAGAGGAATATATTCAATATTCGATTTCTATCTTATTTAAGTAAAAAGAAAGGATTAATCAAACAAAAAGGGATTTAGTAGATTACTAAAATACCCTTGGCCCTAATACAAATATAAACTCACTCTCCCCCCCCTTTCTTCTTTCTTTTCCTGTGAGCATCCTCCCCATCTCCCTCACTTTCTTTCTTCCTCTCTCTCGAACACTCTCTCTCTCTCTCTCGGCTCTCTCCCCATCTCTCTTATCTCTCTTGCATGCAACACCAAATACTCACTCAAATTCAAAGATATTACCATCTATATTTTCTATTTTCGGTATACTACTCAAACACCACTTGCATGTAAGTGTTTATGTAAGTGTTTATGGTTCCATCTCTATGGTTGTGTTCAAGGAAATACGATTTCTTGATACATGATCACAAGCGAAGATTCAAGAGATTTTGTGGTTTAAAACTCAAGAGGAGACCCGTTATGGGCACTCTTAAGTTCGACCACCACCGGCCATGATCCAAGGAGAGCCGGTGGAATTTTAAGAAAATGATATGTTAATGTGATTTTTGAGTTTTATGCTCTTTAAAAATTTTATGTAGCTATTGCATGTCTTGGTTTCTTGAAAAGTTCAAAAAGGGTTTTGTACTTCCTTTGAAATTTAAGTGTGTGATTGATAAATGGATTGCTATGAATGTGTTAAAAGAATTTGGATTTGTGTAATTGATTTGATGCTTAAGGAATCGAATTTGAGGGTTGCATGTTGGGGATTTTGGTTCGGCTTTGTACTAATAAAAAGGGGAATTGGATTTGGTGACTTGATCTTAGTATAAATTAAGCTTATTTAGTGAGAAATGTGATTGCATGTTGGTTTAAAAGAAGAACTAGTGAATGCATGCATGTTTAATTGGATAATGTGATTAAGGCTTGAGTCACTAAGTGATGCTTTGTTTGTGATTCGAAAATCGTGATGAAAATGAGTTGAATGTCTAAGATAAGGTGTAAAACAAGTTGAAATTGTGATAAAAACCTTGCATGTGTGATTTCTTGAAAAACCCGAATGGGTCTTATGGTTAAAAAAAATTAAGTGGATTTTTGTGAGATTATATGCTAATTATCTTAGTTACTAATAAGAACATGGTTGCATGTCATTGATTGGATGATGCTTGTGTTCGAATTTGATAATTAAAAGAGGGTGTAGATTTTCGATTCTTGATGTGATTATGGTTCGGATTTTGGATTAAAAAGAAAGAAGCTTAATTGCGTAAAAGACCCTTGTAATTTGCATACCAAAGAGGTTTATTGTGTTTGATTATATGAGATTGAAATTGAGTACATTTGGTTATGTTTTAGGTTCATAGCCGAATGGTATATAAGTAGAAAAGCGATCGATTTGGTTCCATTACCTTGCTAAGTGATTGCATGTGAAATTCTAGGAGATATGTGATTCATTTGTTTGATTAAATGATATTATGGTTCAAATTAAGGAATAAAAGAAAAAGGGAATTAAGTGATTTGATATTAAAGAACTATAAGCGACAGTTATGGTCGCAAAAGATTTAGTTGTGAATAAATCAAGTACTCGTAAGAGTTATATTGGTGTGATTTGAAGAATAGTTAAGGTTAAGCAAGTATGGTTCGATTGATGAGTATATAAAGATATAAAGGCTATGAGAAAGGAATGTGTTATGTGCTATGTGCATATGTGTATAAGCTATACTCGTATATTTGAGTCAAGAGTATAATCGAGCTATCGTATTGAGTGATCGTTCCGGGAACGAGAGTTGAGAATCTGATTAAGGTTTTGGTTTTTATTGTAGATTCGGAGCGTGAGGGCATTCAGGCTAGGAAAGGGAAGGGTATACTAGGTGGCAGTAGTTCAACCTTCAGGAAAGCGAATTCAGGCAATTAACTCTCATTACTTGTGTAAATGGTTATATAAAGGTTATTGTTCATACCATGTAGAGGATTGAACTGTTAGAATAATGAACCCATGTTAATAATTCGAGATACCCTGTCTTGATCTTGTTAAATTGTTATTGACAAGCTTATTGATTCAACCCTTTGGTAACATGTCTTTCTTGTTCAAATTAATTGTCATACTGTGAACTGTTATAAACCCTATAATTACCTTTATGAACCCCTTGGTATTTCCTATTGATCCTTGAAACAGATATTGATTCTTCTAACTTAAGTACCTTGATATCATTGATTCAAGATCCCTAGAATTGCTCTTTCCTATCCTTGATTCATTTCCTTAACTTTGATTTCTTGAAATTGAATCTAAGAATGAGTTTCGACTTGAAAGAGTCCTAATGATTTTATATTCTTGGTAATGATAAAATGAATTTAGAAAACCTACTTTTTCCAACTCAAGGTTTTCCAAACGAATTCCTGATGGATTGGATTGGACGTAAGAGGCTAGTGGGACTACTCCAGTCATTGTAAGAGGCTAGCGGGGCTAGTCCAGTTTAAGGCTGAAATTATGCCGTATGGTACCTTAATGACCGGATGGAGGTCGGTACGGGCTGATCACTCGTATTATAATGAAATGAAAGATAAAGTGGTCCAATCAAGGGTTCTATATTGATTTTAAAAAGGAATGGAAACTTCCTACTCGGTAATGAATTCTTTGAAAATGAAAATGGTTTGTATTGCGTTGAAAAGAGTTGATTGTGATATTGTAAAGCTTAAAGCTCGTGAACCCTGATTTTAATCTGTTGATCATATAATTGATTCCATATAATGAAAATATTGTCGCTTTCCTTTCTGAAAGATCTGTTTTGATCCTTTAATGATTTGTGGTGAATGTCGGCTTTCACCCTGCTTTGAGCTTTGTTCCATGAAAGCCCCACACTTTTCCTTCATAACCCTTCCTTAACCCGAAAGATGGAAATCTGCCACCTAGAACTGATAAAGTAGAATGCCCTGAGTTTGGTAAAGTAAATTGTGGATTTCATATCATAGAACTGCTTTATAGTTACTTGCTGAGTTTTATACTCATATGTTATGTTTTAATCTAACCTTGACAGTTAAGCAAGAAGATGGCCAGGCTTAGGCACACTGCTCGTAAGAGCGTACCTGGTGGTCCCTATCGTGTTGAGGGCTTCTAGTTGCCAGAGCAGGTAGAGATGTTTTTGAGTGAAAAAGCGCTTAGCCAGATGGTTGTAAAGATACAATGGGTTATCTGTCGGTTCCAAGTCGGGATCGACTATGTATATTTTATTTTATTTTGGGGTTGTAAGTTATATTTTATGGTTGGTAGTTGTAATCTTGTCTCATACTTTATCCTGTTTGATCCTGTTGGTAGTTAATCGGGGTTTATGTTTATATAATTATTAGATTAAAGATGTGTGGGTCCTCATTTCCTAACCCCGAGATTGAGGGCGTCACAAAGGTCCTACTAGCGTAGTAGACCACATGAAATATGTTGTTCTTTCTCTGCCCAAGAACTGCTCCAACTGCATAGTCACTTGCATCGTACATCATCTCAAAAGCGTCATTTCAGTCAGGTGTTGTTATGACAGGTGCCGTGATTAAACTCTTTTTTAGTGTCTCAAAAGCGGCAAGGCACTCGTCATCAAACTTGAAAGGGACATCTTTCTCTAGCAAACTGGCTTCGAAATCTTAGAGAAGTCCTTGATGAAATGCTTATAGAAACCCGCATGACAAAGAAAACTGCGAATTCCCTTAACAGAAATTGGTGGAGGAAGATTTTCAATGACCCCCACCTTGGCATTATCCACTTCAAGACCTTTATTAGAGACCTTGTGCCCAAGAATAATACCATGTTGCACCATAAAGTGACATTTCTCCCAATTGAGAACCAAGTTGGTCTCAACACACCTCTTGAGAACATGTCTAAGATTCCGCAAGCATTCATCAGAAGAATCACCAAATATAGAGAAGTCGTCCATGAACACCTCCACATTCTGGCCGATCGTATCAGAAAAGATGGCCATCATATATCTCTGAAATGTGGCTGGTGCACCACACAGACCAAAAGAAACTCATCTGAAGGCGAAAGTACCAAATGGACAAGTGTAGGTAGTCTTTTCCTGATCTTCTAGAGTGATACAAATCTGATTATAACCCGAATAGCCATCCAGAAGACAATAGTACTCGTGACCATCCAATCTGTCGAACATTTGGTCAATGAAAGGCAGAGGGAAGTGATCCTTCCTAGTGGCCTTGTTCAGCTTCCTGTAGTCCATACAAACTTTCCACCCTGTGACTGTTCGAGTAGGAATGAGCTCATTCTTCTCATTAGCCACAATTATGATACCTCCTTTCTTCGGTACACACTGAATGGACTCACCCAAGAACTGTCATAAATGAGATAGATAATCCCTGTATCCAGCCACTTAAGAATTTCCTTCTTCACTACTTTCTTCATGATTGGATTAAGTCTTCTTTGCTACTCAACTGTGGGCTTGCTACATTCCTCTAGCAGGATTTTATGCATGTAATAAGAAGGGCTGATTCCCTTAATATCTGATATGGTCCACCCGATTGCCGATTTGAACTCTCTTAGAATCCTCAAGAGCTTCTCCTCATCGCTACCTAAAAGTCAGATGCAATAATCACAGGCAGAGTAGATGCATCACCTAAAAAAGCATACCTCAAATGTTCAGGTAAAGGCTTAAGCTCAAGAGTAGGAGCTTCCTCAATAGATAGCTTGAGGCGTTTAGGAGCTTTGTTCAATTCCTCCATTCCAAGAGATTCAAAAGGCATATCAATCTTCCTCTTCCAAGGAGAAGCATTCAGATATTTCAATTGCTCTTCACCTTCGTCATCTTCACTATCTGAATTCCCCAAAAGGCCTTCTCTAAGGCATCAGACCTTAGCAACTGATCAAGTTTTGAAGTAACCACATAATCAACCAACTTCACCTTTAAGCACTCCTCATTTTTCGTAGGAAATTTCATAGCATTGAACACATTAAAAGTTACATCCTGATCCAACACTAGCATTGTAAGCTCGCCCTTCTGCACATCTATCAAGGTTCGTCCAGTATCCAAGAAAGGTCTTCCCAAGATTATAGGAATCTTCTAATCCTCCTCGAAATCAAGAAATACAAAATCAGCAAGGAAGATGAGTTTATCAACCTTGACCAAGACATTCTCCACAATACCTCGAGGATATGTAATAGAACGATCAGTCAACTGCAAAGTCATATAAGTAGGCTTTAGATCAGGAAAGTTCAACTTCTTGAAGATTGATAGAGGCATCAAATTGATGCTAGCTCCCAAGTCACACAAGCATCTGTCGAAAGACACTTTACCAATAGTACACGGAATAGTGAAGCTTCCTGGATCTTTTAGCTTTGGAGGCAACTTCTGTTGCAACACAGTACAGCATTCCTCCGTGAGAGCAATGGTCTCTAAATCATCTAGCTTCACTTTCCGAGAGAGAATACCCTTCATAAACTTTGCGTAACTAGGCATCTGCTCAAGAGCCTCAGCGAAAGGTATGTTGATATGAAGTTTATTGAACACCTCCAGAATCTTCTCAAATTACTTATCCAGCTTTTTCTTCTGCAGCCGCTTAGGAAAAGGTGATGGAGGATAGATCTATTTCTCCCCTGTATTACCCTCAGGAGGAGTGTGCTCAACAGTAGTCTTCTTTGGTTCCACTTCTGCTTCCCGCTGCTCTACTTTTTCAGCCCCAGCTTCTTCCTCCGGAACTTGAGTTTGTTCGTTATTCGCAACCTTACCAGACCTCAAAGTGATTGCCTTCACCTGCTCCTTAGCTTCCCTCTTTCCTGGTACTTCAGTGTCACTAGGTAGTGTACCCGGTTGACGATTTAGCAAGGCATTGGCAATTTTTCCAATTTGATTTTCCAAGGTCTTGATAGAAATAGTTTGGCTTTTGCACATAAGTTTCAACTCCTCTAATTCAGATTTTTCATTAGCTTGTTGTAGCTGAATTTGCTGTCTTGGTGCATATTGCGGTTGCTGAAAACCAGGGGGGTTGTAATACTTAGATGGGTACTGTTGATAAGGCTGTTAAACTGCATTCTGAGCGTTACTCCAGCTGAAATTAGGATGATTGTGGTTGTTAGGATGATAGCTAGCTGGCACAGGTTGTTGTGATCGCTGAAAGTTGCTCACAAACTGAGCTGATTCACTAGAAATAGCACACTGATCAGTCTCATGGGAACCAACACAAAGCTCACAGACACTAGATATTTGATTAACTCCATAATTAGCCAAAGTTTCCACCTTCATCATCAAAGCCTTAAGATGGGCAGCTATAGCAGTTGCTGCATCCAACTCCAGAATTCCTGCTACTTTTCCCTGAGTCAGTCTCTGGGAAGGATTCCGGTATTCATTAGCAGCCATCAGTTCAATAAATTCATAAGCTTTATTGTAGCTCTTAGCTCACAAGGCTCCTCCTGATGCTGCATTGAGTATGGGTCTGGAAGTAGCACCCAATCCATTGTAGAAATAGTTTATAATCATCCAATCAGGCATGCCATGGTGTGGGCACTTCCTTAGCATGTCCTTATATCGATCTCAAGCCTCACACAGAGATTCTCCAGTTTGTTAAGAAAACTGAGTAAGAGCATTCCTGATTGCAGCAGTCTTCGTCATAGGGAAGAATTTAGTGAGAAACTTTTGAGCAAGATCTTCCCAAGTAGTGATAGACCCTGGTGGTAGAGAATGTAACCAGCACTTAGTTTTATCCCTCAGAGAGAATGGGAAGATTCGCAGTTTAATATCATCTTCAGTCATACCATTGAACTTGAAAGTGTCACAGATCTCGATAAAATTCCTGATGTGCATGTTGGGGTCTTCTGTAGGAGAACCCCCAAACTGATCTGAGTTCTGTATCATCTGAATCGTGCCTGACTTGATCTCAAAAGTGCTAGCCGAGATGGTTGGCCTAATGATGCTTGACTGAATATCATTGATCTTAGGCTGAGAATAGTCCATCAAAGCCTTAGGATTATCTGCTTGATCTCCCATTATTACTAAAGATGGTTCCTCGACTTTCTCTTATTCTTCTACCTTCTCTTCGTCCTCAAAAACTTCCTTCCGAATCACTACAGCTTCTTCCTCGGCTTGATCCAGAGTTCTCTTACAAGTCCGCTAACGCGTATGCATACACGCTCGCTAGAGTACCTGAAATTAGGCAAGGAAATAGATAAGTAACAATGTCCGAGCCAATGAACTTTAACGACCACTGATGACAAACTAAACTAAAAAATTAACACCGAGTCCCCGGCAGCGGTGCCAAAAACTTGTTAGTCGCTAAATACGCGCTAAAATTCACGCAAGTATACGCGTTCGTAAGTAGTATAAGATATAAATCAGATTCGTTCCCACATAGACTGGTTTTGGTTAATGTTCAATTTATGCACCTATGCAACAATGTATGGTTAGTATTCAATGCTAAGACGATTAACAAATTGAGTTGCTTCTAACTAAACTTAAGCTAACAATTATAACTAAGAGAATAAGAATCGTTGAATTAATATATATGACAAACATGGGATTCTAACTTCATTAAATACTTCATTCAATAGCCTTTTCATTCTTAACCTTAGCATGTAATGGTGATGACACTAATCAGATAACACAAAACTGATAAACGCCAACTTCCGTTGCACGAATACCATACTACCAGACATCCACAAACTGACACCTATTATATTGAGACCCTATATGTCTATAGAATTTGACAACATAACGGTTTAATGCACAAGTTATCTATCATGATTACATAGGGCAAGTAAGATGGTTAAAATTACCCTATGAATCATGCATAACAATAACACATAAACCTATGCTAGCATGACAAGTTCTAAATCCTTAAATTCACTTTTGCTTTATTAAGAATTAACACACTATCTTATAAGTTCGTGACGCTCATAAGATGAATAAGCACAACCAATACTAGGTTATCATATAATCACCACACACTAAGGCATCGAAACAAATCAACTAAAGAAATCCATAAATAAATTCGTTAGGACCCCACGATAACGATTAGCCCATGATCGGACTCATCATCAACGTGGGTTCCGATGAAAGCATGGTATAATAAACGTAGTCTTTATAAAAGAATAATAAACAAAGTACAAAACAAAAGTATAGGTTCAAGAATAAGAAAACTAGCATTCAACGTTACAACTTAAACAAAGAATCACAAGTTAAAACTAGATCTTCCTCGCCTTGGTTGAATTGTGCTAAAACGGTCTTTCTACGCCTTCTTCTTGTGCTCTCGTATGTCTCTCTATAAAAAACGAGCTTATTTATGTATATATAGATGCCCCATATAGAGTAGAAGTCTTCTGAATCAAAAGCCCAATAGAATCAGGATTTCTTTCCTCGACCTGGCACGACCGCACGCTTGATCAGCGCGGGCGCGCTGAGTTTCTGGACTTCGGACGCGGTCGCGCGCTATCACAGCGCGGGCACGCTATCACAGCGCAGGCGCGCTATCACAGCGCAGGCGCGCTGACCTCCTGAATAAAAATCAAACTTCTTCTTTTTCCTTGCTGATTGAGCCGGTTTTCTAAGAGCTTTTATTCCAACACCTCCCTAACACCAAATTAGCACCAAAATAATGCTAATTCACCTGATTACCTAGATAATGCCTGAAAATACAAAAACACTAGAAAACACATTAAAACACCAACAACTTGAGTACAAATACACAAATTCAAAGCTTTACGGAGCGTAATAAAGTGTCATAAAAGCCACTAAACAGATTTATTGAAGTATATTGATATTTTTTTACTATTGGGTTTGATTTAACTAATTTACCAAAATAGGATTGTGAACTTAGAGGCATAGAATTTGGCGAGATTTTTTAGATAAATATGAACAAATGTTGTTCCACCAAGCTATCCAAGAGTTATATAGTTGATATAATAGACAAGTGTTGTATACCTAAATAATCATGTTTTAGGAGAAAAGCCAATGCTGACCTAATGCATGGTGAAATATGGATATTGGTTCACTATAAAGGATATAGAAGATATTCTTTCCGAATTAATAGTTAGGGTTATTGATTTGATAAAAATATTGGGAGATATATATTATGAATATATATATATGAATAATCACTTGAACATAATTTAATGATCATCTGTAGACGAATTCATTTTATGCACTTTAATATTATAGATATCAAATGGCAAATAACACAAATAACTTCTCTATATAATAGTCCTTGAGCAGGACAAGCTGACATAAAATAATTTCCTCGACTGACATGGGAACTTGGGGATTGGCCTCAAGTTCAAGGTTGTCACTCAAACCTCTCCCATATTTCTTCTAGTTGAGAATGAAACATGTGCTGAACAAAATGCTTACCAGAAGCACATTGATTATGCAACTGATGTTTCATGTCTCATGCTTGCAGTTATGAGTGTCGAGCTATGGAAGCAACAAGAGCATATTGATGCTTATGATGTGATTGAGCACCTTCAAAGTATGTTTAAAGGATAGTCTTGCCAAGCAAGTTTTGACAATAGTAATGCACTATAAATTTGCATAAATGAAAGAATGAGATCCGATTGGACCAAATGTTTTAAAGATAATAGGTATACATACCTTGATATTTTGGGTTTCAAGATTGGTAAAGAGACTCAGCTTGATTTGATTAAATAATCTTTGAACAAATTATATTCTCAGTTTATTATGAACAAAATGAATGAGATAGATAAAACACCCATTGAGTTGTGAGGCATGTTTAGAACTGCTGAAAACAACACGGTAAAGGCATGAACTATGTCCATATAGATGGTGTACACATGGAATGCAAATGGGAAAGAAAAGTGGACATGCAAGTTTAAGATTTGATTTTATTCAGTGCCAAACCAGAGTTCAATCCCAAGGGGGCTTTTGAAGCCTATTAGTGGTGTTGCTAAAGAAGAAGATTGTTACTTCTGTGGAAATAACCGGATGATTGGAAGTTAAACTGTCAAGCTTATTTGGAAGATATAGAGAAAAAGACTATCACTGGTTAATCTTCAGATATTGGGTTAGAATTGGAGCAAAAGTTGTTTCTCTAATTGGAGTAACTAGGTACCTACTTTTTCCCATAAGGTGAAGTTGAGAACTTGGTAAATTGTTAATACGTGCCCGCCTTTAGCGGATATATATATATATCATTTTTTTCCCGAACAAGAAAGGTATTTCATTTTAATTAAATAAACAACGGCTATTTGTTCTATTTCAATGATAAGACTTGGGATGTTGCAAAACTAGTTAACAATTTGTATGTTTTAAGATGACTCAAATCAAACATTACCTCTAGCATTTTCGTTTAATCCATATTAATGAAAAATACATTTATGAGTTACATACAGATGGATACTTGGAAAATTTTGCTTTTGATCATACAAAAGATGAGAACTTTGTCTCATTGGAAAAATGACTAAAGCCTCTTTTACCTGATCAGGTGAAAGGGCCATCGAATGATTAAAATTTATACATAATAATGTATATGGTCGAATGTGTACAATGTAAAGGGATTGCTTATACTACATAACATTTACTGATGATTTCAGTAGATATGGATATGTGGTTCTTATGAAGAACAAATCTGATTCTTTTGAAGTGTTCAGAGAATATAAGGCCGAAGTATAAAAGCAAACAGGGGAAAGTATAAAAGTTTTACGATCAGATCGTGGAGGAGAATACTTAAGCCTCAAATTCAAGAGTTTCTTGAAGAAGTGTGATATTGTATCACAACTTACTCCTTCTAGAACACCTTAACAGAATAGAGATTCTAAGAGAAGAAATCGTACCTTGTTGGACATGGTGCAATCGATAATGAGTCAAGCGGATCTTCCATTCTGTTTCTGGGGTTATGCTCTAGAAACGGCTGCATATACACTTAACCGAGTTCCAACAATAGTGGTTCAAAAGACTCCATATAAGATATGGACTGATAAACGACGTCATAGCATGTCATTTATGAAAATTGGGGACGTGAAGCGTTTGTGAAATGTTTAGCCTCTGACAAGCTTGGACCAAAATTAGATAGATGTTATTTTGTGGGATACCCAAGTGAGACTAAATGGTATATTTTTATAATCCTTCCGAGAAAAAAGTGTTTGTTGCTCGGACTGCTGTATTTCTTGAGGGAGAACTACTTTCTAAGAAAACCAGTGAGAGGATAATGCATCTCGATGAAGATTGAGAACCACATGATAACACTGAACCAGAGTTGGAACAAGATCAGGAAGCACATTAAAATGTTGAAAGTAATCATGTTCAGGAAACACAGGTTATTCGTAGATCTAGTAGGATTCACCATGAGCCCGTGAGAAATTATGGATATCTCTTAACTCAAGATGGTGATGTGATGTGTATGGATAATGATGAGCCTCGCACCTACTAAGATGTTATGAACATTCCAAACTCCGAAAGATGGCTGGAGGCCAGGAAATCCGAGATGGAATCCATGTATCAAAATAAAGTATTGACTTTAGTTGATCCACCCGAAGGGGTAAAACCTATTGGGTGCAAGTGGGTTTTCAAGAAGAAAACTAACATGGATGGTAAAGTATAGACCTATAAGGCGCGACTAGCGGCAAAAGGTTTCAAACAAATTTATGGTAAAGAATTTGATGAGACTTTTTCACAAGTTACTGTGGTCAAGTCCATCAGGATTTCGCTAGCAATAGCTACTTACTTTGACTATGATATTTGGCAAATGGATATCAAAACCACTTTCTTATATGGGAGCCTTGAAGGGGATGTATATATGATACAACCTGAGGATTTTGTCGATCCAAAATTTTCTAAGATGGACTGTAAGTTGCTTTTATCTAGTTATAGATTGAAGTAAGTTTCAAGGAGATAGATATTCATTTTGAAGAAACAGTCAAAGAGTTTGGCTTAATTCAAAATGAAGATAAACCATGTGTTTGTAAGAAGGTTAGTGGGAGCCATGTGACATTCCTAGTATTATATGTAGATAACATATAACAAAGAGAGAATGACATAACTTTTCTACAGACTGTTAAAACTTGGTTGAGAAATAGTTTCTCGATGAAAGACTTAGGCGATGCTAACTACATATTTAGGATCAAGATCTATAGGGATAGATTAAAGAGATTAATCGACTTGGTCGGAGTACATACATTGCTAAAGTATTGCATCATTTTAGGATGTAGGAGACAAAGAGAGGATATGTTTCGATGTTTCATGGGATATTGATCTCAAAAGATAATTTCCTCCTAAATCATTGGATGATAAGGGCCATTTGAGACAGTTCTATTTGCTTCAGCAATTGGATCTATAATGTGTATAATGATATATATTTATCCTGATGTTTCGTATGCTTTGAGCATGACGATCAGATACCAGTCTAATCCAGGTGAGGGTCACTGGATAGTTTTCAAGAATATTCTTAAGTACTTAAAGAGGACTAAAGATTTATTTTTGGTGTATGGAGAAGATAGTGAACTAGTTGTAAAGGGTTACATTGATGCTAGTTTCTGAACCTAATTTTTGGATAGACAAAGATGATTATGTGTTCATGTCTATTTTGTGTTTTTCTAAATATAAGTGATGTTAGTTGGAATAGTTCACAGCAAGAACATTGATGATTCTATAAAGGAAGCCGAATAAATTGATGCTTTCGAAATAGCCAAGGAGACTGTTTAGGCACATCCTTAGGTGATATAACCTCATTAATGAGATTAATATTTAAGGAGATATAAATGTAAAGTTCATAGTAATGATAACGTTGCAGACCCACTGACTAAGGCTTTGTCACAGCAGAAGCACGATGGTCATATTAGTTCCATGAGTATTAGATACATGGGTGATTGGCTCTAGTGCAAGTGGGAGATTGTTAGTGTTTGTGCCCTAGAGACAACACTATGATGTTTTAGTTTAAGACATTTGGATTATTAGTATTATGTTTTTATTTCTTTTATAATTTATTAATTCTTAATTTACTATAATATAAATGTTGGATTAATAAATGTCCTTGGAATATGATATGCAATTCTATATCTCTAAGTACGTGACTTAGAAATGAGATTATGAGAATAGTATCAATATTCCTAAAGGTCCCTAGTCGAGTATTATTATAGGTGACAATAATAATGCATTAAGACTAGTATGTTTATTGACTGATGATCGCATCTCATTGATCATATGTATGGTGATACTAAAGTCAAAACACAAGCACATGTATTAGATACATGGTGCTGGATTAACCCGTTATGAGATACTACATGTTTATTGTGTCGTAAGTTATTATCACAGTGATAATGATGTAATGGTCCTTAGACCTGAAGTAATTATATTTCTATACGATAATTAATATACTTTGATTTCATTAAAAGTTATCATTGACCATGTAATGATAAAAGTGGACATTGGGTATATTACGAATCGTCTAAGAAATATGAATGATCTAGATGGGATTTAACCCTCCTATTTTAGGAGTGATATTATTGGCCTCTTGTGTGAGCTAGGCTATGAAATACGTGGCCGCACTCAAATGTTGATTTGATATGATAGTCTACTCATTGATCAAGGAAACTTGGATTAGACTATGATGAGGATGTCATATTACATGCCTCTAAATTAATCTATAATATTTGGTTAAAGGGATTATATTACATTGTATATTCTCATGAAAAGTTTAATCGAATCACCGATTTAATTATTATTACTTGGGTAGGAATGATCTAGATGTCGCTCATTGTTTATAATTTTAATATGAGATATTAAAATTATTGCGAACATAATAATAATCTACAGGGTCACACACAAAGAACGCTTGAAGGAGAAATAATTTAAAACTATGAATTTAAATTAAATAAGTAATTTATTTTATTTATGATATTAATTAAGTATGACTTAATTAATTAAATAAATAAATTAGAGAAATTACTTAAACTAATTCTGAAATAAGTTATTAATTAATTAAGTGTGACTTATTTAAATAATAAATTAGGATTTCATATTAGTATTAATTATAATTAGATTATAATTAGAAAACTGTAGAAATCTGAATTTTTGACATCGGTAAAAGACCCTTATAAATAGTAACCTTTCGGTTTAATAAAAACTTTTGTGACCACACCATATATGAGTTTTTAATTTAAGATTCCGAGTTGATATTGTGATTATACGTACCAAATGAGTGTATGTAAACGCCATTAGTTTTCAAAAAAAATGAAGTTTGTAAAACGACCGTATCTACAAACCATCAAGGAATACGAGAACCATGATATAATTACAAATCTAAAATCCTACAAATTCAAATCCAAGTACGAGGCTTCAAAACGTAAAGGATGTATAAGAAAGGATTTTCCCTGCGAACCGCTTAAAAAGATTTATTACGAAAACGAATAAGCAACCGAGTAAGCGCGTAAGTGAATAAATAAATGTACCGAGCCAAGCTAACCATACAAGCTAACTAGGGTAAGAAAATAACCATGGTTAATCACCAAATAGTAGCTTAGGTAGAGTAATGACTACCTAGCTAGTGAATAGTGACATGAATAGTAACCAAGGTACTAAGCTAGCAATATAGCTTGGAAAATATCCTAGCTAGAAATATTGGATAAGATTTGAATATCTAAAAAATATATACACAAAGATTTATGACAAATACAAGAAGCAACCAAGCAAGCACCATTTCTCTCTCTCTCTCTCTCTCTCTCTCTCTCTCTCTCTCTCTCTTCAAAAGAACACCATGCTGATTTCAAGAACACCATGGAACGAAAAATTCAAATCTCATTTTCTACTCATTCACAAATCACCAAATTTTACCCAAAGCTTCCTCATATCATGTAAAAGGTACGTTCAAAATTTCGTGGCCATTGAATTAGTATAGCATAGTCAAATCCTTGCTCAAAGTTGGTGATGAATAGTAACTCTGAAAATCTCCTTTTGTTTTCTTGATTTTCATGGCATGATTTAGGATCCTTAAGAACAACCAAGCCCTCCCAAGGTTCAACCATCAATAAGAAAATAGTCCAAGATTTCAATAAAGGTATAAAACCTTACCCAAACTTTTTTTAAGGTTTAAGTTTCAAAAAGATTAAAGACCGTAGTTGTAAACCTAGTTTTTGTTGTTGATTTGTTATTTTCTTGATGATTAGTTAGTTAGTTATTAAGGTTGATGTTGTGGCCTCAATAACATGATATTCTTGAGAGGAGTAAGTGTTAAAATGATGTTATGGTGATTGATGATGGTTGATTAATGAATTAGAGCGAAAACGAAACCCAAGCCGCGAGCGTAACATCGTTAAAATGAGAGAATTGCAATCATAAGTTTTCTGCAGAAATACAGAATGTATAAACTACATATTTTTTAAGAAAAAACTTTAATATGATAGACAATGTTATGAGGATCGTTTAGGCACTTGAATCGCTTGATTTTGATTTACGGATCAAAAGTTATGATTGTTTTAGTAAAAACGATTTACGCGACAAAAACTGCTAAAAATTACGAACTTTGTAAATAGCAATGATCAACTTAAGAATATTCAAAAATCACGAAATTTTTACAGAGAGTAATAAATTTTTACATATCTTGGACTTCAGGAAAGTTTTCAAACCCCGCCGTTTTAAAACTGTTGTGTTGTGTTTGTTTCAAATAAATGATATATATACATGATGTTGTATTACAATATTTTATGAATTGTGATAGATAATATCATACGATATGTTAATGATTTTGGTATATGAATATTACCGAATTTCAATCGATAACGCTAGAGAGTAGCGTTGTATAGATGAGGTGTATATTTTAGACCGAGCATCGGTCAGTATAATTTGATGAAAACCCGGAAGTATTCCGTAGGTGTTTTATTTAAAAAATTTAACGCTATGATAGAGCGTTATGTATAAATTATAATACGGAGAGTTGGTCAGCTTTTACAAAGTAAAAACCCGAAAATCATCTCGGAGTTGTTTTGGACGATTAAAAGTCCGTACATATTTATTCCAAGGGACTTTGTGTCCTCTTGCGAAGTATTAAATACCTCGAATTTATTTAAAACAATTTTCAAAGATTGTATCCCCTCAACTACATTTAACTACTCGAATAATGAATATTTTTTCGAATATTCATTTAAAAATAAAAAGTATTCTCCGATGATTATTTTTATTTTAAATTCAATTATTTAGTATTATTAAAGATTAAGTCAATTTCTTATGTTAGATATATTTGATAATGTCATAACTAATATGATTTATGTTTAGTTTTCAGATCTTACTTAAACAGGACAAATCAGTACTTAACTGAAATCAGCACTTATACTGAAGTCAGAACTTAAGTGATCAGTACTTAAGGTTCAAGAGATATTTATCAGGAGATAATATCAGGACTTAAAGGAAACTTTCAGATAAGGAAGGCGGCTGATTGAAAGGAAAGAAGATCAAGACAAATGTAAGAAGAGATATGCATGAAGAAGGAATTCTATGAAGAATGGAATACTTGGAAGAAAAGATATCTGATTGATATATTTTAGGAAGCAGAATTATATTCCATATCAATTAGCGATTATCTTGTAACTGTGTGATATATAAACACAGACATAGGGTTTACACTATAAGTGTTATCATTATCGAAAATATTATTTATTGTAACCCTAGCAGCTCTCGTGATATTTGTTCACCACTGAGAGAGGACAGTTCCATATTGTAACAGAGTTTATTGCATTGAATAAAGTCTATTTTATGTTACTTGTATTCGATTTGATTGTGCTATACACTGTATTCAACCCCCTTCTACAGTGTGTGTGTGACCTAACAAGTGGTATCAGAGCCTATCTGTTAACACACAAACAGTTTAAGATCCAAATACAATCATGTCTGAAGCAGAAACTCCAACCAAGCCCAACAAAACTGAAGAACCACCAAAGACTCAAATCCATAGTCGATATTAGGCTATTAGAGTTCCCATACTGAAGCCATCTGAATATCCCATATGGAAGGTGATGATGACTATGTTTCTGAAAGCTACTGATCCAGAATATCTTGACAGAATCCATGAAGGACCTCACAAGCCAACAAAACTCGATGTTGTACTTGCAGGTGAAGCAGCAAAGTCTGTACCAAAGGAGAAGAGTGATTACACTGCTGAAGATATCGCTTCAATTGCTAAGGATGCTAAGGTACGACACTTGCTGCATAGTGCCATTGATAATATAATGTCAAACAAGGTAATTAACTGCAAGACTGCAAAGGAGATATGGGATGCCTTGGAGACAAGATGCCAGAGAACGGATTCGATTAAGAAGAACAGGAAGACAATACTCACTCAAGAGTATGAACACTTTGACTCAAAGCCTAATGAGTCATTGACTAATTTATATGACAGATTTGTCAAACTCTTGAATGATTTGTCACTATTTGATAAGGAGTATGATATTGAAGATTCAAACCTTAAATTCCTGTTAGCTCTTCCTGAAAGTTGGGTTTTGAAGGCAACAATTATAAGAGACGGCTATAATCTTGAAGAAACAACTCTTGATGAAATTTATGGGATGCTCAAGACTCGTGAACTTGAGATGGAACAAAGAAGCAAGAGGAAAGGAGGAAAGTCAAGGACAATTGCTCTTAAGGCTGAAGAAGAATCCCCCAAGGCAGCTACCTCAAGGAAAGGCAAGGGAAAAGCGCTCATCACAAAGTCTGATACTGAGTCATCAAGTTCTGATAGTGATGATAACTCAGAAACTGAAAGCTTGCTTGAGATGGATGCTGATGAAGAGATGATGAAGCTGTGTGCTCTTATGGTGAAAGGAATCACAAGGATTGCATACAGGAAGTTGAGGTTGGGAAAGAGGTTTTCCAGGAAAGGTGCAAGTTCTGATAAGAAGAATTTCAGAAAATCTGAAGGCAAAGGAGGGAAGTCGGACAGAGGAGATTACACAAATGTCAAATGCTACAACTGTGGTGAGAAAGGCCACATATCTCCTGATTACAAGAAAGTGAAGAGTGACAAAGGCAAGGCTCTTGTCACAAAGAAGAAAAGCTGGACAGACACTTCAGATTCTGAAAGTGAGGAGAACTATGCCTTGATGGCAAATATTGATAGCAGTCCTGAAGCTGCTGAGTTAAAGGTACCTCAAACTACTTATGCCTTTCATACTGATGATATTAATGAGTTGAGAAGATATTTTAAAACCATGTTCATTAGTTATAGAGATCAAACTTTAACATGTGAAAGATTAACTTCTGAAAATCTTGCTTGTAAAAAGAGGAATGATTATTTAGAAAAAGAGTTAGTCATGTTCCATCAAACTCAGAAAGATAGAGATGATGTTTTCTATGTTAGGGATGAAGTACTTAAAATGAATGAATCTCTAAAAACTGAGCTAGAAAAGGAAAGAGAGATTATCAGGACTTGGACTAACTCTGGCAGAACAACTCAGAATTTGTTAAGTAGTGGAAACTGGAAAGAGGGCTTAGGTTATGGAGATGATAAGAATAATAAAGGAACTGTAGATATTAAGCCTATAGTTGTTAAACAAAAGCCAAAGTTAAAACCTGTTAAGTTTGTAGCTGTAAAGTCTGAAACTGAGAAATCAGAAGTTAAAGAGGAATTAACTTCTGACAAACTAAAACAGGAAAAGACAACTGAAGTAAACGTAGGCTGAATGACAAAGAAGCAGCTTAAGCATAAGCTGAAAGATGTAAAGAATATAAACAAGGTAAAGTCTCCTAGAAAAAATAGGAATGGAAAGGAAGGTATAAATAAAAGCAATGATTATAAGCCTGTTCCTAATGCTCCTAGAAAAACATGTCATAACTGTGGAAGTTCTAACCATCTGGCTTCTTTTTGCAGGAAGAATAAGAACATAAACTCCTTACCTTCAAAGTCAGGAGTTAAGAGTCAGTCTGTTAGATATAGGCCACAAAATCCTTGTTTTCATTGTGGTAGTTTATGGCATTCCATTTATACTTGTAAGGAATATCATAGTTTGTACTATGATTATTTATCAAATAAAACCTTCTTTAAAGAAAGTTAGCATTGTTCTTTCTAGTGTAAATTCTGATACAAAGTCTGATAGTATAAATGCTGATAAGAAAAATGTTAACATAAACTCTGATGCTAAATCCGCTGCAAATGTTAACAAACTTAATAAGGCCACAGGATCCAAACAAGTCTGGGTCCTAAAAACTAATCATTAGTGGTCTTTGTGATTGCAGGGCAACAGGAAAAACATCCTAGTTCTGGACAGTGGATGTTCAGGACATATGACTGGAAATAAAGCCCTGCTATCAGACTTTGTGAAGAAGGCTGGCCCAAGTGTTTCTTATGGAGATGGCAACATTGGAAAAACATTGGGATATGGCAATATCAATCTTGGGAATGTCATCATTAAAAAAGTAGCTCTGGTCTCAGGACTTAAACACAATCTACTGAGTGTTAGTCAAATCTGTGACAAAGGTTATCATGTGGATTTCTTTGAAGAACACTGTGAAATTGTAAGCAAATCTACAGGCAAAGTTGTTCTGAAAGGATACAGGCATGGTAACATTTATGAAGCCAAGCTTTCAACAAGTACTGATGGGTCTGCAATCTGTCTGATGAGTAGAGCATCAATTGAAGAAAGCTGGAATTGGCACAAGAAAGTCTCTCATTTAAATTTCAACAATATAAATGAACTGGTCAAGAAAGATCTTGTGAGAGGACTGCCAAAGTCAGTATTTGCTCCTGATGGCCTTTGTGATTCTTGTTAGAAGGCTAAACAAAGAAAATCTTCATTCAAGGGCAAGACTGAATCATCAATTCTTGAGCCTTATCACCTACTACATGTTGATCTATTTGGTCCAGTGAATGTCATGTCTATTATAAAGAAGAAATATGATATGGTCATAGTGGATGAGTTCATCAGATACACATGGGTGTATTTCTTGCACACAAAAAGTAAAACTGCATCTATCTTGATTGATCATGTCAAGCAACTGGATAAATTGGTCAAAGATTCTGTGAAGATAATAAGAAGTGATAATGGCACTGAGTTCAAGAATTTGACAATGGAAGAGTTCTGCAAAGACCATGGAATCAAGCAGGAATTTTCTGCTCCTGGAACTCCACAGCAAAATGGACTTGTTGAGAGAAAGAATAGAACTCTTATTGAAGCTGCATGAACTATGCTTGATGAAGCAAAGCTATCAACATATTTTTGGTCTGAAGCTATGCAGACTGCTTATTTTACTCAGAATGCAACACTCATTAACAAGCATGGAAAGACACCATATGAAATGGTGAAGAAAAAGAAGCCAAATCTGAAGTATTTTCATGTATTTGGATGCAAATGTTTTGTTCTTAAGACTCACCCTGAACAGCTATCCAAATTTGATTTAAAAGCTGATGAAGGAATTTTTGTTGGATATCCACTTTCCACAAAAGCCTTCAGAGTCTACAATTTAAGAACACGGGTTGTCATGGAATCTATCAATGTCTCCTTTGATGATAAGAAGATTAATGGACTTGAAGATTTCAATGATCATGATCAGCTGAGATTCGAAAATGAAGACTTAAATTCTGATACTGAAAATCCTGACAGGCTAAATCCTGATACTGCAAACTCTAACGGATTAAACTCTGATGTTATTAAAACTATGGTGACTACGTCAAAGGAAGATGCACCTGTGCAGGGGGGCATACTGAAGATATAACCACATCTCAAGAAGCATCAGAACATACAACTGGCTCTTCAAGTTCTGATTCATCAAGTTCTGATAAGCCAAGTTCTGATAGTTCTGAAAACTTAAATTCTGAAAGATCCAACTCAGAGAGCATAGTTTCAGGGGGAGCATTAGAAAATGTTGATGAAGATGGCATGGATCATGAAGGAGCATCCAGTTCTAGAGAAAACCTTCCATCTACAAGGAAGTGGACTAAATCACATACACCTGACTTAATTATTGGAAATCTTGATGCAGGTGTCAGAACTAGAACAACTACTTTAAGTGAATGTCTCTATAATTCTTTTCTTTCTCAGACTGAACCAAAGAAAGTAGAAGAAGCTCTTCAAGATGTTGATTGGGTGCAAGCAATGCAGGAAGAGTTAAATGAATTTGAAAGAAACAAAGTCTGGACCCTAGTGCCAAGACCAAAGAACAGATCTGTTGTTGGTACAAAGTGGGTATTCAGAAACAAAACTGATAGTGATGGCATAATTACAAGGAATAAAGCAAGGTTGGTTGCAAAAGGATATTCTCAACAGGAGGGAATTGATTATGATGAAACATTTGCACCAGTTTCTAGATTGGAAGCCATAGAGATATTTTTGGCTTATGCTGCTCACAAAAAGTTTACTGTCTTTCAAATGGATGTGAAAAGTGCTTTTCTCAATGGAGAATTGGAAGAGGAAGTATATGTTGAACAACCTCCAGGCTTTGTAGATTCCAAATATCCAAATCATGTCTACAGGCTTGATAAAGCACTTTATGGCCTTAAGCAAGCTCCAAGAGCATGGTATGAGACTTTAGCTTAGTTTCTTCTGGAAAGTGGATTTAACAGAGGAACTATAGACAAAACACTGTTCTACCTCAACCATGGAAAAGACTTACTTTTGGTTCAGATATATGTTGATGATATCATCTTTGGTTCTACAAATGACAGATTTTACAAGAAGTTTGTCAAACTGATGCAGTCAAGATATCAAATGAGTATGATGGGGGAACTTAGCTATTTTCTGGGCCTTCAAGTCAAGCAAAATGAAGAAGGCACTTTTATTTGTCTAACCAAGTACACCATAAATTTGCTGAAGAAATTTGGAATGCAAGATTGTTCAAGTGCATCCACTCCCATGGCCACTGCAACAAAATTGGATAAGGATACTGGTAAATCAGTAGATATTACTGATTACAGAGGTATGACTGGCTCTCTACTCTATCTAACTGCTAGTAGACCTGATATCATGTATGCTACCTGTCTTTGTGCAAGATTTCAAGCAGATCCAAGAGAACCTCACTTAACAGCTGTGAAAAGAATTTTCAAGTATCTTAAGGGAACAGCTGATCTGGGATTATGGTATCCTAGAGAATCAGACTTTAAACTAATAGGTTACTCAGATGCAGATTTTGCAGGTTGCAAAATTGACAGGAAAAGTACAAGTGGAAGCTGCCAATTTCTTGGAGGCAGATTGGTTTCTTGGTTCAGCAAGAAATAAAAGTCAATTTCCACATCAACTGCAGAAGCAGAGTACATTGCTGCAGGAAGTTGTTGTGCACAGATTCTTTGGATGAAGAATCAGTTACTGGATTATTGGTTAACATATTTTAAAATCCCTTTTTACTGTGATAATCAAAGTGCTATTACTATGACAGGTAATCCAGTTCAACACTCAATGATAAAGCACATCAGCATTAGATACCACTTCATAAGGGAACATGTGGATAAATGTACAGTGGAATTGCACTTTGTTCCAACAGATCAACAACTAGCAGATATCTTCACCAAACCACTGTGTGAAGCTACTTTTACAAGATTGGTAAATGAACTTGGAATGGTTTCAGGTTCTTTCTCTAAATCTTCTTAGCTTTTTTTCTGATGCATTAGACTTTATGATCAGTATTTACAGATATTATTATCTTTGTGTATTCTGTGCTTAATTGAAAATTGCTTAAGTACTGATTGTTGTCTGATGTGAATTTCTAAACTCTGATAGTGATATGAATGTTTCTGTGATTATTCAATCCAATGAGGATAAATATGCTAGATGATGACCTAGTAGTCTTTAATATACTAACAAATCCCATGATTAGAAGTAATTATTTATGTGGAAATCTATTGACACAAGCAAATTCTGAGATTGAGCTTAGTTAAGTTTACTTTGTCTATCTTATTACTAAGTCAACAACTAGAATAATGCTTCTCATCTGTTAAGTTCTGATGTTAGTAAATCTGGTGAATGTACTAAGTGCTGATAAGCCCCACTTATCAAAAGAAAAGGAAAAGAAAAAGAATAAATATCAGGTACTCCTTTGAGATCTAGAGTAAAAACTGTGGAAGGGAAGACCCAAGTGCATTGCTGGTATTAAGTAATATGCATCAGAAAAGCAAAAATAAATATTTTTCTTGGTGACTTTTCACACTCTATGATTACTGGAGAAATACTCTGATAATAGCATAAATTCTGATAAGCAGTCGTGACTCACTTACACTGAGAAGCCACTGTAAAATGGAATTTCAAAAGATGCATAAAATGAGCACAAAACAGTTGAGGTGGACTCATGCATGAACTCATTCTAAAGTAGACTTCAGAATTATGGCAGATTTTGAGCAAAGTTCTTAGTTCTGCCTTATTTCTAAGATGTACTGAAGTGAATCAGACTTTAATCTTTATCTGATATTTAGCTTACTACACACACATACACTCCATATGAATAATGAAAATTACTGTGGTGATAAATGATGTTTTAGATGAAGAGTTTATGTGTCAGATTGCATAAATTCTGAGGACAAGTTTTGATGGAAGTTCTGATGATTAAGTTCTGAAGAACTGAAATCAGAATTTATGTGAAGAGTTGCAGAAATAGGCATTTACTTTTCGAGTTAAGAAATCATGTTCTGATGACTGTTAAGTTCTGATATAAGTCTAAGTTCTGATATTAAACTCTGATTCTTTTCTTGACTTATTTGTGGTTAAAATCTGAAACAGTCTTATTTAAAATCAGAATATGTTTGGGTGAGATATTAACAGTCAATACAATTAGGGTTAGTGGTACACGTCCATGCATAGTAATTTTTACTTGTTTCATGTGCGCATTAAATCCTGTTTTACACTTCCAATGGCTGTTTTTATTCTCATCAGTCTAGGGAGACGAGGTAGAATTCTTTCTACCTATAATCATTAAATTTTCCTTGCGTCTCCTGACATTCCATTGGCTATATAAACCAACACTTCATTCCAGCCAACACATCTCTCATTTTCTCACAAACACACTCTCATCTTATTCTTATCACCACAAATGGCTGCGTTTGGCTGGTTTTACATTTATGGTACTGAGACTGTACATGTTTTTCTAAATGGAATTCCAACTCCATACCATATCAACTACATCCCTCACAATCTCTGGATTCAATTTCCAGAGATCATTAAACGTGATCTGTTGACAGTTCGAAGAGATCTACATCTCCGTCATCTACGACAGCAGAAGCGAATCATTCATCTCGCTGTTCTTTTTGTTGAGAGTAGGAAGAAGAAATAGTTTCTACTCCCTGTTTCTCTTCACCGTCAGCTTTGTCTGGCTTCTAAGCTTAGGGCAAAAGCTGTTGATGTTAGGATTTGTAGCGTAGAACAATCTTGTAATTTTGTGATGTAATTTAAATTTCATGAAATGTATTTGCTCAGTATATTAATGAAATTTTATATTTATGCAAGATTTTGTCTCTGAGTCGTTTGATATTCTGATGCATTTTTAAATCCTGATTTACCCATATTCTGATGACCATTTTTACAAATCAAGTTTTGATTCTGACGTGGCAGTATTTGTTTACTTAGTTTCTTCATGGTCATTCTCTTATTGGTCATATTTTTACAGAATAGTGGTCTCGCAGTAAAAATAATTTATTAAGTGGGAACAGTTTTAAATTTTAAAATAAAACTGAACTACCTTAATTAATGGGATTACTTGGTAAGTGGAACTGTTTTTCCTTGAAAGCCTGCATGTGATAAGTAATGATTACTGAATTCCCGTGCTCATTAATAATCTTTTACTACTGCACGTCTGACAGGTGTCCCAACGGTTACTTTTTCTACCGTGTATAAGTAAAAGAGAGAAAAGATTCTAAAATCTTTTATTTACTTTCACATTTTATCTCTCTCTCTTTTTACTACTATTCTCTCTCATCTCCTGACGCTTTTTCATACAGACATTTTATCAAATACCTTACAGGCAACCTAATTTCTCAATTTTTCTCATGGCACCTAAGGATTTGATTATAGATGGAGCCAAGTTTGTACCCAACAACTATGCTGCAATCTTGAACCATGCTGAAGCTCCATCTGATTTGCACTTTGTGCAAGATCTTCTAGCACACAGTGAGATTGGGTATGCGTTGACCCAACCTCAAGTCATTTCAAGCCAAGAAGTTCTGACGTTCTGGCGGACTGGGCATTTTGATAATGGTGGTGCTACTGGTACTCCAAGCATTATTTTTGAAGTGAATGATGTTGAGCATGTGGTAACTCCTGGAGCAGTTCGTAAATCTCTCCACTTACCAGAAGGCTGCATTTTCTCAACAGCGGAGGAACCTGTTCTACAGCAGCTCATGGCCAATTTGGGGTATGAGAAGAGTTTGGCCAAGCTTGGGCAGTTGAAAAGGGCACATATCAGGAAGGAATGGAGCTTTTTCTTCGACTACATCACTAAGGCATTCGCCAATAAGTGTTCCAACTTTAATGCCATTCCAATTATGAGTCAACACATCGGGTATGCCATTATTCACCAAACTCATTTTGATTTTGCAAGTGTTGTGCTAGGTTTTATAGGGGATAGGATGACAGAAGATAGGAATGTAGTGTACTTTTCTAAATTCAGTCAGCTTATATATAACTTATGTTGTGCTGATGAACCCCAACCTACCACTGACTTAATTCCACCCTTTAAGCTTGCAAAACGGGCTTTTAATGACTTGGTAAATGCTGACCTTAAGAAAAAGGTGGTTAGACCCTTACAGATACCTCAGTCTGTAAAATAGATCCTGGTAAATGCTGATCCTCAAACCTACAAATCTATTTACCCTGATGTTTAACCCACCAGCACAACCCAGACACCACAACGACCATCAGAACATACCACTTATATACCTCAACCTACTCAGCTCTCTATCAGAACATATCTCAAACCTTCACAGACATCTCAACCTTCATCATCAGCACATACTGTGAGGCCTTCATCTTCAAAGCCCAAGAGGACAAAGACTGTACCTCAGACACAATAGAAGAGAAGGAGGATTGTTCTGAGAGATAAGTCAGACAGTGAGGAACAGGTTCCTGTGTCAGAACATGTTGTCAAAGAAGCTGAGAAGGTCTCTTCTCAGAAGGATACTGGAATTGGGGGTTCTAAGCTTCTCAAAAGGCTTAGAAGGATGTATTCTGCTGAAATTCCCAAGGAATCTCCACCTTCAAAGAGATACAAGAAACAGATAGCACAAAGGTACAGGGCTGAGTCAGTTTCAGAGGTTGAGGAAGCATCAGCTAAGGAAGGAGATCAGGAATCTCTGATCTCAAAAGAGCCAGAATTTGCTGAAGCTACTACATCTACACCTCCATTGTCACCAACTCAGGAAACTGCTCAAGATAAAGTATCTACACCACCTGTGTAACGCCCCCAAATCCGGGGTCAAGGGATTTGGTCATCACTATGAAACCTCAATCCAAATTAACCTGTTTAATTAATAAATAAATGCCAGCGGAAGATATTTAACATAAATGACCCGAACTAATCCAAGATCTTTTAAGGTTACAGTTCTAGAAACAAGAATTCCAAATTCCTGCAATAAATTTTTCACTTTCTTTTAAAACTCTTTTCATTAAATTCCCACTCAAAACTAAACCCCCTAGTATAACTTCGAAATGAAGTATACTAGGCCCAAAAATAACACAATTATAATATAATATAATATAAACAACTTTACACAATAAAACTTACACTAGTTCACAAACCCTGGAATAATCACCTTCCAACAACTTCTTCTTTGCTTCCTCGAATTACGCAACTAAACAACGCAAGCTAATCCTCACTGGAGGTTAAATTTGAAAACAGGCAAGTACGAGCGGAAGAAATGCTCAGAAAGTTCATTATAACTAATATAAGGTCGTTTTGATATAAAACCGACATCTGCATTATAGCAGAATATTTAAAACCATAATTTCTGAATCATAAAATTTTAGTTGAGGAATCGCAGAATTGATTCCTTAATTGTATTCAAAATCATTTTGATATTTTTAAGCGAAATGCTTCAGCAATACTTTGAATCTTGACGAGAAGCAAACTCGTAAAACAGTGTTTACGGAAATATCATAAACAACAATAACAAGAATGATTATGGATTGAATCATAAACTTTACTCAAAACCGAGCTCTTGAATTTAATACTTATTTTGTTGTCATATCAAATTAGATATCAATACGACCTTTGATGCTCACAACACCCATACTGAAGTCAACATCAATCATCTATACTAATATCACCTTTAATATTTAACAATAACGTAAGTATCACCATAAATCAGAATCTGAATCAAAACTTCATTTCACCATTATTCCAAAACAGAAACAGTTGATAAATCATTTATTCTATGAATATTAAAAACGATATGATAATTTAGATTAGGATCATTCTCCGACGGACGTACTATCACATGCTGATCAGCCCGTGTGATAGCACAAGGTCATGATTCGTAGAAACGTGACCCCAAAAACACGAGTACTCAAACAAAAGGTAATATACCTACCTCTGGCAAAAATTTATGTCATAATATTCCATATGGCACTTAGAAATAGCCCTCCGCTGGACCGTCCGTCCCGGTCACTTACGCAATTATGATCCAATCTTAAAACCTTTTATTGAAAAGGGATCATAATAATCTACACCCGAAATAATTTTATTCCCCCAATTCTTGGGTAGGAATATTCGCAACCAAATCACTTTTCTCAAAATCCAAAACATTTATAAATCCGATAATTGGATAAGTAAAATCACTTGACTATTCTGAACATAGAATAGCAGAAGAATATTTGCATAAATAGAATTATTTAATTCAGCGATATGTAAAACATTTATCTATTCTAAACCGAGAATAGGGAAAGCAATATTTGCATAATGAGATTCAAAATAAATATCACTTGAATAATAAGTGATGATAGGGATACTTGCCTTTGGGTTTTAGTAGTTAGTCACACTCGCAAAGACGCATCTATTCTGACATTCTGACTTAAAGTATCACCGCCTTTATTTTCAACACTTTACTGATATGCTGCTCATGCGATTGCTAGAAGCCAGATACCCAATACCATTCCATCTCATTCTTTATCCAACTTCTTGTCCAGATCAACTCGAATGACCCGCATCTATAATTAAAAGACATAACTTTAATTGTCTAAACAATAATTACTCGACGAACTGCACGTCAAAACCTAATGTCTACCCATACGATAGCCCACACATAAAGGAAACGGCCAAACACAGGACTTTTGACCCACATATGCACATAATTCACATAGCATATAAACACATAATCCACGTATCGCATAATTTATAACACACATCCCTCGGTTCATCAAAAGGTTCGACTCGGTATGTTTAAAACTAAAATCGGGTCAAAGATATGATTTTTCGATCAACAATCGACTCAGAATGACTTGTAAAACAATAGACCTCTCAAAACAAAAGGTTTTGGGTCTCGAAAGTATTTTTATTGAAAGCAAAATATTTTTCTGAGTCTAGAGGCATTCGTTTCGTATTAAACGGACAAACAGTCTATTTATTATGAATTTTTGAACATTTTTCGGAATTAAAACGGGTCTCCGAATCATTTTATAATTAAATAATAGGGCTAGAACACTCGAATATAAATTTATAATAATTAACGAGCCTGGAAATTAATTTAAAATAATATTTTAAAGCTCGAAACTTTTTTTTTGGAATTTTTAAAATCAAAATAAATAATTAAATCTAATTAAATAATCAATTAAAATTAATTAATAACTAATTAAATTAATTAAACAATTAATATTTAAATTAATTGACTAATTAAATAATTAATTATCAACTAAAATTAATTAACTAAATAATTTGGATTTATTTTTGAATTAAAATAAATTTTTAGAATTAAAATAATGATTTTCAAAATAAAGAAAATTAAATTTTGTAAATAAGAAAAAAAATTTGAATTATTTTTAAATAGGAATTCCCAGAAACAGTTTTTAAAGTCTGCATAATGGGTCAGGAGGATCAAACCCAGGTCGGGTACGGACCCAAACGGGTCAACAGAACCCTAACCGGGTTCGTATGAAGCTGGTCGGACTTCCCGCCGGTTTCTGGGGAATTCCCAGATTCCGGCCAACGGGGAGAATCCGGCGAAACCTCCGGTCTTGGCCAAAAACAACTCAATCACTCGAGTTCTTTATACCAAAACGCTCGACACTCAATCAGCTATTCAGATTAGGCTATAACCGCAACAAACCCAACTGGAATCATCTACTACGAGCTATTTCCGGCCACCGTTCGCGATTATCCGGCGAAAACAACGAAATCAATCAATTCTAAACCATATTCAGTGATCTATACGGCAAAACAAAGCTTATAACACATAGAATCGTTCCTATTCATTCATATCAACGTCCGGGTAACATTCAGTTTCGAAAATCAAATAGAAACCAAGAACACAACCCTTTTTCGACTTAACCAAAATCATACATAAACAATCAAGAAATTTACATAAAACGAGTCTAAACAACATAATCAAACTAACTATAACACTGAAAGCAACCAACAATCATCAGAAATTAAAAATCCCAATTTCAATCGATTATAATTAAAATCAAAAATTTCGATTTGTATAACCTTGATAAAACTGAGAGCAGGATAGGATAGAAGGGTTTGAGAGCTTCGATTCTGATATTCGAGCTTCAAAAACGGAAATCAGGATCATATGAAATCCATGGATTAATCTTTGGAAGTTCAAGAACACCCCCAAACTCTTGTTCTTGAATTTCTTATTTTCTGAATTTTCATTAAAAAAATGAATAAAATAAATCTGAGTAGCTATTTATATTTACAGAGATTATATCCCCAAAATAAATTAAGGGTGTTTTTATACCCATAATTAAAATAAATAGGCCCCAAAATAATAATTACGGGGAATAATTTTAAAAACAGTATAATATAAAGTTCGCATCAAAATTCCCCAAAAATAGTGAATAATTAAAAAATGCAGAAATACTGGGTATTTTAAATACGAATTATTTTATAAAAATAAAAACACAAATTTTGTGGGCTTTGATGTCCGGGTGGGGTCCCGGTCCGATTATTTTTGAAAAACAGAAGCGATATTTAAATTAACAGAAAACCCCGAAAATACATAAAATGCTTTCAAACGCATATAAAACAAAATAAAACGAATAATGCAAATAAACACACGTCCAAATTACGGATCGATTCATATAAATACATCTTAAACACGTAACAAGTATCCTATTGGATCATATCGGATCTGAAAGTAGATTACTTAGCCGCTAAGTAACTATAAAAACGATACAATTTAATACCAAAATTGGATATTTATCAAAACCGGGCTTTTCATAAAACACCATATACAAAAATAATATAAAATTATCCCGTCTCTTGAGAATACGGGTTTTATTGATTTATCAAAATGGTTATTGTATCAAAAATTTTGTGTCGGGCCGCGCACGGTTCAAACCGTAATCCGGATCGAAAAAGTCAAAACACGGAAAATGTCCGAAATTACCAGATTAGGTTAGGAAGGAGTTTTTGGAAGAGTTTCGGGTTGTAAAAATGCAAAAACAGTTGAAGTTGGACGATTCTCGGCTTTATAAAATAATTTTGTAATTATTTAGAAAATAATTAATAAATCCATAAATCAATATAAAATCATATAACACTCCAAAAATTACCAGAAAAATACCCCAATTATCTATATTTTATTCTGGACATATAATAATTAGAATACTCAAAGAATATTATATATAAACATCCAAAACATCAACTCCAATTACCAGATAATTCACCAAAATTCATATAAAATCACATAAATACTTCCAAATAATTATAATAATAATATTTGAAAATACAGAATATTACAACCTGTGTATCTTGTAAATGAACCAGTATCTACTGCAGACCCAGGCACAAGTACTGAGATTGATATTCACAACCAAATTGTGCCTGAGGTTCTCTATTTAGAAGCTCCACCAGCTCAAATCAATCCATCAACAACACCAATGCCTGATGCTAATGAAATTCCAGAATTGTCTACAACACCTTCTCTGCATCTAGACATTGAAGATCAGACTATATGTGAGCATCAGAATATGGCTGTTGATCAGAACTTGGAAGCAGATCAGCACTTAGAGGATGATGTTGATGTTGAAGCCTCAATAACCTCTCATACTGTTTTTTTATCATATGATGTTGACTTTGTAAGTTCTGATGCTGCAAATGCTGATGATACTGGTGATGCTGCTACAAATGCAGATGTTGATGAAGCTGGTCCTTCTGGCCATGCACCTCTACAAGCTCCTTCAAAAGCTGAACTAGTTAAAAAATTTGTTAGAGGAGATGCACCAGTACCTTAGATTGAAACTCCTAGAGGACAGGAGTGGACTAAGGAGTGGAACACAGTTACCTTTGTTCCAAATGAAATAATTCTTGCTGAGCACTTGGCAAAAGCTGATGAGATGCTAGTTAATGAAGATTTCAAGACACAGCTGAGAGTTACTGCATTGAGTACTAGACACCTTCAAGGTCAACACTCAACAACTCATGCCGATGTGCATAAAATTTAAGAAGCTTTACTCAAGCAAAAAATGACTATGAAACTTGAAAAGAAAAGTTTTTTCCAACCTACCTTTGACAGAGTTGCCTACATTGAGAAAACCCAAGAGAAGCAACAATCTCAGATTGATGAAATTTTGAAAAATCAGCTTTTCAGCAATCTCAACTCGATGAAATCCAATCCTCAGTGGAATTGCTTCTCTCTCTTCTTTTACCTGCTGATGCCAAAAAGGGGGAGAAAGTAATTAAGTCCAAATGCAAAACTATCAAGACACTGAAGGGAAAGGATGATGGAAAAGATGACCCGGGAAACTCTGGAATGGGTGGAGGTCATGGTCAAGGTAGAGGTCTCTCATCAAGAAGAGCTGGAACTACAAGTCATAGAACCAGTTCTGATACTGGGAGAAGAATAACTTCTGATACTGGTAAAAGGATAAGTTCTGATGAACTTTTGGATCTTGATGAAGAAATTTCAAGACAGTTATTTCTGAAAGAAAATCCAGGAATGGACTTTGAGAGTCTAATGGAAGAAGAAGCTAGACTCAAGTCAGAAAAAGTCAACTCTAAATCTGAAGCTTCTGTTGGTAAAAAGAAACTTCCTACGACTAAAGGCATTGTGATAAAAGAAAGGACAAATCATGTGGCAACTAAGGCCAAATCACAATTGCAGATAGATCCAAGGTCCAAGGGCAAAGAAAAAGTTGGTGAACCTATAAAGGTTTATGTGCCTCCTATGGATGAAGAAATTTCTGTTGAAGATGTTGATCTTACTCTGACTTCAAGAAAGATTTCTAAGACAACCTCTGACATGGCTCAAGTTGTTTAGAGTCAAGATATAGTTAGTTCTGATATAACAATGAAGCAAGAAACCTCTGACATAGCTCAAGTTGACTTGATATCAGACGATAAGTCAAAGGAAACCTCTGACATTGCTCATGTTAAATCCTCAAGGTTACTCCTACCAGGATTCACTAAAGCCAAACAGACTTAACCTTTGAAGACTGCAGCAAGTGGTTTTGAAGCAAGAGTGGTTACTGGAAAGGAAGCAAGAGATAAATCTGGATTGGGTAATGCTGATGAAAAAAGAGTGCAGAACACAACCAATGATCCAACTTCCTCAAGTGAACCAGGTGTTGGAGCAACTCCTGAAAGATTGAATCAACTGGAATCTGTACAGATGGTCTATCATACCTTCTTGAAAGAACACATCTTGTTATATTTCATGACAGATGGTAGGGTTTACCATATAAGGGAAAATGCTATACCACTGAAGTATTTTGAAGAACTAGAACATGTTTTATTCTTACTTCAAATGAATGACAGAATAACAGAAAGCGCTACAAACTATTTGAAGACTCAAATTCAGAGACGGAAAAGGCTTTATTCTGTAAAGTCTGACAGCACATACTGTCCAAAGTACGGAGATCACAAGGGTGATATTGTTGATATGAAGCCTAATACTGCACAGATCAGAACATATATTGGTATTAAGGGACTTGAATTCAATCTGGAGTCTGACAAAGCCTATGTCATAAGACTAGATCAGGAGTTGAGAAAAGCAAAAATTAATGATCTCAGATATGCTATCTTCCAAACTGGTGAAGATACTGCAGAACTCAAAGATGCTAAAAGGAGGATGATTGATGAACTCAGATATGCTGAGAGATGTTTGTTAAAGAACTATCTCAGAACAACTCCTGGCATCAAAGAGATCAGAAAGTGAAGCCAAGTCAAGATCTACAACTGCTCAAATTCGGATATATATACAGACTGAAGTTGTTATCAGAAGTTAAAGTTGGTAAAGCTTTAAGGACTGTAAGTTGTAGTTATCTAGTCAATTTCTCATGCATTTGTACTTAATGTTTTTGACATCATCAAATATCTGTTAAACTTGTATATTATGCTAATTTACAAGTTGGGAGAGATTGTTAGATATATTTTATAATGTCATAACTAATATGATTTATGTTTAGTTTTCAGATCTTACTTAAACAGGACAAATTAGTACTTAACTGAAATCAGCACTTATACTGAAGTCAGAACTTAAGTGATCAGTACTTAAGGTTCAGGAGATATTTATCAGGAGATAATATCAGGACTTAAAGGAAAATTTCATATAAGGAAGGCGGCTGATTGAAAGGAAAGAAGATCAAGACAAACGTAAGAAGAGATATGCATGAAGAAGGAATTCTATGAATAATGGAATACTTGAAAGAAAAGATATCTGATTGATATATTTTAGGAAGCAGAATTATATTCCATATCAATTAACGATTATCTTGTAACTGTGTGATATATAAACACAGACATAGGGTTTACAATATAAGTGTTATCATTATCGATAATATTTTTTATTGTAACCCTAGCAGCTCTCGTGATATTTGTTCATCACTGAGAGAGGACAGTTTCATATTGTAACAAAGTTTATTACATTGAATAAAGTCTGTTTTCTGTTACTTGTATTCGATTTGATTGTGATATACACTGTATTCAACCCCCTTCTACAGTGTGTGTGACCTAACATCTTAAACATAAATTAGTTGAGGAATATTATTTCAATTAGTCTTTTAAAATATAATTACTCGAGGTTTAAGTAGTTAATAATTATTACTTAATTATTAAATATTTATTAAATAATAAGATATGATTTTAAAAATCATAAAACCTATTTTAAAATACTTTCTGAGTTTTAGAAAATCATTTTGATCTTTTCGGATCGTCGAGAATATTATCTCGACTTATTTTAACTATAGTGTCAAAAAAAAATCTTTCCTTATTTATTTATCTGTTGACAACGGTCAACTCACATTATCATAATACTTCCTTCGAAAATTCTCGGATGTATATCTATCTATCTCTATATATATATATATATCGGTGTGTTCCCATCAACAAGCACTATGATTGGGGAACAATGTAAGTTCCAGATATATGATAACATTTTTACAAGGACAAGGAGGGGTAGACTCTAGTACTTCGTGGACTGAGGAGACTACCAATTTACTACCATATGAGAAAATGCCTTATATACCAATGAACATGTGGAGTATGCGTACCTGAGAGGGATGGACGCAAAACCGTGTCTTGAGAGGGATAGACACGAAGTGTGTACCTGAGAGGGATAGACACAGAAAAGGCCCGAATGCGGCCAGGGTGATAACCAATAACAAAAAGGAATCGTCCTTCTACTAGTAGAAAAGGTTACAGATTTCCGTATTACGACTGATCATCGTATGCGGTGGCTCCGGTGAATGTCTTATTCTTCCAATTAGAATTGAGATGTAATACCGTAACCCAAGTCTAGGTGTTGGGTTTACTATTAAGGTATTTGCAGACTAATAAATCAATCGAAAATATTGTTTTGAAAAGAGGTGTGTATCACCAAGAAAACTACTTTGAATAAATACATATCCTTATACGAATTAATATAATTTCTTTAACAGTCTTTTCATACTGTTGATTATTATGGCTGAGCATTAGTGCTCACTCTTGCTTTCTTTTAAATGTCATAACACAACAGATTACCAGTATGCCGGTGTGGGGTTTAGTCACTTGAAATCGTGGGGAGAATCCCTTACAGCTTTGTCTCGGGTGAACCAAAGTATTTAGATAGGTATAAGATGTTAGTAGTAATTTATTGTAACTTCATGTAGAGGTTACGAATAATTGTTTAAGATCTTGTAAAGTATATTTGTGTTGTAATAAAAGAAGATTATATTGTGTACATCATTTCTAAGGCTATAATTTGTGTGTGTGTGTGTGTATGCGTGAGATTGGGGGTTTGTGATATAGAGTTATTGGATTATTTAGTTAATACATGTTACACATGATTGAACGATTGTGTGATGACCCAGATCCCTGACCCCGGATTTGGTGGCGTTATAAAAAATCATTATTCTCCCTATATAAACTCTTTGAGGGCTGATTTATATAAAAGATATATGATTTACAAAACCCTAGCCATTCAAGGAGAAAGAGAAAGAGAGGTAGAGATGGAGTTTTCGGGTGTTAGTACACATCAATCCTTCAAGAAAAGCGTTGGTGTGGTTACCGTAGAGCGTAGATCGCGAGAGCGTGATACGTGGTGACTCGACTAGGTTTGGAACTCCATTAATCCTCCATTATTGAACTCTTAAAGCTTTTTTAAGGTAAAGATTCTTAATACGAATTAAATATCTATTTTTGCATGGATCCTACGTAGGGTTTCAATTTTATTCTTATTTTAATTTAATTTTACATCATTTCCATTGCGTTTAGGTGCTCGAAACCCTTCACCTTGGTGGTTGATTCTTTTTGGAAGAGGGATCAGAGTTCTTTCCAGTTCGAGGATATTTGTCCTTAGCATCGTACTCTTGGTCCATATTCCGCTTCTTGTTGCTAGTGGGTTCATTCTTTACCACCGTCTTTCTCATGCTTTCCTCCATCTTGATGTATTTTTCGGCTCTATCTTGGAGATGTAACATGCTTTCAGGAGGGCGCTTAACTAGGGACATCTTGAAGAACTCGTATTTAGTCCCTTGCTACAGTACTATTATAGATACCTTGATGTCAAGATCCGGGACCTTCAAGGCTTCCTTTGTGAACCAATTCAGGTAGTCTCTTCAGGACTCCTTCGCTCCTTGCACAATTCCGATGAGAGAGGCTGAACTTTTCTCATACGCTCGACCACTAATGAATTATTTGATAAAGACTTGGCTTAGTTCTCTAAAAGACCCCATTGAGTTAGGGGTAAACGGTTGTACCACCTTTGAGCCATGCCAGATAGAGTCCGGGGAAAGGCCTGACACTTGACATCATCGTTCATGGGCTATAGTAACAGGGCATTGAAGAATGTCCTGACATGATAAATTGTATCGCCAGTGCCATCATATGCTTTGATGGTGGGCATCTTAAACTTCCTTAATATGTGGGAGTTAATTATCTTTTCTATGAATTGTGGGTTTGAATCATCGGGATCTCCTAGGGGCATCAGTTGACTTGGATCATCCCTTGGGGGCGCAACCCTTTGTCTTGGGGTCGAACCTTCTAAGTCTATAACGGAGAGAAATTCCCTTAGTCTTGTTTCAGGCGGAGGTCTCGGTGTCTAGTGCATCTCCAGGTCACGCTTCAACCTTTGGATCTCAGCTTCATGAGCCCTGATCCTCTCTTGTACATCTTGGGGAATCGTCCCTTGAGTGATCCTGGTGTTGATAACCACTAGGCATTGGCTCTTTACCAGCACGTCTCCTCTTTGGAGTGACTTCATCGTCCGATAAATCGAATTCTCGAGCAAACTAGGGTCCAGAGAACTCTCAATTCTCAGGGATAGGAGCCAAGCCACAGATGTATAGGGGCGTCGACCCTTGTCCTTCACTTCGATTAAAGAGTTCACTTCCTCCAACCTCGAGGTATAGAGGCATCCCGTAAGGTGGGTTGGTGGTCCCTGGGGTCAAGATTGTTGAATACTCATACCCTACGAGCTGAGGGTTATTGTTGCCTGTAGTTGCTGAAATTGGGGATTCGTCCTTTGAGGTGCTGGGGGATTCATTTATATGGGCGGATCTTGGATTTGGGGATTCGTCCCTTGAGGTTGGGCCTCAGATGCCCCTGCAGGGGTTCCTCTCTGGGTGGTGGAATAGGTCGAGTGTGGGGGTATCTCCACTATTGATGAGATTGTTGGTGATGGAATAGGATCGTCGGTTCCACCATTGTTTCTGCTCTATGTAAGTACCACGGTTGTTGTTATCTTCCCACAGTCGGCGGCAAATATTGTGGAATAAAAACTAGGGTTGTGATTACAATTAATGTTAGGGTTGTTGAGCCTCGAGCATTAATAGTTGTTCTCGCGGTGGGGACTAGTTGTGCTCGCAAGATGCCTACGTATCTTTGTGTTGTTGAGAATCAAGCCAAAAATGTAGTTCTAGGTTGAGGGGTAGAACCCTTTATATAGATGTTGAGTCTAGGTTTAGACTGGGGTAGGGAGACTTGGCGGACAAGTCTTCTACTTAGATGGTAAGTAGGACTTTCCTAGACGGTGGATTCTGGATCCTTCCTAGGAGGAGTCCGTTTCTATGTTGGATACGATATTTGTGTCATCATGGACCCCATTTTCAGGCCTGCTCGGCGGGCCTATCACGTAACTGATTTCGGGTCATGGGCTACACGACCCACTTTGAATCGTGGTCGTCATAGTCTGCTCGAACTATCAAAACTCATATTGGGTCGTGACCGTGATGACCTACTTTGTGTCGTGGCGTCACTGATTTGACTAGTCAACTTTAGGACACAATTAATTCAGCATTAATTTTATCTTTATGGATTACTTTTCATTCGTATCAACAGACACTAATGTAGTTTGATATAATATTTATGCAAATCAAATTAAAGAAAAACATAAAATGTTCAGTAGTACATTTATCCCTTTCATTCAAGTCATTCGTACACTTAATATCTAACAACATGTTATCTTTCGGTGACATGTTAATAAATTGATTTCAGTTTAAAAAAATTTAAAACATTAAATTAGTGAATAAATTTCAGTAGTTCTTAGTTTAATTATTTTTTTCTTCACATTATGGTAAAAAAAGTTTATTCTTCGAATACATTTATTTTCAACTCTTAAAAACATATATCTCGAGTGTATTTACAATCCATGTATTTGCGTTGAAGAAAATAATAACAAATTTTTTTATCAAAATTGTTAGAGTTCTTAAGAAAAAGAGAAAATGACTAAAATACTTTTTTTAAGGATCATTAACCCAAAATACCCATTCTAAAAAATGCGGTTTAAAATATCCACCAGAGTATCAGGGTGATACACCATTTCAAGTGGAGCATCATTGGTGATACTCATTTTTCAGTGGAGATCAGGACTGCTACTCCACTGTAAAAGGCGCATCACCCCTGATATTCCACTAAGGAGCATCACTCCTGTTAGTCCACTGAAAGTGACGTATCATACTGATATTTCACTGAGTGTGGCGTATCATCCTGATATACCAATGATATTGGAGTATTTTGGAGTATTTGATGGATATTTATGGTCAATTAAAATGCTGATGGATATTTTGGACCATGATTATCAAACTATAGTTATTTAGGCCTTTCACCGTAATTATCATTTTTTTTCGAGAACTGATTTATCACATATTTAATCAACGACTTTTCAAATAATTATACGAGATCTAGGATATATTCGTAACAGTGTTCTAAAACTCGGTAGTACTCGGACTCGAACCTATTTACAAATGGGTTTTGGTATACTCGGTCATAACTTAGTTTTTTAGTTGACTCGGGTCAAAATCGGGTAAAACTCGGATTACTCAGGGAAAACTCGAATTACTTAGAAAAAAATCGACTTTAGAAGAAAAAATTTGAAAAATGAGTAATGTTCCAAAAAAACTCGTAAATGAGTACTAGTTTCTGACAAAAAATATAACTTTTAATTATATTTAGTGTTAAAATGATTGTAAAAGGTTAGCCAAAAAAATTAATTATACTACATATCATTTATAAAATTTAACAAGTTAAATTTATACTAAATTAAAAATTATGGGACGTTTAAAATTTTTGAATTTTATATCAAGTACTCTTTTAAGATACTTGAAAATATAATTAATTGTCATGTATATGATTTATTTATAAAATATTTTAAATTAGTAAATATTAAGATTAAAAAAAAATAATATTTTACATTTTTTGAGTTTTTAATCGAATATTCTTTCCGAGTATTTTTCGAGTATTCCGAATACTCATTATTTCATATATTCGCCGAGTCGAATCGAGTACCCTTTTTAAAACATTGATTGGCATCACAGTCCCCATTAACTAAACAACTAAATTGTTCTCTCCACTATTGTGAGAGTATTATGGTCTCTTCGTTCAATCTCTAGTTTTTGAGAGTGAATCGTGAGAGTTTTTATGGCTCGTTATAACGATTTGAGTGATCAATTTGCTGGCTTAGACATTGAGGAAGAGGAGAATTATGCGTTTGTGTTTGAAGGGGAAGGGGTTGTTGAGAGTAACAAATATGAGTTATGTATGGTGGGTAGATTCTTGACGGGGAAAAGTATCAATGTCAATGCTATGAGAACAAAGATGGCAGATGTGTGGAGGCCGGCGATGGGAGTGAACATTAAGGAACTGGAGACAGGGATTTTCATGTTTCAATTCTACCATAAGGAAGACAAGAACTGGGTTCTGAAGGGGGGTCCGTGGTCTTTTGACAACGCAATGCTTGTGATTTCAGAGATTCCAAATGGGGAGGTACCTCTAAATGTCCCTCTGTGGCATGTGAACATTTGGGTGCAGATATTTAATCTTCCGTCCGGATTCATGTCAGAGGCGGTGGGGAAGCTGTTGGGAGACTTCTTTGGTGAGTTCCTGGAATATGATAGTAAGAATAATTCAAGTTTGTGGAGAGAATTTATGCGTATAAAGGTCAGATTGGATGTCAGGAGGCCACTCAAACGGAAGAAGAAAATAACGAAGAGGAATGGAACGGAGGCAATGGTGTCGTGCAAGTATGAGCAGCTAGGGGAATTTTGTTTTACATGTGGGATGCTAACTCACACAGAGAGATATTGCAGGAAGTTTCTTTCTAGAACGAATGAAGATGACATTAATGAGTGGGGGAGTTGGCTTAGAGCTCCGACCAGGAAGGTTGGTGGTCAGACGAGGAGCCGATATTTATGGGAGGAAGACGATACAGAGTGGGAGGCGCGTCAGGGACGGTACAACTCAGGCTCGCAATCAGGGGAAGGTAGTTACAGGAAAGAGGGTAAGAGCATGATTATAGGAGGTGCAGCGAGGCAGGACTCTCGAAATCAAAGGGATAACACTAATCCCTTAATTTTAGCAACAACAATTTTGGAAGGTGGGAGGGAAAATTTAAATTTGGAGGCTAGAGGGGGAGATTTGAATTTGAATATTGAAGATGGGATGGATAATGATGAAATGACTAGGCTTATTGTTACGGATAGGAAAAGGATGCGAGGTGGGCCGGATAAATATGACATGATGGATACACCAGGGGGCCTTGTTAAAGAGTCTGACTCAGCTCTGAATAATAAGCCTAAGGATGTTGTGCTTTCTGAAATGGATTGTTCAATGTCAAACAACTCACAACTGGCTACGCTTGCTCAGCAAGCTAGCCGGACGTCATGAATGCTGTAAGTTGGAACTGCTGAGGTTTGGGGAAGCCTCGTGTAGTTCGTGCATTGAGGGATGTTATAACGTCTCTTAGACCCAACATTGTGTTTTTAATGGAAAATTTATCGAAAACAGAAAGAATAAAACAATTATGTAGTAAATTAGGCTTTGATAACTATTGGGTGGTGGATTGTGTTGGTAGAAGTGGAGGAATTGCTTTTCTATGGAAGAATAATTTTAAGTGTGATGTGATTGAATTCGGTCGTAATTTTATAGATGTTCAGGTTATGAATGCCAATAATGTTATGTGGAGGTTGACTGGGTTTTACGGGTATCCGGAGCGGGCTCGTAGAAGGGAGTCTTGGGAGCTGCTAAAATCGTTAGCTAACAGGTCCGTGTTACCCTGGGTGGTGGTGGGAGATTTTAATGACATGATTAGTATAAATGATAAGAAAGGTAAGCATGCTCATCCTCAGGTGTTGTTAGACGGGTTCAAGCAAACGATTGAGGAATGTAGGCTGATTGAGCTGGATCTTATGGGAGGAGGTTACACGTGGGAGAAAAGTCGGGGTAAACCAGATTGGGTAAGAGAGAGATTAGACAGGGCGTTTGCTTCAGCTTCTTGGTGGAGCTTATTTCCCCTATGCAAGTTGAGTGTTCATCAGTGTGTTTACTCTGATCATGATCCTAGCCACCTGAAGTTTTATAGTACGGAGCATTCGAAGAAGAAATTCAGGTTTCGATTTGAAAATACTTGGCTCAAGGAGGAAAATTTTCATGAAGATGTCTCAGCTCATTGGAGAAAACTGGATCCGAGCCATTTTCTTTCAAAACTGGTAGAAATTTCTACATTTATGGAGAAATGGGGTAAAAGATTTTTCAATAAGTTCCGTGAGAAAATCAGAAAGCAAAAGGAGATGGTTTCTTTGTTCGAGGATTGTGCAGATGAAATCAGGACTAGTAGATATTTTAAAGAGAAAAAAATCCTTGAAGATCTGTTGTTGAGTGAGGAACTTTATTGGCAGCAACGAGCCAAGTCTTTCTGGCTCCAAGATGGTGACTCGAATTCTAAATTTTTCCATGCGTATGCTACGTGTAGGAAAAAGAAAAATCAGATTGACAATCTTAAAGATGAGAATGGGGTGGTGGTTAACAAACAAGAAGATATGTGTGAAGTCATTAGAAGATATTTTGTTAAGGTCTTTGAGGATGAAGGCAGAGCGGATAGTGCTAGTACGGAGCTGCATGAAAGCATTATAACAGAGGATCAGAATCGAAATCTCACAGCAGAGCTAACGATGCAGGAATTATCAGTAGCCATAAAGCAGATGCATCCTGACAAGAGTGCAGGTCCAGATGGGTTAAACCCGGCGTTCTATCAGCATTTCTGGCATCTTTTTGGTAAGGATGTTCTTCAATGTTTTAAGCAGTGGTTAAAAGATGTGGCTTTTCCCATAGATCTTAATAATACAAATATTATTCTTATTCCTAAGAAAGACAACGCAAATGAGATGAAAGATCTACGTCCGATAGCTCTTTGTAATGTTTTGTATAAGGTGTTAGCTAAGGTTCTTGCAAACCGGTTGAAAACCATTTTGCCTGGCATTACTTCAGATAGCCAATCGGCTTTTGTCCCAGGTAGAAATATAACGGATAATGTGTTGTTGGCTTTTTAGTTGCTGCACTACATGAAACAAAAGAAGAAAGGTGTGGATGGAGAGGTAGTTTGAAGCTAGATGTAAGAAAAGCGTACGACAGAGTAGACTGGAGTTTTTTGATGCATCAATTACATCAGTTAGGGTTTGATGATAAATGGATTGCCTGGATTCGTTTATGTATCACGACAGTGACTTACTCTGTCAACTTCAATGGTACTCAGATTGGGCCTATCAATCCGTCAAGAGGTCTCCGTCAAGGAGATCCTCTGTCACCCTATCTATTTTTATTTTATGTGGAAGGCCTGTCTCGTATGCTAAAGAATGCAGCTGATGAAGGGAGAATTCAGGGTTGTAAGGTTTGTACTCAAGCTCCGGCGGTTACTCACTTGCTATTCGCAGATGACAGCTTTCTATTTTGTAAAGCTAAAGTGGAGGAGGTGATGAAAGTTAGGGAGATATTGCAGAAGTATGAACTTCATTCTGGTCAGGCAATTAACTTTCAAAAATCGGGGATTTATTTTAGTTCTAATGTGAGGCTAGACAAGCAAGGTGAATTGAAGGATTTGTTGGGTGTGCATTCTGACTTGAGCACATGGAGATATCTGGGACTCCCATCGCTTATAGGGAGATCAAAGAAAACGGCTTTTAATTATCTGAAGGATCGTCTTTGGAGCAAGATTCAGGGTTGGAGTGCTAAGTGTCTCTCTAAGGCTGGGAAAGCTGTTTTACTTCGTTCAATAGCACAAGTAGTTCCCTCTTACGCAATGTCGTGTGTCCTGCTTCTGAAATCTTTATGCACAGATCTTGAAAAGATGATGAATAGTTATTGGTGGGGATCACAGGACAGTAATAGGAAGGGAATAAAATGGGTTTCGTGGACGAACATGAGCATGGCAAAAGAAGTGGGTGGATTAGCATTCCGTGATCTGCAGGGATTTAATTGGCGCTGCTTGGGAAACAATGCTGGAATCTAATGGCCAATTCAAACTCGTTGGTAGCAAGAGTGTTTAAGGCTAAGTACTATCCAGGCTCGAGTTTATTTGATGCAGCTAGGGGAGGAGGTGTGAGTTATGTCTGGTCTGGGCTCTGGCAAGCTAAAGAACATCTAAAGCAGGGCTATAGGTGGATTGTGGGAGATGGTAGGTCTATAAGTGTGAGTACTGATCCGTGGATACGTGGTAAAGCTGGGTTCAGAATTGATGAGCATAATTCGAGTCTATTGAGTGGTTTGAAGGTAAGCAATTTACTTGTTCCTGGTAGTAACACATGGGATATTGACAAGGTGCATAGTTTGTTTTCAAATTGTGATGCTAAGTGTATTTTAGCAATACTTGTCCCTCAGAATCAGGTTCAAGATCGACTTGTCTGGTGTCACTCGGTTGATGGAAAATATAGTGCTAAATCTGGATATAAATTCTGGCAGCAGAATTACAGTGCTTGTAAACGAGTAGAAGAAAGCAAGGGCTGGAGTAGACTGTGGAGAATACAGGTTCCTCGGAAGGTTAAAATCTTCTTGTGGCGGGTTTGTAGAAATAATGTTCCTGTGCGGAGCCGTTTGAGGGACAAAGGTGTTAACAGTGCAGGTGGCTGTCCTATGTGTGATAGCGATGAAGAGCATTTGAGGCATATATGCCTTGATTGTAGCTACGCAAAGGGTTGTTGGGCTGAGCTTGGTTTTTATTTTGATAGCTCCCAGTATAGCTCGTGTTCAGAATGGCTACTGCAGATTCTTTCAGTTGAGTCGTTTGAAAGATTGGCCCAGATAGCGACTGTCTTATGGGGAATATGGTCGGCCAGGAATCTCAAGGTGTGGCAGAATAAGACTATGACGACACAATTGGCAATGCAGAGTAGCGTGTTACAAATCAAACAGTGGAGAGATTGCCAGCATTTAAAAGCTTCCAGGATTAATAATTGTGTGCAGGATAGAAGAAGGACAGCTACCAAATGGCAGGCCCCTAGAGAAGGTCGTTTGAAGGTTAATGTTAATGCTCATGTGGTTGCAGGGTGTCCGTGGTTCTCGTGTGGGCTTGTTCTCAGGAATCATGCAGGGAAGTTTATCAGAGCTAGAACACACAAGTTCATTGGTGCTGTCCCGGTCATCGAAGCGGAAGTTACTGGTGTGTGGGAAGCTATTGAATGGGTTAAGTCATTAGGGCTGCAGAATGTTGACATTGAAAGTGATTCGTTAGTTGCAGTTCATGCCATTAACAATGCAGTGGAAAACCTGCTGGAAGTTGGCGTGGTTATGCAAGCTTGTAGTAGAGTGCTTAAATCTCGTGAAGACATTGTGGTTTCTTTTATAAAAAAGCAAGCAAACAAGGTAACTCATTTAGTAGAGAGAGTACCCTGTAAAGCGAGTTGCTTTTTGGATTTAATGACTCCTCCACTGTCTGTGTTGGAGCCCCTTGAAAATGATTGTTTGATGATTTAATTAAAATCCCAGTTTCAAAAAAAGAAACATTGATTCGCATGTGAAAAACACGGTGACAATATTTATCCTGAGAAGAACAAATGAGACAAACAAAACCGAGTATCAAAGCCAAGCTGGCAAGGCCACCAAAGAAGCCAGCAAGGCAACATCCACCGCCAAACCAAGTCAAGGTCATCAAGATTCAAGAGATTTCTTAATTCAACAAAAAATCCAACGGCCCAGAGGATTCTTAGTTTCACAATTCTTTCTAGAGAGAGAAACCCATTTAGATTCCCCCCTCTCTCTTGTTCTTCTTCTTGGGGTTTTGCTTTATTTTATTTCTTTCTCTGCATCAACCCCCCCTCTTTCTTACACAAACTTGCAAGTTTTGATCTTTTTGGAGAATTCTTTTGTATTTAGTTATATATTTTATCTATTTATATTGGGGGATGGATCAGTTTGGTGTTTTAGTTGAAAGTATTGGCTTTAAAGCACAATCTAAATCAACCCCTTTGGCTGATTTGAAGGGTAAAACCAATATCAATAATGGGTTTCCTCCTAATTTGGATTTTAAGGCCAAAGCTCCATCTAATTCTGTTGATGGGTCTGGTTTTGGTGACTATTTCGGGTCGAATTATGGCTTGAAAACCCAGAATTCTGATGGTTTTGATGATGTGTTTGGTGGCTCAAATGTCTATGATTTGGATTCTGTGTTTAAGGGTTCTAATAATTTGGGTTCAAATTCTGGTGGTGTTGATGATAGTGATGATATTTTTGGTGCATTTTTGGGGAAAAAGGACTCCGAGTCTACGAATTATGGTAATTTGTTTGGGAAGATACCTCCACCCCCCAAGCGGAACACTTTTAATGATGATTTGCTTGGGGGGTTTAGTGATATGAAGCCCAAGTTAGATACTGGTTCTGGTTTTGATGACTTGATACCTGGATTTGGGAAAAGCAGTGATCCAAGAAACGGGTATGTCCGATCACACACTTTAGCTTCCGCTCTGCTGACTTTTAGCAGTTTAAACTAATTTGAGCAATTGAATTGTTAACTCTGATTTTTAGGCTTCACCTATGTATAAGGTAATTTTCCCTAGGATTAAAAAATGACATTGTTCATAGTTAGTTGTGGGGGTATGCTAAGATTTTGTTATGTGTTACGTATTCTGTAACAATAATGGAATTAGATACTTTCTAGCGTAGTAATTTGCTAAGGACGATAATAGCAGTTGCAACTTATTAAAGTTTAACTTTACGATAATAGCAGGTGCAACTTATTAAAGTTTAACTTTACTAAGTCTCGAAGGATACCATTGGTTGAAGTGAATACCAGGATGAGAAACAGCTGTTTAAACTTGTTTTAACCAAGTAGTTTGGTGGGGAAAAATTAATATTAATATTTTCCTCGCTAAGCTATTTAGGCCGCTGTCTAAAACAACATGATTAGCCTTTATAATAAAGTTTTTTTTAATTTACCTGTTACTGTCACCAGATGCAATATTATTATTATTATTATGATGATTATGATGTACCATTTCAGGATTCTCATAACAATTACCATATATTAGTATTGTAGTCCTGATAACCAGAGTAGTATTTTTAGATGTGCTCTATGTGTATATTAGTATGCGACAGTGCTCTGTCAAGAGCATTGTTGTCACGAAGACCGAGTCAAATTCCAGTCGACACGAAGGTACATGGGCTTCGCGGCTTTTCGAAGCCCGACTTGGCACTGTGGTAACCCCTTGACTGCTGACTTGGCGTCGTGATAACCATGATAATGGTTCACAATCTCCCAATCCAGCCAATGACAATACGCAAGAAAGAGATGGAGATGAACATAATATATAAATAAATAACTTTGCTTGATTTTAGTCATCACTTATGTTTTTATTTGCTTGGAGAACATGTTTCAGATTTGGTTTTTGAGTGTTGTTATGTATTAAGTATGTTTAATTTAAACTTAGTATTCTATCACTTCTAATTTAAGTTGTGAAATTGATGTGTTTAGTTATATTATATACTAAATGTAGTGTATATATATGTATATATACATTTTATATATATATGAACGACTTGTCGACTTTTTACTACTAGTCAAGTGACTTGTCGACTAGCTTTCTGGAAGGTACTCGAGCATCAAGGCTCTACTTGGTGCCGTGATAACCATGGTCAAGAGTCAAGACATAACAGAAAGTGAGAATAGAATATGTAGATATTGCACAGTTCAAATCTTGAAGGGAATACAAGAAGATTTGATATTATATAACTCGGAAATAAATGATGTGCGAAGGGGCTATCTATCTCAGGAAGAATTATGTGTGGGCCATTTAAGCTATATCTAATGTATAGGAGCAGGTGCTAATAAAAAAGAAAATTCGTATCTGAAAGGTTAAGAAACAAGTGATGTATAAGATTTCATTATCATTTAAGAAAAATTTACTAAACAATGTACGTTATTAAAAGGATCCAGGTAGCATAATCAGATGTTCTATTTCGATTTTTTGTTGTTATGCATATTCTTTTGTCGTTTCAGTAATGATTATTACGTTTTGATACTTCAATATATCAATTTTCCTAGCACCATTAATTGATTTGTGAATCATTTGAACCATACCTGCGTGGATTATTGCCACTGGAATTGAGAGAAACTCTAGCACAAGCTTCTTTATTAAGAATAATAAATCTTTAATTGGCTTTCATACAGAATTCAAAAGCTTAGATTAAAGAAGAACATATGCATAGATTCATAGACCATTGAACTAACTGTCTTTTTTTGCGTCAAAATGTGTCTTCAAACACCTGATGCTTTAATGCATATTGTTTACTGAATTTAATTGTTGTTGAACTTTGGAAATGCTGGCTCTGGCTTGTGATTTTGTGCCCTCATTTACATACAAGACTAAGTTTAAATTTTGTGTTTGTTCCCCGACTTTTTCAGTTCTTCTCAAGAACTACGACCTTAATTAAACTTCAAAAAATTGCTTCATATATACGTGCTTAATAACTAAGCATAGTTTTATACTACCGTGTTGTTGTAAATGCCAACTTCTTGGCACCATTGCAAACTCGAGTTCGAGCAAACACAAAGTTTGTCATCCAGTTATGTATATATGTCATTCGGTTCATGAATGTTCATTAGATTAGATATACCTGACAGGAAATGCTTTATTTGATTGTAAATGCCTGTATGATTTTCTGTTGTTTACTTTGGACTTTGGAGCAGGAAATGTAATATAGCGATGATCACTTTTTGCAGTCTAATGTTAGATAAGGTTCACGTATTCTTTCTAATTTTATGCGGCTCATTATTTCTTCTGTAGAGAAAAGCCGGAAAGAGGCCGTTCATGGAATTCAAGTGATAAAGATGGTAAATCAAAAATAAATTTGGTAGAAGACCCCTTCAACATATTTGAAACATCTACTCTTCAGAGAAACTATACGCCAGCTGTGGTTCCTGATCTGCTAAATGAAGGAGAGAATCGAGCATCTGCGGACGTAGATATTTTGGAGTCGATGTTTGGTATGGGTGCTAGATCGAAGAATATACCGAGTCCAAGCCCAGTAACTAAGGTTGAGACTTGCACCATAACCGTGTTACAAAATCAGCATATGCATTTTGGTAAAATAAGCTGTTTTAAGCCTTACAAGTTCCACTTTTCAGGTTTCTGTATATGATGCACTATTCCAGAAAAGCAAAGTTCCTGCAAATCAAGGGTCGGGAAATTTTCTCAGCACGAGAGAAGTTTCCCCTTCTATTAGTATGGATGATGATTTCTCATTCCTCTCTGAAGTTGAAGGTAAGCATCCTCGTTGAAAATACAGCTTCTGTCCCATAAAATATATATATATATATATATATAAATATATATATGTGTGTGTGTGTGTGTGTCGTCTTTTGCTATTGTATTCCTTGATGCTAACTATGCTAAGTTTGTTTTTTTTCACAAGTTGCCCCTCCATCTAGAATATTCCAGGAAGTTGAAGGAGAGAGTGAAGAAAGAAGAAGAGCCAGATTAAATCATCATCAAAATACCCAGGAGCGTATGGTATACATAGATTTCTTACTTCAAACTATTTCCCTCACTCTTTTAAATATACTTCAATTTTTAACCTATACTTTATTTATTTCTTAACACTTATTAATTGTACTTTTTTGGTTCCTGTCATTAGTCCCCAATCTATAGATGCCTTTCATATTCAATCTGAGAAACACAGGAAGATATATAGGAAAAAAGACTTAGTTGCTTAAATTTTAATGGTTAACGATTTTCACAATCTTAGTAACTTCAAATTAAGTAGAAATTAGGTATTATGAAGTTTAAGTTCATGGATTTGTAATTGCAGAGTATTACAAGAATTAACAAATTGAGGTCCATGACAAATGATAATCTTTTCGGATTGTATTGAACAAACAGACGTCTACTTGGGGTTAAATTAAAATTCTGTGAGGTCCACAAAACAAGAATAAATTTCTCTTAAGAGTATATCCACTTATATAATTATTTATGCTTCTATTTAGAATGATTAAACCATCTAGATACATTTAAGACACAACACCAAAACTAGGTCAAACAAAATAATTTTTGTATTCAAATTTTGCTCAAAAATTCCCTCTTACATAACACACAAACACAGACAGTGTTCAATCACATAGACCTTTTAAGCTATATGTTGCTCACTGCTTTATGTGATATAATAGGTAGTTGGATTTTACTTGGCCATCATCCCATCATACTCTAATAGGTAATTGTTGTTGAAAATTAAATCTGAAAAAAATCTTGAAGATTTTACATTAAGGTGAAATGTCAAGAGTCTGGGAGTTTTAGAAGCCCAAGAGATATATTCAGTTACTCAACTTAAGATATTATTAGTTACCTATCAAGAATTATGCCAAGGCGTCTATAAATTCATGTGTACTGTTCTTCTCTGAACTATCAGAAAAATCAATCAGATAATGTAAGTTATATGCTTTTGATTATATTCATCTTGTTTGCATCATTACATCTGAAAACCGTCAATTGTTTCAAGTTTAGTTGTCTTTGGTTTGAGATTGTGCAAGTTCTATGATACTTCATACAGCACCTTCTGCAAAGTGCATGGCAAGCTACTTTCTTTGAGAGTTTCTGTATACGATATGATTTCTATCATTATTACTTTTTGGTTTCTTCAGATTAAAGCTTTAAATGAAAAGAATCGACGTGATCGTCAGGTACAGCTAGAGCAAGAAGAGAGGCATGTAAGTATCTGTTGTATACTTGTATGACAAAATTTTTTTAGTGTTCTCTCACTTTTTGGCTCTTTTTTGTGTTGTATATTTTGATGAAGTTGGGACAAATACTATGAGGTGTAAATTTATTATTTACACGGTGTGTGCAATGTATTTGTAAGCAGTTCTTTGTTAAACATCGTACAAGCATATATCTCGGGCAAAGCTTTATTAAATTTTTAAAAAAGTAATGAAGTATAAAATGAAAGAGTTTTGTTTGATTATTGTAAACGAAAAATTAATAAAATTTATCTATGAATTAATCATATATACATTGCGTCCAAAAAATTAATATACATTTATTAATAACTAAATGTTCAACTTATTTAAAAAGCAAGTATTAGATTTATTTAACACAAATTGAAAAACTTATCGCCGCCCAAGGAAAACATAACATGCTCCGTAAGGTTCTATTATTAATCATTAACTTGGGAGACAAGCTTATAAAAAGTAAAACCAAAAAAGTGGTTCAGCTTTAATATTAAATGATGTATCCTTGGGAATTGTTTTAGGAACAATGAAAATGCAGTTTTTGCACTTGTTAGTTGTTTTACTGAATTATACTCATTTGAATATAATTTTTTGTTCAAATTTTATTTTGTTAATTCTGCAATCTACAGAGGCTTGCTGCGACTTTGGACGATGACATAAAACGCTGGGCCTCAGGAAAAGAAGGCAATTTGCGTGCACTTCTATCATCGTTACAATATGTGCGTTCCTTACCCTACATTCTATGCTTTTGACAACTTGTGTGTTCCTTACCCTACATTCTATGCTGTTGACAACTTGCATATTACAATGATAAATTATATAAACAATGAGTTTTCTAGTTACCAACTCTCTTATATTATGTGTTGTGGGGATTAAGATTGGTACCTGGAGGCTTCTAATACGAGTTACGGCCATGTGAAGTCTCCTTTCTCTTATGGATTAGTTAAATGTTAATGTCAAAGATCATCTCCTACATAATTGTGGTTCCAAGTATTAATAATGTGATGGCACACAACTAGGTGAACTAATTAATGATCAATTATCGGAGGTATCTCGGTTATGAAGGTGCTTCTCATTGGTTGCATCCTTCTGCCTTGGCGGGAAGTGGAATGCCACAATCTCATTTATATTACCATGTACACCTTTGGTGAATGTATTGTCAGTTAGCAGCTAACAAATTATTTCCATATGCGTGCTCGATTATGGGGTTCTGTCTTACAGGAAGCTCAGCACTTGATTGGGTGATGTAAATTGTGCCACCCTAAGGGGTGTGGGGTTGGGTGTGGGGTGGGGGTGGGGGGATTCATAGTTGTCCTGGAGTTGAAAGGTGTGAGATATTGTGTTACCACAATGGTATAGCCGACTTCCTAGCCAAAATGTTCTTTAAATATTTTATATAACCTTGGTAATATAACATAAGTTGGTATGGAAGAACTGCTGCGCTGCAGGAAATCCTTTTCTATTCAAGTTCTCTGACGAGGTTTTTGAATAGAACTTTGATAGGCGAGAGGTGTAAGCACCGCGAGGTGTGAAGCGATCTCGTACTAAACAAAAAGAGTTTCACTTTCCATAACCAAAATGAAATAAAGTCAACCTCTTCCTGCAATTGCGGTGAGTCTCTCTACCTCTTTAGTTGCGCCCCCCTACTTATTCGCAATGACTACCACAAGAAAGTCGGAATGGTCGTTGATACTTTCCAAACAATAAGTAGGTTGTTGAAGCAAATGTGCACTTTAGGGTGCAACACTTTTAACTTTTTAATACTAGCCATCAGATTCTTAATAATAAACGACATGTGTCATGTGTTTTCTTTTGTTCAGATTGTGTGAATTAAGTGCAATAGATTCTTGCAATCTTGTAGTATAAAAGGGATATGATTTAACTTGTATAAAAATGATCCAGTAAGTTGTTTATGCATGACTATGTGGTATGTGCAGGTGCTTTGGCCTGAATGTGGCTGGCGTCCAGTTTCTTTGACTGATATGATGACATCTATCTCAGTTAAAAAGGTTTATCAGAAGGCAACCTTATGTGTGCATCCAGATAAGGTTCAACAAAAAGGCGCCAACATTCAACAGAAGTATATTGCGGAAAAAGTTTTTGACGTTCTGAAGGTATAATACCCGAAGTTAATTCCTTATATTTGTATAGCAGGTTTATTAGTCATGCTAGCTAAGTTATTATATAGTGCATTGTCAGTACAGTTCCTGAATTCTAAACCAAACCAAACATACCCAGTATATCCCGCTTTACGCAGGGTCTGGGGAGGGCAAGATGTACGCAGCCTTCCCCTCATTCTTTCAGAATATTCTTTCAGAATGAAGAGGCTGTTTCCCGAAAGACCCTCGGCTTGTGTGTGCGTATAATACGTAAAAAGTGAGATGAACAATACAACATATATGCAAGAATTAATATCAATTTGAAACAAACCAAAAGATGATCACTTAAATTGAAAAGATTTGAAATAAACCTTAGCCCGTGGTATTATTCACATGGGACATACCTAGAATCCAATTTGAAATGGGTAATGATGAATAAGTACAATGTGTGTGTGATTGATTCTTGCGAAGAGATGGTATGTATATTAATTGATAAGACTGAGATTGTATCCATCACCGATCTTGCACAATTTTCGGAGCCGTGTAAATGTAAAATTGATCAGATCAGGGAGATGTGCCTTCTTAAGAGAAGCCTTCTCGACAAGTTTCTTGACAAACATAACAAAGAAGATCTGATCACAATGTTGCAAGAGATATACAGATGAAAATTTATATTGTTTAATTCTGTGAATGATAAATTATGTAATTCAGATGATTGACTATAGAGTAGACTTGAATCATGTTACTCTGCAGCACAAAAAGGCCTTCTGGCACACACTGTATAATTAGAGGCCCACGCTTTTAGGAGAGGCAGATAAGGCAACACGGGCCAACTAAGTTAACTAAAGCATAATTTATATCGAAAAAACACACATAATATTTAAACAAGTTCATCAACTTTACTGGTACTTGAAATCTTAAAAACAATAAATAATAAAAAAATAAGATCATGTGTTTATCAACCTTCTATAATTGGACCCATTTAAAGGCATGCCAAATCTTTTTAAAAAGCATCAAGTTTTTCTTCATAATTGGTGCTTACTGCTTCCCTGCCACATCAGCTTCCTGTTCATCATTAAGTTGCCTAAAGTAATGTTGTTTCGGGTGCATCCCTATTCTGTCTTTTGTCTTGATCACTTTTAAAGTTGTGCGTGATCTAGAGTTCTAATGCAGCTCAACATCAGAAGCATGAGAGACAAATCCGAAACGCGAAACAGGTTTTCAGTACAATCGATATTGATGGTTGTCTTCATCTAGTTCCCATTAAGCTTTTTAACTAAATTCTCATTGATTTATCAATGGTATTTAATATAATAAGGTCTATGGTATACTGTAATGCATATTGGCCTTTTAGTGCCTGGTATATTTGATGAACTCCAAGTCATTTAAGACATATCTCAGGTCACTTCCACAGTTCTTCCACAATATATTTGCAATTCACTGAAAAATAATTTATCAGTCTACTGTTTGTGGTAGCTTACGATATGAGGAAATCTGCAACCATTAGCTACTGACATGCTTAAAACGCAATTTAAATTCTTTAACATCCGTTTTAAATTTTTGCAAGGTCTAATTTAGTATCTTGTGTAAAGTTCTTTACCATTTTGTATTACATTTAAATTAATTAATAAAAACAAACAATATATATACCTTTGTGGAGGCATATTGTAGTTGAGGAAGACGATAAGTAATGGGATGAGCAACTGAGGGCGGGGATAGACTTTGCGGCTTTAAACCTCTTTATGTCCAGATTGGTTGTGTGGTTTGGTTATCACTGTAGATGGGGTTGGTGGAGGCTGGAGGCTAGGGACCAGGCCAAACTTTTTTCTATAGCGTTGTTTTCAGGATTAACTGAGTGGAAAGGCGGGTCTTCTGATGACTGTTTTTTTATCTATTTTATTGCATGTGGCATTTGTTTTCCAACTCCTAACCAGCTTACAGTCCACTCATTCATATATTTCTAGATTTTTTTGGTTATTTATCTAATTTTTTTCTCTTTGAGCGCATGCATTTGGCCTTCAACCTCCTTTGCCTTTCATTAGGCTTGGACCTTCAACCTCCTGTAAAAGGGGCGAGGGACATACCACTTCATAATTAATTATAGTACGCAATATTTTTGGTGGCTCAGTAGTACGTCATGTAAATAGACCTTGATCTTTCATATATACAAGTGAATTATTGGAAATAGATTCTATTACTTGCTTTAGTAGAATTCGTTTGAGCTTATTTTCTTTTTTCTTGGATCGTATAACAGGAAGCATATAACAAATTTAGCTCTGAAGAACTATAAGACACGCAAGATGTATGCTCATCAAATTTCTGGCCACTTGACTGACGAGTCAATCAGTTGTACCTTCTTTGCTTGGAAGCTTGAATCATCTTAAGACCAGGTTGTTTAATATCCAGTGCGATAGACTAAGTTTTTTAAACCTCACATCAATGTGGTTCCATGGTTTTTGTACTTTTCTTTTTTGGTTATATCAGTCTCTTTTAACTTTCACATCTCATGATTGTTTTAATCAATTCAGTGTAAATTTATTCACCTGTACTTTTTCAGTATTTTAGAAGATAAGAAATAAAATACACCACAGAGTATTAGTGTTTTCCCAGCCGAAATATAGGCAGTACCCCTACTGCCAGCCTTTTATTGTTGCAAGGTGATTGCATCACAGAATCTTTGTAGGTGGTGCTCATCGTCATCCAGGACCTTATCCTTTAGATTCTTAGACAAGAGTGCTGAACTTTGTAATCTTTGATTTGTGGTTGCATAATCTGTGCATTACAGGGCCGTATTGCGTATAACTACTGTTCATACATGATTAAATTGAAGAAAGGATTATTTCGAGTGCAATTTCTCAGAACTGGGAATTATTTGTGTCAGGAACCCGGGTGCATTGTAGGGCATAGCTCTGTTTATAAGTACATTATATCTTGCAAGATGTAAAAGTAGATGAAAAACTTTCATTTCATGGTACATTTGTACTAGATTTTAAATATGAGGCGAGGGGATGAGGGATTTAATTCTTGTCCTTGTCAAGAGGGTCGGAATGGGGATGAGAGTTCGCCACTAGCCTATCCTCAAACCTGTGCATGTATACGGTATACTGCAAGATTAGCAATAGGCTAATAGATAGGACTAGAGCCCTCTCCTCATGTCAACAGTACACATGTGCTTAGATTGCTTTATCATGTGGAAGACTGTGTGCTTCCATTAATATGTCTGTAAAATGAGGCTAGAGTATGACTTCTCAAGCCTGTTTTGATGATATGTGTGTGTATTTATGTCTCGAACAAGGACAGGAACTTGAATGAGGATGGCAAGTAAAATCTGGAGCTGTGATTTGTGGTGGTGTTCTTGATTAAATTAGTAATTTGTGGTGTTTTGAAAAAATTACCAACTAGGTTTGAGTAAATTAAATGTAGTATTGTGTTGAGATAAAGATGACATAGGTGTTTGAAATGTGTATATTGTTGGTCGGGGGCTGCAACGTCATTTAGGTTGGCGTAGCCCATCTAATACTATACTGTGTGAATTGTGATGCTTGCATTGCATGGGCTGTATGCCTGTGCGGCTGTGCATACTAAAAAAAAATTTGGTTAGTAATTTTGTTTTTAATATTGAAACATTAATAATACTTTATATGTTTTGGAAGGGCTAGGGTATTTACACAAAATTCTACCACCCGCCTTATTTCTGAGAATATGATGCATGTTATTTTTCTTTTCTTCTCTTGACATTTTTTTTGTGTTTAGATGTCGGTTACAATTTGAAATTTGAACAAGGTTTAAATATTTGGTAAAATGTCGTAACGAATTTGGGGGACATGAAGTTGCATTTAATTTTGATTGTTTGCACATGAAATTGGATTAAGTTTATCACGGCATGAAACCAATATATGATGATATGACCGTATATTGTCTTGCATTTTCAGAAACTAAATTTTATTATAATGTGTTTTTCGGAAAAACCGGAAAGAGTATGCCTAACGTAATTTTTAGTTAAAATGACTCTTGTATTTTTCCGATCATTATGTTTACATATGACAGTTAAACCTTGATGAAGTAATAATCTCGCTAAAATAATATTTTTCTCTGATCCCAATATAATGGATAGGGGTAAAGTAATAAACTCGTTATAATATTTTTTCTTGGTCCTGATCTTATTACTTTAAAGAGGTTTAACCGTAGAAATTTAACTATATTTGGTAAAACGAAAATTAACTAAATAAAACTTAGTTATGTTAAACCAGTACTTACATAAGATTCATACATCTTTAATCTGCACTTGGCTTGGCTTTAATACTCTCGCAGACGGTATGGGTGAGGATGGTTACAATATATGATACATCCATAATATACGACCAATAAATTCTTGGTCCGTATCTCTTTGTAATGCCATTTTTTACAAAGGTTAAATTTATTTGAATCAGATGTGATGACATACGTAGAATAGCAATGATGTTGATAGTACATATAGCTCCTGAGAGGACTACTCCTAGGCTCCTAACTCCATATATCTCCTGGAATGACTACTCCTAGGCTCCTAACTCCATATAGCTCCTGGAAGGACTACTCCTAGGCTCCTAACTCCACACAGCTCCTGAAAGGAGTAGTCCCGCACACTACCAGTCCTGACCACCTCAGTCCCGCGAGCCCAACCTTGGTAAATCCCAGCACGTGAGACACTGGCCTAAGCACATGACGGGGAAAACTGTCGCACATCAATCATGGGAATAATCAGGGCACGTGTCAGAGGATCCTCAGAACATTCATCAGCCAGTCCTGCACTGACACGTGTAAAGCATCCACTCCAGTCAGGTGTCCTCCGCTCCCAGAACTAATGGCTATGATCTAAAGGTACCAACCCCAAAACCCTACCCTTGGGCTATAAATAGCACAAGAAGGTGAGGTTTTGGGGTTAATCATTCTTTCACACTCGTATACACACACAGCCACCTTACATTCATATATATCTTCATCATCCCCGAAAGCTAGTTCTTACTCTTACGCCGGAGGCGCAGCGGGACTCCAACCCCCCTTCCGGTGTTGTTTTGTAGGAACCCAACCACAACTACACCTCTACAGCGGCGAAGGATCCAGGACGGCGTCGAATGAGCAGCCCCACCACCAGGAGTTATCATTTGGCGCTAGAAGGAGGGGCTCTCCATCCTTGGGTCTCGGTGCCCCTGGATTCACCTTCATCAACAAGCTCTTCAAAGAGTCCATTTATTCAAACTTGTAGGAACCCAAGCAACCAACCTCTTCCATAAGAATGAATGTTGTTTATTTAAGCCACGTTTATGTGAGCTCGTTTTGTTGATTTAAGCCACGTTTGTGTGAGCTATCGTTAGTTTTAATCATTTTTGCTCTAGCTTGAATATGGCATTTGCGTCCTACTACATTGTTGAGTAGTCCCAGGAAATTGTTTAAACCGCTCCCAGGAAGCTATTTGTTAGTGTTTGTTGTTATTCTGCGTAGTTTTTGCAATTTTCAAAAAGCAACCTTAGATCGATATTCTCTGTAGCATATTGTTGTTATTTGTTGTTAGTATTGTTGAGAAATGGCAAGACTAGGAAAGAATACCTCTGGGAAACCATCTGCTAGTGCTCAGGTCCAGGAGCCGGACCACTCCTAGGCCCTTGATCCAGGAGCCGAGAGAGAAACATTCCAGGAGCAGCCACTACACACTCCCGTAGTGGAGAGAATTGTAAACACCAGGGATGTCAGGACCCTCATGGAGCTCAATCAGTACAAGTACACCAATGTCCCGATGGCCGAAGAACATATGGCCAACCTTACAAGTGATGAACTAGCAGAAGCAATCAGGCTCTACAGGCAGGAGCAAACCCGGCTCCAGGAAGAAGCCAAACTCGAGGAGGAACCGAAGGAGTCCGGGGATTCCCAGCAATCTAAGAGATCTGTTTTTGACCGAATCGGAGCCAAGGGGAAGAAAAGCAAAAAAGGATCAAGGTAATAAGAAAAAAACAGAAGTTGCTAAGCAGAGAAGGTTGGAAGAGATGTGAGAGGAAATCAGAAAAGAGGAAGAAGCAAAGCTCGAACTAAAAAAAAGAAGCCACCACTAGTGCGGACAAGATATTAGTCAGGACTAGAGCAACCATATTTACTTAGAATTAATTTTCTAAGTAAAGAAGCCACCACTAGTCCGGACAAGATATTAGTCAAGACTAGAGCAACCATATTTACTTAGAATTAATTTTCTAAGTAAAGAAGCCACCACTAGTCCGGACAAGATATTAGTCAGGACTAGAGCAACCATATTTACTTAGAATTAATTTTCTAAACAAAAAAGCCACCATTAGTCCGGACAAAGCTATTAGTCAGGACTAGAACAACCATTTTTACTTGGAATTAATTTTCCAAAAATCCAACACTAGTCTGGACAAGCTATTAGTCGGGACTAGAGCAACCACTTTTACTTAAAATTAATTTTCTAAACAAAAAAGCCACCACTAGTCCGGACAAAGCTATTAGTCAGGACTAGAGCAACCATTTTTACTTGGAATTAATTTTTTAAAAAACCACCACTAGTCCGGACAAGCTATCAGTCAGGACTAGAGCCGTCATTTTTACTTAGAATTAATTCTCTAAAAAACCAACACTAGTCCGGACAAGCTATTAGTCAGGACTAGAGCAACCACTTTTACTTAAAATTAATTTTCTAAACAAAAATGCCTCCACTAGTCCGGACAATTTATTAGTCAGGACTAGAGCAAACATATTTACTTAGAATTAATTTTCTAAGTAAGGAAGCCACCACTAGTCCGGACAAAATATTAGTCAGGACTAGAGCAACCATATTTACTTAGAATTAATTTTCTAAGTAAAGAAGCCACCATTAGTCCGGACAAGATATTAGTCAGGACTAGAGCAACCATATTTACTCAGAATTAATTTTCTAAACAAAAAAGCCACCACTAGTCCGGACAAGCTATTAGTCAGGACTGAAGCAACCATTTTTCACTTGGAATTAATTTTCCAAAAATCCAACACTAGTCCGGACAAGCTATTAGTCAGGATTAGAGCAACCACTTTTACTTAGAATTAATTTTCTAAAAAAAAAAGCCACCACTAGTCCGGACAAAGCAATTAGTCAGGACTAGAGCAACCATTTTTACTTGGAATTAATTTTCTAAAAAATCACCACTAGTCCGGACAAATTTTTAGTCAGGACTAGAACAACCATATTTACTTAAAATTATTTTCTAAGTAAAACTAAGCAACCTCTAGTCCGGACTAAATATGAGTCTGGACTAGAGCAAACAAATTCACTTAGAACTAATTTTTAAGTAAAACTAAGCAACCACTAGTCCGGACTAACCATGAGTCTGAACTAGAGCAAACATATTTACTTAGAATAATTTTTTAAGGCAAAAGCACCCACTAGTCCAGCAACACCCCGGTACAGTAATACCCCGGGTCCCGCAACACACTAGTCCAGTAACACCCGGATCCAGTAATAACCAGGTCCAAGGACACCGAGGTCGAGGAACGCCCGGGTCAAAAAACAACACCTAGGTCCTACAACAACACCTTGGTCCCGCAACACCTTAATCCAGTAACACCCGGGTCCAGTAACAACCAGGTCCAAGGACACCAATGTCGAGGAAGGCCCGGGTCCAGCAATACACGGGTCCAACAACAACATCTAGGTCCAGCAACACCCGGGTCCAGCAACACCCGGATCCAGGAATATACCGGGTCCCGAAACACCCTGGTCCAACAACAATCAGGTCCAAGGACACCAATGTCGAGGAACGTCTGGGTCCAGCAACACCCGGGTCCAGCAACAACATCCGGATCTCGCAACACCCTAGTCCAGAAACACCCCGGTCCAGCAATACAACATGTCCTGCAACACCCTGTTCTAGCAACATTAGGGTCTAGCAACCCCCGAGTCCAGCACACTTGGACCCGATAATAGCTCAAATTCTCCAACACAAGTCTGGGTAGTCTACTGCAACGCAATCCGGACTGGGGGCAAGAAAATCACAAAATCTTCTAAGGACAACCAACTTTAGTCCTGATCGCTAAACTCAACGCAATCCGGACTGGGGGCCAGAAAAACACAAATTCTTCTAAGGACAACCAACTTTAGTCCTGATTGTTGCACTCAACGCAACCCGGACTGGGTGGAAAGAAAAGCTCAAATTCCTCTCAAGAAATCAAACCTTAGTCCAGATTGGATGAACTCAACACAATCCGGACTAGGGGCAAGCAAAACTCAAATTCTTCTAAGGACAACCAACATTAGTCCTGATTGGCTGAACTCACCAAAATCCGGACTAGGGGGCAAGCAAAGCTCAAATTCTTTCAAGAACAACCAACCTTAGTCCTGATTGGCCGAACTCAGCTCAATCCGGACTAGGGGCAAGGAAAGATCAAATTCTTCTAAGAACAACAAACTTTACTTCTGATTCACCGCACTCAACGCAATCCGGACTGAGGGGCAAGAAAAGCTCAACTCCTTCCAAAGACAACCACTTTATTCCTGATTTGCCGAACTCAGCGCAATCCGGACTTGGGGGCAAAAAAAGCTCAACCCCTTCCAAAGACAACCACCTTAGTCCTGATTCGCCGAACTCAGCGCAATCCGGACTGGGGGGAAAGAAAAGCTCAGCCCCTTCCAAAGACAACCACCTTAGTCCTGATTCGCCGAGCTCAGCGCAATCTGGACTGGGGGGCAAGAAAAGCTCAACTCCTTCCAAAGACAACCACCTTAGTCCTGATTCGCCGAACTCAGCGCAATCCGGACTCGGGGGCAAGAAAAGCTCAACTCCTTCTAAACAAAACAATCAAAAGCTCACGTTCCACAAACAAACCCAAATTTACTCTCCCATCCAGAAAATCTGAATAAGGGAGTGGGGGGCACATGATAGTACATATAGCTCCTGAGAGGACTACTCCTAGGCTCCTAACTCCATATAACTCCTGAAAGGACTACTCCTAGGCTCCTAACTCCATATAGCTCCTGAAAGGACTACTCCTAAGCTCCTAACTCCATATAGCTCCTGGAAGGACTAGTCCTAGGCTCCTAACTCCATATATCTCCTGGAAGGACTACTCCTAGGCTCCTAACTCCACACAGCTCCTGGAAGGAGTAGTCCCGCACACTACCAGTCCTGACCACCTCAGTCCCGCGAGCCCAACCTTGGTAAATCCCAGCACGTGAGACACTGGCCTAAGCACATGACGGGGACAACTGTCGCACATCAATCATGGGAATGATCAGGGCACGTGTCAGAGGATCCTCAGAACATTCCTCAGCCAGTCCTGCACTGACACGTGTAAAGCATCCACTCCAGCCAGGTGTCCTCCGCTCCCAGAACCAATGGCTATGATCTAAAGGTACCAACCCCAAAACCCTACCCTTGGGCTATAAATAGCACAATAAGGTGAGGTTTTGGGGTTAATCATTCTTTCACACTCATATACACACACAGCCACCTTACATTCATATATATCTTCATCCTCCCCGAAAGCTAGTTCTTACTCTCACGCCGGAGGCGCAGCGGGACTCCAACCCCCCTTCCGGTGTTGTTTTGTAGGAACCCAACCACAACTACACCTCTACAGCGGTGAAGGATCCAGGACGCCGTCGAAGGAGCAGCCCCGCCACCAGGAGTTATCAGATGCTGCTAAATAAAAGATTTCCAGGACATGCCATGCTGATCCTGCTATAGAAGGTATGTTGAGAAACAACAACTGCTATAGAATGTATTTTAATTTACCTCGTTTAAGAGATAAGCAGAGTCGAGTTTATTCACAAGTTAAACGAGTTGGTTTTAGATGAATCGAGCCGAGTTGAGTTGATTCACAAGCTTAACAATTAAAAAAATGAAAATGAAAATTTTAATTTATAAAACAATTTTAAAAATAATTTATATGAAAATTTAAAAGAGTTCGAGTTGAGCCTTGAATTTGAGCTGAGCTCTAATCGAGTACGATAAAAATACTCGGTTTAATCGGTTCGACTCTTTTAATTAAAGGGTTTTTTCATAAATATCCAAATTTTAAAAAAAAGTTACGAAAAAACTTTTACCTTTAAAAAATATTTGTGAACATGCATTTTGCAACTTTGGAATCATTTTGCAATGGTGATTGCTGCTAAATTTTTTAAAAAATATATGTAAAAATAAGTTCTGCAAATATATAACCACACCAATCCAAATAAAAAATACCCGGTATGAACCCCGCTAAAACCGTGGGAATGGTAAGATATATGCAGAAACTGCCCCTAATCTTAAAACATGAAAACTGTTTTAGTGAAAACTCTCGATTTAGTGCGCAACAAATAATTGTGTATGATATATAGAGTATTGATATTACCTGAACCCATGACATTATTCACATAGAATTTACCTCTAATTGTATGCATATTTCCGGTAATTCAGATGTCCAAAATAGTTTACACAATTGTTTGTCGAAACCCGTAAAATTTTAGAGGTGTAAAACTTGATTAGCAATGCAAAACCATTCTGTAACCGCTAGAGGTGAGATCCAATTTTTGTCTGTATATCTCTCTATTCAGTCATATCCGCCACTGAAATTATTTTGCAATTTTCTTTTTCCATCATCGATGGAAGCACAAAGATGACTAGGGATAAGCATCGGTTGGTTCGGTTTAAAACCGGACTGAACCGAATAAACCGAAAAATTGAATTAACATTTTTTTTGGATCGGACCGAATCGAACCGAAATAATTTGGTTCGGTCCGGTTTTGGACCGAAGGGACCGATTTTTTTTTCAAAAGTAAAATTGTATTGAAATTTTAAACCAAATTTAATAAAATCTAAAATATAATTAAAGTAAGTTGATATATAGAGTACTAAGAGTGTATAAATATAATGACAAATTATAAATTATGATAATAATTTTTAAGATATATGTAAAATGTATATAATATAAAATTATAGTATATATAATTTGGTCTATTCGGTCTATTCAGTCCGGACCGAAATATTTTTTAAAAGAACCAGACCGAACCGAATTTTATTTCGATCTATTCGGACTGGACCGAATAAACTGAATATCTAAAAATTCAGGACCGAACTAAACCGAATTAGCACGATTCGGTTCGGTTTTTCGGTCGCAGCCTCGAGTTAATACACAGTAACGTAAACTATTGATTTCGGGATAAAACAAAATTCATACCAAACTAAGCATAATTTGTATACTACTTATCCAAATAAATATATTATTGAACTGCGTTAAAATAAATAATATATATCATTCATTAAGAATAAAAATTATTATATAGTTGACCCAAACTAAAACAAAATTAAAATCAAAATATAATTCAACCAAATAAAATAAAATCATACATATTATTTATCCGGACTAAAAAATTATTTGGGCTTTGAGAAAATTATAATCAAACTAAAATTATTAGTTGAATTTGATTGTGTCTTATGTTAAAATAACAATAATTTAAACTATTAATTCATGATAAAACGAAGTAAATATCAAACTAAACATAATTTGTATACTATTGATCTGAATTAGAACTTAATTTTTAAATAGAACACAATTGTATTATATAAAAACACATAAAAAAATTAAACTACATTGCTTAATTAGTATTTTTTTAAATACCTCTGATTAAAAATTGATGAACATATACATGTATTAATACATTCATCATTAAATCATATCATTTAAATGTTTTAAATGAAAATTTTAGAAATTTAATTCAAAAAAAATTTAGAAAATATTATATAATATTAAAACAATCCGTGCATCGCACGAATTTTAAGCTAGTATTCATAAAATAATTTATAACCTAAAATGCATTATAGAATGAAACTCGAAATACAACCTAAAACAGTTGTGCAATTCAGGTAATAACTCCTGGGTGCGGGGCTGCTCCTTCGACGCTGCGTCTGGATCCTTCGACACGGTGGCGGTGTAGCTGTCATGAGGTTCCTACAAAAAAATACCGGAAGGGGGATTTGTGTCCCGTGGCGCCTCTGGCGTGAGAGTAAGAACTCGCTTTTGGGAAAAATGAAGATAGATAGGAATGCAAGGTGGTTGTGTGTGTATCTGAGTGTAAGAGAGTGATTAACCCCAAAACCTTTCCTCCTTGGCTATTTATAGCCCAAGGATAGGGTTTAGGGGTTGGTACCTTTGAATCGTAGTCATTGGTTCTAGAAGCGGATGACACCTGGCTGGGGTGGATGCCTTATACGTGTTAGGATGGGAATGGTTGAGGAATGTTCTGAGGATCTCCTGGCATGTGCCCTGATTGTTCTCATGATTGATCAATGACAGCTGTCCCTATCGTGTGTTTGGTCACGTGGCTCACGTGTTGGGGCTTCCAAAGATTGGGCCTCCGGGACTAGTTAGTCTAGACTAGTGGTGTGCGGGACTGGAAGGAGTTAGGAGTCCGGACCCAGTCCTTGTAGTAGTCATATGTACTATCATGTGCCCCCCACTCCCTTATGCAGATTTCCTGGATGGGGGAGTAAGGCTGATAATGTTTGTAATTTGTTGCTTGTGAGACAAATTTGAGCTTTCCTTCCCCCCAGTCCGGATTGTGTTGAGGTAGGGCAAGCCGGACTTAGATAGGCTGTCTTTCTTGGGCTATTTATAGCCCAAGAATAGGGTTTAGGGGTTGGTACCTTTGAATCGTAGTCGTTGGTTCTAGGAGCGGAGGACACTTGGCTGGGGTGGATGCCTTATACGTGTTAGGATGAGAATGGTTGAGGAATGTTCTGAGGATCTCCTGGCATATGCCCTGGTTGTTCTCATGATTGATCAATGACAGCTGTCCCTATCGTGTGTTTGGTCACGTGGCTCACGTGCTGGGGCTTCCAAAGATTGGGCCGCCGGGACTAGTTAGTCTAGACTAGTGGTATGCGGGACTAGAAGGAGTTAGGAGTCCGGACCTAGTCCTTGTAGTAGTCATATGTACTATCATGTGCCCCCCACTCCCTTATGCAGATTTTCTGGATGAGGGAGTAAGGCTGATAATGTTTGTAGTTTGTTGCTTGTGAGACAAATTTGAGCTTTCCTTGCCCCCAGTCCGGATTGTGTTGAGGTAGGGCAAACCGGACTTAGATAGGCCGTCTTTAGCAGAATTTGAGATTTCCCTGGCCCCCGGTCTGGATTGTGTTGAGGTAGGCCAAGCCGGACTTAGGTAGGTTGTCTTTAGTAGAATTTGAGCTTTCCTTGCCCCCCAGTCCGGATTGTGTTGAGGGAGACCAATCTGGACTACGGTAGGTTGTCTTTAAAAGATTTTGAGTTTTCCTTGCCCCCAATCCGGATTTTGTTGAGGTAGGCCAATCCGGACTAAGGTAGATTGTCTTTAGAAGATTTTAAGCTTTCCTTGCCCCCAATACGGATTGTGTTGAGATAGGCCAAGCTGGACTTAGGTAGGTTGTATTTAGTAGAATTTGAGCTTTTCTTGCCCCCAGTCTGGATTGTGTTGAGGTAAGGGAGTCCGGACTGGAAGTTGAAACGGTTTAGGGGTTTTCCCCTCAATGATTTGAATTTTTTCAGCTTTGTCTTTTCTGAAAAGACGTGCTCATTATGATTGTCATTAATTATCGTGTTTATATATAATTGTATTTGTGTGTAGATCTTGGAAATCGATGGTTTGGATGAAGCCACGTGGCGCGGCTGTCCACATCCATTCCTCTCTATAAAAACCCCATTCTCCTTCTTTTTCTTTTTACTACATCTCCTTCTTTATTTTCTCTTTTCTTCTGCCATTTACTTTTGTTGCTTTAAAGGAGTCGAAGGCCAGGGATATCCTCGTTGTTCTCTAATATGGTCATCGAAGTCTTCTCGTTTGTAAGTATTCACACCTTCCTTTGTTGCCTCCCTTCTTTAATTGCGGTATATGTGCTCATATTGCTATTTTTTGATTTGGTGATATTTTTGTTAAGTTTGTAAATGTTCTTGGTGTATAATATGTGTATGTATAGGTTTTGTGTTGATATTTTGGTTCTTGATTCTTGGTTTAAAATATTTTTGTGTTTAGTGTTTTGGTGCTAAGTCCGGACTGTTGAGTTTGGTTCGGACTCGTACTTCTGTTTTTAGCTCTGTACTAGAGGTGTTCTTGTGGTTTTGTATTTGAGTCCAGGCCTGTACTCTGAGTCCGGACTCGTTTTGGGTATGCTTAGCTGATATTTATTTTTGGTGTTTGGGTTTGTATTTGGTTTTGAGGTTTAGGGGGCAGTTTGCTTCCGGGGGGAATACTTCCCGTACTGTTGGCTTATAATTGACTAAAATTGAATATAGGTTAGTCCGGACCATTGTAGGCTAAAAATTAAATAATTTATAGGGATTTAGACTAACCGATCTCATTACTGATAGGTATATGGTCCAGACTAAAGCGCGTGCCAAAGCTTAATTCTCCTGCTATCCAGGGCCTTCTGATTCTGAGGCTAGTTTTGACAGTTCGGATTCAAATATTTATCATTTATAGATGGGTAAGAAGGCGTTGAATTCGGAGTCCAACATTATTAGGAAATTGAGTGTGGGGCATATATCTCCGAAAAAGGTACCCTGCACCCTGGAGGGTGTAAGGCATATGTCATAGCCTATTTGTTTATTCGAGGATTTAACTCAACTCAAATAAGAATGTAACAAGTAAATAGTGGATCTACCGTCAAAGAGATCTCATAAAGTAACATCTGTCAAAGGATTCAGAAACAAGGTTCATCTACAGACTTGAGGAATTATTTCACTGGAAGAAGTTGAAGAAATTGTTCAAGCCTCAGTGATATAAATCAAGATTGTGGATTTAATCAAGTGACAGAGATCTCGTCAGGGTATCAATTAATTACAGGGATTTAATCTGAAATCAAAGTCAAGACATGAAGAAACGTCACGGAAGTTAGTCACTCATGAACCAGACAGTACATCGAGTGTCGACATTGAAGTGGTGGAATTGATTGATAATTCTCAGTGATTTTCAGAAGATTTTCAGAAGAATGGTTGCTGCTCAGGATTAGTATTAATTCTCTATTAATTAATTAAGTCATATAATTTAATTAAGAAAATAAATTATATCTGCAAAGATTAATTTATTTATTAATTGAATTAATTGGATTAAAAACATTCTTAAAATCAGCAAGACAATTGAAAATGAACTAGCATGACAATCTGGATTGTCATGCCAAGTCATTTCAATAGTCGTACCGAAAGTTCTACTGGGAAGGAGATTGTCTTGCTAGTTCAACTGATTGTCATACCGAAAGTCATTGTAGTTCAATCAGATTGTCTTGCTAGTACAATCAATAGTCCTACCGATTGTCTTGCTGAGCTCAGGATTGTCTTGCCAGTTCAATGAGAGTTTGTTGATTGATTTAAAAAGAACAGAAGCAGCATACATTCATTATCATCCAACAACCAAGAACACAGAAAGAAAAGCAGCCACAGAAAACATTTTATTTTTCATCTGCTAAATTCAAGATCACATTTCTAGTTTGTAAAGTTAAATCCAATCAACTAGAAATCATTCTCTTGTTCTTGTGTAACTATCTAGTGGATCAAAATCCCTAGAACTTAATCTCAAATTGCGTTTAGCATTTGAATCTTTTTATTGCAAAAATAGAAAAAGTTCATGTCAAATTTATTCTAGATTTGTGATAATTAATTTGAGATTAATTCCTTGTAATCGATATCGTTGTTGTAACACCTCTCAAGTTTAATAATATTCTTATTTAACTTGAATTTTGTTTCACATTTTTATTCCGCATTTAATTCGATTATTCGGTATTGTTTGTATTCAACCCCCCTTCTACAAATACATTGGGACCTAACAGAGGGATATTGGATAGATATCCCCAACTATTTCATTACAAAAAGTGCGAAGATTGAGGATAAGTGGTATTATAGGAGCCTTAGGTCCGGGTATGCTCGGCAGCCGGATAGCGGTCCTGGTGTTTATGATGAGTCTGAGTTTGATAGGAAGTTTGTTGGGATGATAGTTGCCAAGGATCCTTATCCTCTGAAGAACGAGTATGCTGCGTTGGATCATGTCACGCAGGACTCTTTGATCTGGGCTGCTTTTCAGCTCGACGACCGGGTGGAGTGGACATGGCCATTTCCCGGGGAGAAGATCTACCATAGGCCTGCAGATGGCTATGTCCCAGTCTGGTTGGAGCACCTACGGTCCGGGTGGAACCCTCGCTGGCACATATTTTTGAAGCACCTTTGCAAGTATGTGTACAGGCTCTCCCCGATGCAGATAACTCCCAATGGCATCAAGTGGATGTCTTGGTTTATCACGTGTTGTAAATGTTTCAAAGTCCAATCTACTTTCAGGCTCTGGCACATATTTTTACTATAGTCAAATCTAGTCAGCCTCCTCTTTATGAGATACGTTTCCGGGCTGCTGAGTGCGGCTATGGGTCAGGGTTCCGCCCAGTTATTCAGCAGTCCTCCCTTAAGCATTGGAATGGGGAGATGATCCTTATGAAGGGACTGGACTTATATTATCTGCCCCATATCGCTTCTGAGGGTGTTCAGACCCGGTTCAAGCGGGCTGTTCTTAGGTTAGAGGCCCTTGAGTTGGTTTTCAACTTTTACGAGTATCTCGGGTTCCAGTTTACCCGAGACACTTTCATGAATCATAATACAAAGAATTGGCTCGACTATAAGTGAACCTTTCTTTTCTTGTACTTGTTTAATATTGTTTATGTCTGGAGTCATATATTTTGTTCTTTGTCCGGACTGATGTTTTTGTTTTTCCCTTTCTGAACAGGTCTCCCTCACTATAACCCAAGCATGTCTGCCTCTGCTTACAGTGATGCTCTCTTGGGTCTTGGAACTGCCTTCAAGCAAAAGAGGAAAGCTTCGGTTGTTGTGTCTAAGCCGGATTCAGCTGATGAAGGAAGGAGCTCAGAGCCGGTTGTTAATGTAATATCCCGTAATTTTTAGAATTAGATTAATAATAGAATAAAAAAGATTAAAATTAGATAAGGACTAGGATTTAAAATTGAATTAGACTAATGAGCCTAAAATTTGGATCAGATTCTAATATGGATAACTTGGTGATTAAGAAATAGGGTTTCGTATCGTTATAAATTCATCCCATTCGTTTTCCTCATCTTTATTATCAAAATTCATAGGGCTTTTATTCATAAAAATCAACAGTCTTGTAAAATTCGTAAAAAATTCATTGCAAGTCAGAATTTGTTGAATCTGGACTTTTAGGAAATATCTTTTCCTTATCTACAAATTTCATGATTCGTGTTTTCGAAAAAAACATCGTTTAGAGGGTCAAGAGGGCTAAATTGAGATATGGTCAGTTTTTGAGGTAATTTTCGATCGATCTTACTAGTGTTTTTAAAACTGTATGTTGTGCGTTTATATTTGATTATCAAAGCATGGGCTAAGTAATGATATATTTGAAACTTTTGTGTGTTATAGTATACGTATTATTGTATATGTGTTGTGTCGAGATGATAATTTTGAATCTTTGATTTATGCCATGATTTGTGAAATATCGAATAAGAACTTAGGACCGTAGTCACCAGATTGTAGTGACAGTTTTCTGAAAATTTAGGACTGTTATCACCGGTTTGTAGTGGTCGCGGCATGAATTATCGAATTTGAATTATTGTTGTTTATGTGCTATGTGTATCCTGTATCGAATAAGAATAAGAAAGTTTATCAAAAGTGTTTTTTTAGTGTATCGTATCATATAGATTATCGTATTTTGTTATATGTGAATATGTTGCTCGGCTCTACTAGTTGGATCGATTGGTTTCTTGCTGGGCTGTACAGGCCATTCTTTCAATTTCAGGTTTCGTCTAAGATTCGAGTTGGATAACATTGGTGTTCAAGGACTTAGGATTGGAGTAGATTGACTTTTGGACTTCCGCTTTTAGCTGCGCTTTCGTAATAGTACCTTTGTAATAGAATTTTGGATCAGTAATTGTATTTTGTATTAGTTTCGATTTAGAATTATTAGTCCGGAAGTGCGGGCTGTTACAGTTGAGTTGCAGGATGAAGGGGAATTTGAGAACTTGGATGAAATTGAACCTTTGGGAGAGGTTCCTGAAGTTGAACCTTCGAGGAGGAATAAGAGGCTTCAGACTCAGGGCACTAAGCCTCCTCGGGTTCAGGTGGCTCCGGATGGTGACTCATCCCGGGACAAGGGTAAATGTTTGTTTGGTGGGGGCTCCGGTGATGGTGCGACGAGGTTGGAAGAGAAGCTCGCGTGGTTCATGGCCGGGCTTCCTACTGAAACGGAGTGGAGTGCTATGAAGCACTTCGGATTTGATTCTGTAATGAAGGATTGTACCCGGTTATGGGGAAAGGTATTTCCCGTATTTTTTTTGTTTTTCTGTCATAGTATTTTTTCCTTTTCTTGATTTTGATTTATCTTGTTTTGTTATATTTGTAGCTAGGGGCTTCTATGGCCGGGGCGGCTGTCATCTCCTACTCGGAGCTGAAGCATCTCCGGGAGCTTCTTGATGATACGGACAAGAAGATCGAGAATCTTAATTCCTCTCTCTCCTCAAAGGATGCTTCCATTTCCAGCTTGAATCAGAATTTACTTGATGTCACTTTCTGGGCTCATTCTGCTGAGAAGGTGTTGAGTGTCATTTATGACACTCTATTACGCTCTAATAAGCCTTGAATTGATGCATCTGTACTCAAGTTGTTAAGTGTTTTAACGTGTTTTTAAGTGTTTTTGCATTTCAGGCATTATCTAGGTAATCAGGTGAATTAGCATTATTTTGGTGCTAATTTGGTGTCAAGGTGGTGTTGGAATAAAAGCTCATTGAAAGCCGGCTCGAAGCGGAAAGAAAAATAAAGAAAATAAATTCTGGCAGAAGCTCTGTGCGCCCGCGCTAATCCAGCGCGCGACCGCGCCCAAAGTACAGAAAGCCAGCGCGCCCGCGCTGATCAAGCGCGCGGCTGCGCCGTGTCGGGATGACAAATTTCTGTTTCTACTTGGTTTCTATGAGAAAGAATTGTACACTGCATGGGGCTGTTATATAAACATCTCTAGGTCATTTTTAATAAATATCAAGCTATGTCAAGCCATAGACATATCAAGGAGAGCCGCAAGAAGATCGTATTAGCATAATTCAGCGAGGACGAAGAAGATCTTGCTTTTACTTGTGAATCTTTGTTTTAAGTTGTAACTTGGATGCTAGTTTTCTTATTTGTGAACTTTAATCTTGTTTTGTACTTGGTTTTATTTATTCGTTATAAAGACTACGTTTGTTATATCATGTTTTCATCAGAACCCACGTTGATGATGAGTCCGATTATGGGCTAATCGTTATCGTGGGATTCTAACGGATTTATTTATAGATTTCTTTAGTTAAATTGTTTCGATGCCTTAGTATGTGGTGATTGTATGATATCCTAGTATTGGTTGTGCGTATTCGTCTTATAAGAGTCGCGAACTTATAAGATAGTGTGTTAATTCTTAATGAAGCGACGGTGAATTTAAGGATTTAGAACTTGTCATGCTAGCATAGGTTCATGTTTTTTTATGCATGCTTCGTAGGTAATTTTAATCATCTTACTTGCCCTGTGTAATCAAGATAGATAACTTGTGTTTAAACCGTTATGTTGTAAAATTCTATAGACATATAGGGTCTCAATATAATTGGTGTTTATTCAGCTTATATCTCTTTTTTGGATGTCTGGTAGTATGGTACTCGTGCAACGAAAGTTGGCGTTTATCAGTTTTGTGTTGTCTGATTAATGTCATCACCATTACATGCTAAGGTTAAGAATAATAAGGCGATTGAGTGAAGTATTAAATGAAGTTATAATCCTATATTTGTCATATATATTATTTCAACCAAACTTATTCTCTTAGTTATAATTGTTAGCTTAATTCTTAGTTATAAACAACCCAATTGTTATTGTCTTAGCATTGAATAATAACCATACATTGTTGCTTAAGTGCATGAAATAATTAGTTAACCAATGTAGTTTCTGTGGGAACGAACTAGAAAAGATTCTATACTACTTGCAAACTCGTATACTTGCATGTATTATTAGCGCGTATTTAGTGACTAACAGAAGGAGTCTGTAGATCTCTAATCTGAAGTTGTAGAGCTCCGGAGGAAGCTGAGTGCGGTGAGGCCGGAGGCTGACATTATAGATGCCTATAAGAAGTCGGAGGAATATGACAGGGCTATTGCCAAGGCTGGTGCTCCCGAGGTGGCTCGCTGCTGGACTGTTGTCGAGCATCATATCAAAACGGATCCGGAGGCCGATTGGGGCAGCTTCGTACAGGAGTTTATCAAAGCCAAAAAGAATATCGAGGACGGACTCGAAGAGCCAGTGCCCTATGATGGTCCTTGCCCTAGCTTCCTTCCTGGCACTGCTCCGGACGCTTAGCTTAACATTCATAATCCTGAAACCTTACAAGTGACTTAGTTATTTTCTGTATCTTTTGAGACTTTGATTGTACTATTGTCCGGACGTCTTTTGTCTGGTTCGCTTCTTTTATTTGCTTTTCTTGCTTTTCTTCTGCTCTTGCCCTGACAAATATTCTCAAGTACTTATTCTGCTTTAAAAAGTATTCTAATTATATAGTGATTGCTTTTGCCTTAGAAAATAATTTGAATTTTTTAAAGTAAAACTTTTGTGGATAGTCCAGGTCCGAAAGTTGAGGCCGGACTGAAGTTGATTTTACTTAGAGTACTAATTCTAAGTAAAATTAGTTGTCTTGTCCGGGTTTATGCTTGACCCATGACTGAGTTTGCTTTTATTTAGAGAGATAGCTCTAAGTAGGATTGGTGGCTATTCCGGGTTCAAAGATGATCCCGGAATGTGATTGCTTGTACTTAGAGAAATAACTCTAAGTAAAATAGGTGGTTGGTCCGGGTTCAAGGTTGACCCCAGACTATTGTTGCTTGTGCCTTAGAAGATAATTCTAAGTAAAATTAATGTGCCAGTCTGGGTTCTAGTATGGCTCCGGACTGTGGTTGCTTTTGCCTTAGAAGATAATTCTGAGAAAAATTAATGTGCTAGTCCGGGTTCTAGTATGGCTCCGGACTGTGGTTGCTTTTAAAAATAATATGCTAGTACGGGTTCAGGTATTTCCCCGGACTAAGGTTGCTTTTTTCTTAGAAAAATAATTCTAAGTAAGAATAATGTGCTAGTCCAGGTTCAAGCATGGCCCCATACTGTGTTTGCTTCTAAAAAATTGCTAAGTATAATCAGAAATATTATTCATTCATTCAAATTTGCTTCATATAAAATGTAGAGTAATAAAGTGCTTGCTTGCCATAGGCTACAAGTTTTTGGTTGCTGGGGTTGCTTTTATCCTTGCTATTGGTAAAACTTTCTTAGCCTGAGTCCATGCCAAGTGTTGGGAACTTCAAAACCATCCATATGCATTAGCTTGTAAGTTCCTGGTCTAAGGACTTCTTTGACCCTATATGGTCCTTACCATTTTGGCATTAGCTTTCCAGTATTTGTAGGATCCGAGACTTCCGTGTCTCGAAGAACCAGGTCTCTAACTTGAAAGTTTTTGACTATGGACTTCTTGCTAAAGTGCTCTTTTGTTTTCTCCTTATATTTCTTCATTTTTGAAATAGCTTGGTCCCGGACTTCATCAATCAGTTCCATATTTGTTCTGAAACTTTCTTCGTTAGATATTTCGTCGAAGTTTATAGCTCTGTGAGAAGGGGATCCCACCTAGATGGGTAGCATTGCTTCTGTACCATAAGCTAGCTTGAAGGGAGTTTCTCTTGTGCTTGTCCTGGGACTTATCCTGTAGGACCACAATACACTTGGCGGTTCTTTTGGCCATTTGCTCTTGCTTTCTTTGAGTCTCTTATCAATGCCTCTAAGCAGGATTCTGTTTGTGACTTATACTTGACCATTTCCCTGGGGGTATGCTTCTGATGACTTTTTGTGCTTGATCCCGTGCTCTTGAAGGTAGGACAGGAATTCTGATCTGACGAACTGTGGCCCGTTGTCTGATACTAGGAATCTTGGGATCCCGAACCTCATCAAAATATTATCCATAAATTTTTTGCAGTCCTGCTGGTTGATTGTCCTCATTACTTTTGCTTAAACCCACTTGGTCATGTAATCAATTGAAACCAACAAGTATTTGAGATCTCCTCTAACCCGGGGGAATGGTCCCATGATATATATGCCCTAAACAGCAAAGGGGATTGGAGACATGACTGAGAAGGGTATGACTGGGCTCATCCGGGATACATTGCTCAAGAGTTGGCATTCTTTGCATTTTTTGACGAACTTTATTGCATCCTGGTGAATTGTTGGCCAGTAGTAGCCTTGTCTTATGATTTTATGAGCCATGACTTTTGCAAACATGTGATCTCCGCATATCCCTTCATGTACTTCCATCAAACAATAATTAGCTTCAGTCGGGCCGACGCATTTTAAGATTGGGGATGAGAAGGTCCGGCGGTACAGTAGTCCTTTTTCAAGAAAGAACTTGGCTGCTTTGGCTTTTAATCTTTGAGCATTTTTTTTGTCTTCTTGGAGCTCTCCCTTTTTCAAATAGTTGATGAAATGAGTCATCTGGTTCTGGTTGTTTTCGATCTACAGGACTTCTTCAGCTTCAATTGATGGTTTTTGCAATTCTTCGAAGTAAACTGAGCAGTCCAGGTCTGATGAGTTCCTAACTAGCTTGGACAGATTATCCGCTTCTTCGTTTTCTTCTCGACATATTTGCAGGGCTTGATGTCTTGGGATTGATGCTAAGTAGCTTTGAACCAGGGCCTGATACTTTGCCAAAATTGGGTCTTTTCTATGTATTCTCCATTTGTTTGCTTGACCACTATCTGGGAGTCGCTGTAGATGTTTAAGACCTGGACTCTGAGAGTCTTGGAAAGCTTCAGTCCCGCAATCAATGCCTCATACTCTGCCTAATTTTTTATTGAGGGGAAGCCGAAGGATATAGTTGTTTTTATCACGAAACCCTGAGGGCTCTTTAGGTTGAGTCTGGCTCCCAAACTTTCGCTTGTTGATGAACTGTCTACTTTCAAGCTCCAGGCTCCCGGTCTTGTAGTTTGATTGCTCTCTTAGTCTATGCTCATAGGTTCCGGTTATGCCTCCGGAAAGTTGCATTCAATTATAAAATGAGCAAGTGCTTGAGCTTTGATGGCAGTCCTGGAATGAAACTTAGATTGAACTGACTTAACTCCACAGCCCAATTAACTAGCCTTCCCGAAACATATGGTTTGTGAATTATCTTCCTCAAAGGCTGGTTTGTGACTACTCTGATTTTTCTTCCTTGGAAGTAGTGTCTGAGCTTCCTCGATGTTGTGACCAAGGCGAAAGCAAACTTTTCTAAACTTGGTTACCTGGTCTCTGCATCCTCGAGTACTTGGCTCACATAGTAAACTGGTTGTTATTTTCCATTTTCTTCCCAGATTAGGGCAGCCCCAACTGCTAATGCTCCGGCTGATAAGTATAGGTAGAGAGGCTCTCCTGGTTGGGCCTTAGTTAGGACTGGTGGCTGCGAGAGGTATTCCTTGATTTCTTCAAATGCTCTTTCGCACTCCGGAGTCCAGTTGATTTCTTTCTTGTTGTTGGCTCCTTTGAGTAGATCAAAGAAGGGTAAGCACCTTTCTGCTAGCTTGGAGACAAATCATTTAAGTGCTGCTAGTGATCCGCTAATTTCTGCACATCTCTCTGGGTCCTGGGAGCCTTCATCTCTTGGATTGCTTTTATTTTCTCTGGATTGGTTTCAATTTCTCGGTTGCCGATCATAACGGAAACTTTCCAGAACAACAACAAATAGCTATCTGGGATTAGTTCTAACAATTTTCTGGGACTAGTTATCAATATAGTATGGTGAGTATACCTGAGTCTTTGAACACAAAGGCAATATGCGAATAAAGCAAATTCGGGGTTCCAAAATAATCGAAACTATCAATAGTCCACACAAATGTGGCTTAAATCAACGAAACAGGGCTAACACAAACGTGACCTAAAATAACGAGCACACACAAACGTGGCTTAAATAAACATCATTCATATTTATGAGAGATTTTGGTTGCTTGGGTTCTTACAATTAAAGAAATGGACTCTTTGAAAGTTTGCTGATGAAGGTGAATCCAGGGACACCGAGACCCAAGGATGAAGACCCCTCCTTCTAGCGCCAAATGATAAATCCTGGGTGCGGGGCTTCTCCTTTGCCGCGGTGGCGGTGTAGCTATCGTGGGATTCCTACAAAACAATACAACAAAGGGGGTTTGGATCCCGCGACGCCTTTGATGTGAGAGTAAAAACTTGCTTTTGGGGAAGACGAAGATATATAGGAATGTAAGATGGTTGTGTGTATCTGAGTGTAAGAGAGTGATTAACCCCAAAACTTTTCTCCTTAGCCCATGTATAGGGTTTAGGGGTTGGTACCTTTGAATCGTATTCGTTGGTTCTAGGAGCGGAGTACACCTGACTGGGGTGAATGTCTTACACGTTTTAGGATGTGAATGGTTGAGGAATGTTCTGAGGATCTCCTGGAACGTACCCTGGTTGTTCTCATGATTGATCAATGACAGTTGTTGTGGAATAAAAACTAGAGTGCGTTAGTATTTTAATGCTAGGGTTTGTGAGCTTCGAGCGTTAATGGCTACTCTCGCGTTCGGGACTATCAGTCCTTGCAAGATGCCTACGTATCTATGTGTGATAAAGAATCAAGCCAAAAATTGTAGTTCTAGGTTGAGGGGTAGAGCCCTTTATATAGAGGTGAGTCTAGGGTTAGACTTGTGTTGGGAGACATGGTGGACAAGTCTTCAACTTAGATGGTGAGTAGGAGTCCTATAAGGGAAGGAACTCTAAGACCTTCTGTGTAGGACTTCGTTTAGGACACATGTCTCTGCTCTTCCAGCCGTATTGGGTCTAACCCGTCAACAGCTTGTGTTCGTGGACCTTGACGACCTCTGCTGGTGGGCCTTGTCTACACGGGTCGTCTTGAGTCTGCTACGAGCTCGGACCAGACATGTCTGTATTTGGACTTTTAGACAAGAAGCCCAAGTGTAATTAATTCGACATTTAATGTGTCTTTAGGATTGTATTTTCAATCCATATCAAAAGTTGTCCCTATCGTGTGTTTGATCACATGGCTCACGTGCTGAGGCTTCCAAAGATTGGGCCGCCGGGACTAGTTAGTCCGGACTAGTGATGTGCGGGGCTAGAAGGAGTTAGGAGTCCGGACCCAGTCCTTGTAGGAGTCATATGTACTATCATCGGGCCTCCTTTATTTTGATATAACTCAACTATATAACTTGGAGTTCCTTAGATTATAAAATGATTACACTGTTTGGTTTAATGTATTTTAAATTGGGCAAAGGAAGTTGAAATTTCATTGTATTTGTAGTTCCTACAAAATATAGGAACTTGATTACTAAGCTCAACTATGGTCACTAGAAGTTACATAGCTAACAAGTACAAAATTATTTAATACTTACCAAAATTAACTACATAATCACTAGTTACATGATAATAAACTAAACACATACATTTTTAATTATTATGTAACTTATAGTAACTTAATTCCAAAAAAGTTCAAGTTCTCCTGTAACTTAAAATTGACGAAACAAATGAGCCCTCAAACTAAATGCAACATCGTATTTTTAAAAATATTTTCAGAATAAAATATTATTTTTAAAAATATTTTCAGAAATTAATAAAATCACAAATAATTTTATAAAAAAATATATTTTTGATAAATTCCTTTAAAGTAAATGAGATCAAACATGTGTTCAAGATTGACTTAATAGGAGTTTGAAATGTTTTTATGGGTGATATTAATGCGAAGATACGAATGCAGGTGGTTTACTAATATATATCCTTGAGGAAACAACTGGTTTTGAGGATGTTTATTATATATGACAAATAAATTCATATGTCCGATGCAACTTTTTTCCCCTTCATCCTACACGAATCTATTGTATGCTCTTTGTATCTTCGTAATGCCATATCTTGGAAAAAGGAATTAAATAACGTATGCGATGACATCAAGTAGAATAATAAGATGCTGCTATAGCGTAGTGTAGAAGATGTTCAAGGGTATGTAGAGAAACAGCAACTGCATCTGGAAAATCTTTGCCAATGCACAATGTAAATGTGTTGTGGCTTTCACCCTTTAGTTCTGGCCTTGTCTATATCTTCTACAAAGTTTTCTACTTCTTCTCCTCCATCCATTTTGCATCACTAGTGCTGGAATCATTTTCTTTAAAGTTTTTTTGTTTTTTAATCTTTGTCCATTCTCCGAATCCTCTTCAAGAAAGTGACATGCTTCTTTTATAACAGCGGTTTACATTTTCTCACTTTTCAATTCCTAAATTTCCATCACTTGCAATTCCTACTGTCCAAATTTTGATGATTCAGTTATTAAATCTAATCAAGTTTCTTCTGCATTTACGTTAGATAAATCAATCAAGTTTTTAACACTTGGACATTAGTTTTCTGAGATTTCCTCACATAGCTTTACCGAGTTTAAAAAATTTCTCATATAAATACACAAGTGTGTTCTTACAATAACAGAAAAAGAATAATAATGGATATTTGTATGCCAAAAAAACTTCACCAATAACAACAAGTCACCTCGTTAAAATAGCATCAAAGTACATTAACCTTTTTTTTTACTGGTTTTTATGACCAAATGGGTGTTATTTGAGTCTTGTCTTATCATATGAAGCTGGACACTGCTCACTTGAAATTATTGTCCTATAGATTACTCTGTTTAACTGAACAACTTTGTGATAGAAAACACCACTTGTGTCATAGTGTTATATGATTCCAGGAATGAATTGGATGGTTTAGAAAAAAAGGTGATTCTAACGATGACTACGACCTAATGTACCATTCATTAACATACAAAGCAATAAGCATAGATCTTTGGTGTGAGAGAATCAGTATCAGAATAGTTCTAATCACTTTAGAATCAGTATCATTATAGCTCTCATCACCCACACATTTTCGTTTTATCAAAACAGATTTCATCCGCACGGGTTATAAACTCGGATAACTAAAATCGAAAAGGTTATATTAACTTTAACATGGTGTGTCTAAGATTTTGATAATGCTTTCACATCTGTATGTGGTTTGCATATTTTTTTTTCATTTATTCCTATGATTTCAACTTGGTGATGCCAACAAAGGGTTGATGCAGTGGTCGAGCGCTTGTCCCGAAAGTCAAGAATTTGATTCCTGGTGTTTGCGTGTGTGCTTAATTATTAAAAAAAAGGAAGGTTTCAAACTTGCTGATTATTTATGGACTTTGTTTGCAATTTGATCATTTGTCCGGGGAAAGAGAAAATTTGAAGACATTACAATTGAGTTCAGCTTTGTTACAATGAACATGAAAGATGATCTTATAATCACAAATTTCACTTCTTCTTTTTTTGAGAAAGCTTGTGAAAATAATAACTGAAACATCCTATGATCATTAATAACTTGTCTTGAAGGGCTTATAAACCTTGAGATCAGTGACAACTCCTGCAAATGATCCGGCTGCAGCAGCGATAGAAATTATAAGACAAGCAGCACTTAAAATCTGGAGAGAAATCCATCTGGTGCTCCACTTGGGAATTTGTTTCTGAACGATGTACATTTCGACTGGGAAATAAACAGTAAGTGGCCAAAAACCGAATGCTCCAAGAATTCCGACAACATCATTAAAGAATGGCATAAGCATCGATATTACTGTTGTTAAGCATACAAAAACTGTCCTCCAAATAAGGCGAAAAAGATTGAGCTTGTAAGGGGTAAAGCCTCCTGGCAAGGGGATGTCATAGTCCTTGTTAATAAAGTCACTCTGTGGAAATGTTTTGGATGCAAATTTTTCGACAAAGGCGAAAAGAGGTTGACAATAAACTTGGTATGCACCAACAAGGTGAATAACTATGGCTGCGTTTGCGATATTAAGGAGCCAGTAGGGGTTGTAGAATCCGAATCCTGTGAGGAGGTTACCAGGGGCTAAGTCGCCAAATGCTGCATAGCCAAAGCAACCACAGAGCATGTAGAAAACAGTAGTTACAGCTACACTTATCAGAGTAGCCTTTTTCATTGTCTTTGTTTCTGATGGTGGGGATTTTACAGTGTCCTGTTATTCAAACAATGATTAGCTTACAGATATAAACTGTAAAAAATAATCAGGCTAAGAAAGTGATTTGCTTGAGTTACCTGAATTTCAATAAGTATGAGGGAGTAAGAGTAGGCAAAAGCTATAGCTCCAAGTGCTTGGAAACTCCTCCATATCTTCTGAGTTTCAGTAACAGTTCCTATGCTGATTCCTGTAAGACTTCCCCTGAATTTTCCAGTTTCTGCAGTACATCATCAAGTAGTAGAATTACAATCCATTCGTGTTGCTTTTTCTGTCGATTCTACAAATTAAAGAAAAGAAGATCATAGAGTATATTTATTTACCTATGACTTTGGAAACACCAAGTGCAAGACCAATTGCAGAGTATGTGAAAGACATTACTGCAGCAACTATGGAGAGCCAAGAGATTTGATCGAAATCTGGTATTTGAGAGAACACAATTTCCATGGCACCAAAAGCGAGCATATAAGGGGTGCTTGAAACCAAACATGGATTCTTTGCATGACTTGCATGGAAGCAGTTAGACCTCTTGATAGCACTGTTGATTTCATTATCAAAATTCAAAAATATTTATCAAATGGTGTACCGAATGATGACGTGACAGTGTGCCATGTATAATTTTAACCATTAAAGTGTGTCTTTTTATATTTATGAAGTAGAACATACACCATGCTAATAGATGCCGCAATTGTGTAACCAACAGCAACCCCAAATAGATTTATATATTGGATCAGCCCACAAATTTTAACCTTATAACCACCTGAAAATACAAGTAAATGTATAAGATTTCAATGATAAAACCTTCACCGCCTTGTAGTTGAAATAACAGTGACTTTTCTTACCAAGATTGGTTTGAACAGCTTCCATGTAAGTATAATTTCTTTTTCCATCACTAGAACGGTAACAAGCAGCAAGAAGGCAAGAAGTGTAATAAGTGACAAAAGAAAACAAGAACAGAACAGTTGGACCAGCAATCCATCCCAGTTGTGCAGTGGCCCAAGCCAAAGACAAAACTCCAGAACCAATCACTGCTGTTATTATGTGAGCACTTGCTGTCCAAACAGTTCCTTTACATCCAAAATCACGACACCAAGTAAGAACACCAAATTTATAATTATTCGAAATAAAAATACTCCCTGCGCCCTAAATTTGTTACTGGTCTCAAGATATGCAAAAAGGACATTTACCTTCTGAGATGTATTGTTATGGTTCAAAAGGTACATTTCTCATATTTGGAGGGTGAAAAAGTACAGTTTGTACATATTTATTATATCTATTAACCCTTAAAATATGTTATGGTGTACCTTTTAACCCCAAAGATAGAACAAATATATATTTTAACCCTCAAGTTATAAGAAATGTACCTTTTAACTCATAATGGTATAACTCGGAGGAGGGTAAATATCTTTTTTACCCCTCTGATTTATACATGTAACGGTAAAAAGGGTTAAAATGTACGAAATCTAATATTTTAGGGGTTAAAAGTTACGGGTTCAAATATTTTAAGTGTTAAAAGGTGATTGAGCCCATTATTTACTCAAATTTAAGTTGTTTATAAATTTTGAATGATGATGGGAGCCGGGTAAGTTCTTTTATATGTACACTTCCTAAGTCCAACCTTGGAGTGCATCGTAACGAATTTAATTAAATTGTCAAATAATAAGTTGTGTTATCTTAACTAGAGAAATTTAAATTAGCATGAAAATATGGGACTAATGGAGCGTAATAAATAACCAAAAATGGTGTTAAAATTTAGAAAATACCGGTTCTTTTGAGGCGACCATCATCGTCGAAACACTTGGAGCCACCCTGTGGAGGTGACATGGAGACCTCAAAACCAAGGTTCTTGTTCTCCACCATCTTAGTTTGTTTCAATAGAAGGAAAAAGAGAAACCAATGAAGTTAGTTATGTTGTTTGTATTGAAGAAAATACAAAGGAAGAAAAAATGTTTAGTATCTAGTAAAGATCAATAAATGAAGCTTGATACAAGGACCAACTAGTATTCTTCAGTGAGTGTATCTGTATTTTGCAGTACTTTAACTACTCAACTAAAATAGACAGACAGATGCACAGCACATTTCCCAAGAGTTCATATACAAATGGATAAATGGCAATTAAGATGGGTATGCTTAAATGACTCTCCGTGTGTGTGAAGATGGTAGTTATATAGAAGCTTGGGTTATGGGGAGTCTGTCTGAGTTGGATAAGTGGATGGTTTTCAAGTGAATGGTAAAGGTGGTATATATACTCATATGTGCACACCACATGTGAAGCCAAGACTCACAAATATTGTAAATGCTAATATACTGGCTCAATCAGATTTTCTAACTTTTAACCTTCCTCTAGCTAGGATCAAAGCTGTTACTTCTTCTAATGTTGTTGTATGTACAATGAAATTGTATATTCACAAAAAGACACTATTCAATTATTGTAATTGATTCAGTTGATGCCTAATTTTTCATTAAAAATATATATATAAATATACGCCAGCTAGCCACAATAAAGAAGATTTATACACATATTTACAGTTATGATATTTTAGGTATGGCTGGTTCTTGAAAAATGTATTGCATGGGCTACACATAACACAAGTAGCCAGAATTGTTAGATTCGGGTTCTTGATTTTTTGTTTGGGTAGAAACTTAAAGTATCAAAAAAGAGGTTGAAGCTAAAGGTGTTCTACAAATTTTAGCATATATCTAAGTCTGCCTTTGAATACAACATTTTTGGGCCTCTATTTATACTACAGCTAGCTAGCTCACATTCTGTAAACATGAAACTCTAGAACACTATCCATCGTCAAGTCCTAAGATTATTGATAATAATATGTAGCAACTAATCCATAAGCACAATGATGCTAAGTCTTGTGTACTCGATACGATCTTTTCTAACGAGACAAAATTGAGCGACACGTCTCAAGAAGGACTTAAGAAATTCTTCTACATAAAAAATTAGAGACTGTGATGTTCTTCTACACAAACATGCATTACCCATGTTCTCAAATATAATACAATACATACAAAAAAACATAATATTCTTATAAACTAGAAAGAAACAAAATGTGAAAGAAATAAACAGAAGAATCTGCAACAATTGTTTGAACTTTTACCTTCATAAGCGACCTTTATTTTAGAAATCTGGAGTATAGCTCCAACTCTACAGAGATAAAGATGAGCTACTACTCTTGTCTGTTTGTTTGTTTGTGAATGACCAACCCCCTTGGGCTTTATATATAGTAGAGCACAAGGAAACAAAATTAATATTTTAATGTTGAATTAAGCAACACCTTCCAATATGAAGAATTCTCATCCACCCTTCCTGCCAAAGAATAAATTCGTTTTGGTATTAATAATTCAGAGAAAGCATATCATTATGTACATAAATTGAATTATTTTATCAGTCAAACATGTCCTTATTGTGATTTACAGAATCATCATAAAATGGTGTTACCACTAAGAGTTTCATGATTATAAGCAACCTAGTTGAGGGAGGGTGTTTAGGGTCGTGTGTTCAGATACTAGATAGACTGATAGACATGCAAATGTGCAATAAGGGCAGTATCCTATTCTTTAAATTTCTCTTTTCTTATCTCACCTTTAAATAAGTTCCCAGAGTCTGAGGAATGGCAAGGCTGCCTAGCTATTTCTATCAAGTTTTATTTCTCTCTGTTCACTGAAATGCCCATTCTGTCTGTTATCCCTTATTTTTTATGCAGCAACATATGGTATACACTAATATATATATATATATATATATATGCATGTACATGCAAGATCCTTGTGTTAACTTTAAAGATATAATAGAAATGTAAAACTTTATTACAATCAATACTGAATTTATAATACATATCTGTTCTGAATTCCAGGAAGATAATTGAGAATACGAAGAACTGCCGCCCAATATACAGTAGTAGAAAAAAATGACAAATTGACTAACTATATAAACAACATGTGCAATATCCGGACGAGTAACAGCGAGATAAACAAGACTACCAACAATCGTACAATATAAAGTAGGATCTGCTAAGGGAATACCATCAGATGGAGAATATCTAGCATTCATCTCTAAAGGAGTTTCCACGGTTTTGTTATCAGTAAGAAGTGCACGGTCAAGCAAATCAGCAATCACTACTAGAAAAAATACCTTAGACATCAGTTATGTAAAAAATGGATGATGTCTTCGCGACTGATGTTAAAAGTATTTTTTCATAGACATCGGTTTTTACCCGATGTCTAAAACATTCTTACACAACGCTTTGGGAAGATTCTGATGTCTTTTTCAGGTCAAATGTAACATTAGACATCGATTATTTATACCGTTGTATAAAATATGTTTCAACACCAGCTTTGTTAATATAACCGATGTTATTTACAGAAATAGACATCGATTTTTAATCTAAAACGTTGTATTAAACATGGTTTAATGACGAATATTTAAATTTATACATATAATACCAAAAAACTAAGCTAACAAAATTGAATTGCGAAACTTAAACTACTGTATCATTAATTAAAAAAATTCAAATACAAAATCAACAAATAAGCTTAATTAAAAACCAAATATTTCTCAGTACATTTTCATGAATAATACTGCCTATAAATAAACATAAACTGATCTCCCCAAACTCAAAATTATCAAATTCTTGTATTAGCATGGTCAAAACTTTTAATTACCCATCCATCAAGTCTGGGCCAGTTATTCCCTCTGGAAAACCTGGAAAGTTCTCTACTTCTGTAGTGATCATCAACTGTCCCCAGGGACACCACCTGTCTGATATCCTTCAAACACTAGGGGCTTTAAATTTGCTCGAGATGCATAGATTGCTGCAGTATACCCAGTAGGAGCTGAACCTATGATAACCACATTCTCCATACCGTGAGCTGCAGATGGGCAAAAAAAACTTACCAAATGAAATATGAAATTTCAAAAGAACAGACAAAAATACATAGCATATATTAATATCTTTTCTATAAATGTAAACATTTTATGGAACGTGCAAGTAATCAATTTTGAAACATTTAGTCAAACAATCACAAAACCCAGAATTTCATCAGTAATGAATTTCAAGAGAAATTCATGAACAACATCATCTCTAATGCTGCTTCTTGCTTAGGGAGACATCTTCAAACATATTTTGTTGAATAATAGTTTAAAATCTTCAGAAAGAGTAATACTGGGTGTGGATATTATCCCTATATTCAACTAGCACAACATTTCTGCTGAGTACTCAGAGTTTGATGCTCGATTTAAGGTTTTACTAGAATTAGTTGTAAACGACAACTCAAAGATACATTGTTAGTTATTTCAATGTGCATGCCATCAAAACACGAAATCATCCCAAGATTGCTTTCGAGGTTGCAGAAGACTTCCCTTAATACTACAATTGCACAAATACTTATAAATACCAAAAAAAGCAATTTCCAGTAACTGAATGTTACCAAAAACATTATCCCTATTTTAATGTAGTAATACTTCAGGAAAAGGAAAGCCTATCACTTGGTTGAATTCCAAATTAAAACCAGCATGCCTTACGATTATAGTGAATAATCACAGTTAATGTCATCACTGATCACGTACTAGTCCAGCACTAAAATGTACTCACTTTTATATCTATGCACATTCATATATATTAGTAAGGAGCACATTTTAATTAAACTTTGAAGTATGTACCTCGAGGTAATAGTCGTCAGCACAAAGCAGTGCCGCATGGTAATCCTTGCAAGGTTGTGGAGACAAAGGTTTCTTCAGAACTCCGGACACAATATCTTTCCTGATCAAATCTTTCTCCAATCCATTATGTTGAGTCTTTGTCTGATATGATGTTGGGGTAGACTCGAAATGAGCCAGAATAGGCTTTGTGGACACAGAAGGGGATTTTTGGAAACTTGAGAATGCTCTATATGGGGAGGAAGATGATGAACCTAATTCAGGGGATGGTGGAGGTGGAAACAGAAGACATGAAGAGGAACTGGTTGATTTTAGAATGACATTAGTAGGTATAACAAGTGTTTTTTTCCGGATCTTTGTTATGGATTCTTGGCAGGGTATGTTTTAGTATGCTATTCGATGTTTGTGAAAAATCGAAACAAGTGGAATCATTTTGAGACTGAGTTCTTGTAGCAGTTAGTGTACTAAGAACTGGATTAGGTGAAATGGTTCTTAAAAATGTATCATAATTACCAGGAATAACATGATAATTATACGACCTGAATGGACGTCCATCATAGTGAATCTTGGAGTCAGACTGTCCAGTGTTCAGTTCATCATCACAACAAAACACACAACGCAAAAAGGACAGCATTTTCACAGTTGTGTAACAAAAGTAATCAAGATTTCAGCAACAGATCAGACCGACTGATGGAAACGTACATCACCATCCAAACACACATTCGAATTATCCACCTTTTCTGGATCACGCATTTCCTCAAACACTACAGATGCACCATTAACATCCATGTTCTGCATTTTCTCAGCCACTTCCTTCACAATCTCAGTCAATCCAGAAATACATCCCTCCTGGATATACATACAAATGCCTCATTCAGCATTACTACCCAAACCACCTACCTCCTCACCATCTCTGTTCGAGCTACCCAAACCCCTCCTGCTAGTTTTCGGATGAGGTAGTTCGAAATCATCGAACGAATTGTCTCGTTCGGGGCTCTGAACATAGACTATACTCTTACCGTACACCAAAACCCTAGGTCTTTTCTGTTCAAAACCGAAATTAACACACAATTAGCGTTTCAAATACATATAAAAACACACACACACATATATATATAATTTGATTAAGGAATGAGAAATGGAGATTGTGATTAACCGAACGGTGAGATGCAGTCTCCAGAGCCGTCGGTTCTTCTTCCTTGACCTAGAAAATTACCGGTGAATATGAAGTATTTGTTGTATGTGTTTGTGTGTATTTGTGAATTAGGGGAAAATACATAGGGTAAGTGTAGTAGATTGGAGAGAATTTTGGAAATGAAAATCTCCCGCCTATGTTGAATTGGAGAGAGAGAGATGAGAGAGATGGAAGAGAAAGAAGAGAATGAGACGGAGAGAGAGACGGGAGTATGAGCGAGAGAGCGAGAGAGAGAGAGAGAGAGATAGGAGAAAGGGGATAGAATATTAGAATTTAGTCCTGAAGGGGGGAAATTGGGGGGTTTTTTGTTTTTGTTAGGGGGACATTTGGAAAACAGAGGGGGAATTTATCCGCGTGTTTTTTAAATTTTTTGAAATTAATCATTAACAACGGTTGTAATTTTAAACCGATGTCTAAGAAAACTCGACATCGGTTATTTACATCGGATATTTTATTGACCGATGTCTAATAAATGCAGTAACATCGCTTTAGAAATAACCGATGTCTAAAATACCTTTGACATCGGTTGTCTGAGCAACCGATGTCTGAGAACCGATGTTTATTGACAGAATTCTAGTAGTGAATGTACTTAGATTGACACAAAAAATATCCCTTTGGTGAGCTAGAAACTTCAATTCCCAAAAAATAACGGAGCAACCCCAAATCCTTCATAGCAAAACGACGAGCCAACTCACGTTTCAATGACTCAATACCATCACAGTCATCACCAGTAATAATCATATCATCAACATATAAAGACAATAATTTACAACCAGCACTTGTAAATTGTACAAAAAGAGCAAAATCATGATTACTAGGACGAAAACCAAGTGAATAAAGTATAGTAGAATATTTCTCAAACCAACAACGAGATGATTGACGAAGACCATAAATAGATTTACGAAATCTGCAGACATAACCTGGTTGATGTAGAAGACCGAGATGAGGTGTCATGTAAACTTCCTCGTGAAGATCGCCCTACAAAAATGCATTCTTAACATCCATCTGAAATATTTTCCACTTTTGAGCAGAAGCCACTGCAATCAAAGTACGGACAATCGTCATCTTCGCAACATGCGCAAAAGTCTCTTCATAGTTCAAGCCATACTCTTGAGAGTAATTGTTAGATAATGAATCACACTCAGGGGGGGTGCATGTGTTTTTGTGTTTTTCTGCTTTTCTTGAATATTTAAGGTGGTGAACAAAGTAAATTAAATCTTGTAGTGTAATGTGTTAATACTGAAATTAAACAAGTAAGAACAGTGGACACAGATCTTTCAAAACTCACTTAATTTTATATTAAAATTAAGAATATTTTGCTATAAAATTTCTAGGCTCTTTGTTGATAAAGAGCTTAGCTTCTTCCTTGAGAGAATACAAGATTTTTCTTATCTAAATTGTTACTTCTAACAAAGGACCAGTGTTAATTTTATATGATAGTTAACTACTGGTTTACACAATGTGTAATAAGAGATGCTATTCATTTTAGTAAACTGTCATTAATCATTCCATTTTAGGAAAAACTTATCTTCCATTTCTGGCTTAGCATATCTTTGCATATTGTGTTAACTTTGATCTTCCTTTGTCAGTTAATCTTCACCCTTGATCTTGCACGCCTCAAGCTGCCTTTTGTAGACTTGTCAATCCAACTGATTGGATTGTTTGTTGATTGTTAATCTTGGATATTAAACTGGTCTGCATTTTGTACTTTGAGTTTTACCTCGAGATCTCCAGTTTGGTATGTAGAGAACTAGACATCTCGATAAGTGTTTTGGCTTATCGAGATCTCTAATCATTTTGCGGTATTTTGACTTGTAGAGGTCTCTGAGTTCACTATAAGAGAATTTAGCTTGTCGAGGTCTCTCATCTTCATATTTTCACTTTGGCTAATCGATATCTCTGAGTTATCTAGTGACCAATTGACTTGTCGATAACTCAGATTTATCTAGTGATATTTGACTTATCGATATATCAGAGTTCTCTACTGAAATTTGACTTGGCGATATCTCAGAATTCTCTAGTGAAATTTGACTTGTCGATATCTCTGAGTTCTCTAGTGAGAAATGACTTGTCGATATCTCCAATCTTCATGTCTTCAATTTGGCTTGTCGATATCTCTGAGTTGTCTAGTAGCTTTCCTGACCTCTCTATAAGTCATTCTGGAGTTCTTGAATGACTTCTCTATAACACTAAATCTGTGACTTGTAGAGATCTTGACTTAAAACATTTTTCTTAAAATAGATTTATTCAACTCCAAGTTTCTTCATAATTCTTCTGAGGCATGATCTTCTTGATCTTCTTCCAGATAGAATTCTTAGGCTTGATACTGTTTACAAAAAAAGACTCCAGTCTGCTCTTTGACATTTTTATAGACTTTAAATGTTATAATACAAAATGCAAACTAAGATTACAATTCAACTTACTTAGTACAGGCATGTCTTGCACAACAGTAACCTTTAGTAACAAGTCGAGCCTTATAACGCCAACAGATCCATCAGCTTTTGTCTCAATTTTATATACCCAACGACAACCAATTGCATGTTCTACTGGAGGTAATGAGACTAAATCCCATGTATGAGTTTGATGTAAAGCAGTAAGTTCCTCGGTCATAGCATTCTGCCATAGAGGATCATGAACAACCTCTCTATATGATGCAGGCTCAGACAAATGGTGAACATAAGTAACGAATAAAGCAAAAGATGGGGAATAAAATGAATAAGAAAAATCAGGCAGTTGGGTGGACTTACATATGCGAGTAGACTGGCGAACTGGCGGAGGAGTCGAATACACTTGGAACATCAGCCGACAACAAAAATTAGCGAGTTGTTTCAAAAAGATGACTATGTTTTCTTTCAGCATCTTGCACATTAGAGTTAGCCACGTTTAGGGCCGAATAACCCCGATTAGGGCTTGTTAGCATCTTTCACCCATAATTAACCTTGACGAACGGTAAAAGGTGATCAACGCTCGCTTTCTAGTCCGGTTAGAACAATTTAGTGTCTAACACTATTCGATTAGCCTGTAAAGGCCTAATATGTGTATAATCGCACGAAATCTATAAAAGTCATTATGAATGTGTAGGTCGCTCCACACCTTCTGAATAAACAGCGATACCCATGAAGGGTCGATACCCAAGTAGGGCTAGAAGTACACTGAGTCGTGAATAAGCCATTATAACTTCCGCGAAAGCTCGAGTAGTTTCCCCAAAAGTCGGGGGCAAATGATATGAATTGAAAATACATCCTTAAAACATGTTAAATATCCTATTAATTACACTTGAAATTCATGTTGAAAGCCCAATTAAGACTAGGTCGGTCAAGACTTGTCACAGACTAAAAATGACCCAAGTTCTCAAGATCCACGAACAAAGGTTGTTCGCGGACAAGGCCCAATACGGCTGAAGACTAGAGACATGACGTCCAATATGGACACTAACTCCTGCATGGAAGGATCAAGAATTTGTTGCCTTATATGAGTCCTAATTGCCATATAAGTTGGAGACTTGCCCACCAAGTCTCCCAACCTGAGTCTAACCCTAGACTCACCTCTATAAAAAGGGCTAAACCCATCGACCTAGAACTACATTTTTTGCTTGATTTTCTACAACACAGAGATACGTATGCATCTGTTAGGTAATGAATTACACACAGGGGGGGTTGAATGTGTTTTTGTGTTTTTGATGCTTTTCTTGAACTATTTTGGTTGTGAACAAAGTTAATCAATTGTTGTAGTGAAATGTGTTCATGCAGAAATTAAACATGCAATAATAATAGACACGGATCTTTCAACACTCACTTAATTTTATATTAAAATTAAGAATGTTTTGCTACAAAATTTCTAGACTCTTTGTTGATAAAGAGCTTAGCTTCTATCTTGAGAGAATACAAGAGTTCCTGATCTAAAATTGTTACTCCTAACAAGGACCAGTGTTAACTTTATAATTTAGTTAACTGCTGGTTTACACAGTGTATAATAAGACGTGCTATTAACTTCAGTAAACTGTCACTTGTCATTTCCATTTTAGGAAAAGCATATCTTCCATTTCTGGCTTAGCATATCTTTGCATACTGTGTTAACTTTGATCTTCCTTTGTCAGTTAATCTTCACCCTTGATCTTGCACACTCTTCAAGCTGCTTTTTGTAGACTTGTCAATCCAGCTGGTTGGATTGTTTGTTGATTGTAAATCTTGGATATTGAACTGGTCTGCAATTTATACTTTGAAATTTTACCTCGAGATCTCCATTTTGGTCTATAGAGAACTTGACATCTCAATAAGTATATTGGCTTATCGAGGTCTCTAATACTCCATTGTAAATTTGACTTGTAGAAGTCTCTGAGTTCTCTATAAGAGAATTTGGCTTGTCGAGATCTCTAGTCTTCATATCTTCACTTTGACTTATCGATATCTCTGAGTTCTCTAGTGGCTTATTGACTTATCGATAACTCTGAGTTCTCTAGTCAAATTTGACTTGTCGATAACTCAGAGTTCTCTAGTGAATTTTGGTTTATCGATATCTCTGAGTTCTCTAGTGAAATTTGACTCATCGATAACTCAGAGTTCTCTAATGAATGTTGACTTGTCGATAACTCTGAGTTCTCTAGTGAAGAAATGACTTGTCGATATCTCCAATCTTCATATCTTCAATTTGGCTTGTCGATATCTTTGAGTTCTCTAATAGCATTCCTGACTTCTCGATAAGTCATTTGGAGTTCTCAAATGACTTCTCTATAACACTAAATCTGTGACTTGTAGAGATCTTGACTTAGAACATTTTTCCCAAAATAGATTTATTCAACTCCAAGCTTCTTCATAGTTCTTCTAAGGCATGATCTTCTTGATCTTCTTCCAGATAGAATTCTTAGGCTTGATACTGTTTAAAGAAAAAAGACTCTAGTCTGCTCTTCGACATTTTTACAGACTTTAATGTTACACATACAAATGCAAACTAAGATTACAATACAACTTACTTAGGATTGTCAATTTGACTTAGTCTTGTTAAAGTACTGGCATGTCTTGCACAACAATCTCCCCCAATTTGTGAGAAGACTGTTTAACACAAATTCATGCCTGTTAACAAGACTAACCCCAAGTTTTGATGGAAGCTAAGATTAAAACATACAAATTGACAAAATTATAACTTTTATACATTAGAAGATTTACAGAGTCTAAGTGGTTACAAACATCAGGTAAAAACTGTTTTTGCTTCTGTTTCTTCTCTAAGGATATCCCTTAACTGAACAAGAATTTCAAGTTCTTCTATAATAGGTGTCCCACTTAGAGCTTCTACTAGTTTGATCCTGGCTTCCTTTGGATAACCACTGTCTAGTAAATCAATTCTAAATTTTGAGAATTGGTCAGCTTTGATGTTAAGAAACCTTCCATCTTTAGAGATTCTGCTAATTTCTTTTGCTTTCAGTTCTTCTGATCTCTTGATATATATTTCAATCTCTTCATCATACTTTATTTTTCTTTCCTCATACTCAGCCTCATTTCTTCTTCTTCTCTCTTCCCTTTCAATCAACCACTCAGCTAGAACAGATCTACATGCTCTTGTAGCAGTATCCTTGTCCTTTAACAAACTTATCACTCTCTTGATTTCTGTTGGAGAGATAGTGTCCATCAAATTGTTGCCTAGAAAAGTGAAGGATCCATCCTGAAAATAGATTCTTACTTCCTTTAGAGCAACAACCCAGACTCTAACTATTTCCTCAGCCAGTTGTTGAAAATAGACTTCATCTGAACTGCACCAGTTGAAGGGTAGAAAATTATTATGCTTGAAACAATTTCACATGGCCCTTTCAGTAACTTATACTTTTTATGTAGGCTTGACTTTCTTATACTTCCTTCCAACAAATTTGAGATTGACTTTTAGTGAAGGCTTGGCTAAAGGTAAGGTTGTAATTTTCTTGAGAGTTGTTGAGCTTTTGGTGATTGGAATTTTTAGGAAAGAGTTAGTTGTTTGTTTGTATAGAAATTTTGGCTTAGAGGTTAAAAGTGATTTGTTGATTAAGGTTGTTGCCATAGAAGTTTTGGCTAGGGGTTGAGCTAGAGCTGTTTGGATTTTTAGGGTTTGCTGTGGTTCTGAGCCATCGTGATTCTTTTTACTCCTCCTCTCACTTCTTCTTTTCCTCTCCTCATCCTTTTTGTCTTTACCGTTCTTCTTTCCATCCTTACTGCCAGTTGCTTTAGAAGCTTGACTTGGATTTAAGCCAGAAGGATTTTGCTTGTCATCCTTCTGCTCATCATCATCCTCATCTTTCCTTAGATTGTACTGAGTGTTTGGCAACATGGTGTCAGGATTCAAGAGATACTTGTTCAAGATCTTTATCATTTGAACATCATCAGGCTTATTATTCTTTTTATGCTTCAAATCAGACTGTAATGTCATGATCAGCCTCATGTTTGATCTAACACAGTATTTAGGAACAATGAGATGCCTTGCTTGATTTGTTGTTGGACAGACATAAACTACTCCTTTGTGTGGATGTAGATAGGCTTCTGGGAAAGCTGTTATCTGTGCCTTTGAGTTCTTGGAGAAGTTGAGTGTCTTCTTGAATGACTGGATTCACTCTGTCAATCATTACATCCAGTTCAGATGCTCGTAAGGTTTGAAGATATGGAAGAGTCACCTGAAGACACCTGTCCACACCACCATCATTGATGTTCATGGCAATATTTTTCTCTAGGAAATTATCAACTTTTACCACCACTGCTCTTATAAAATTGATGTTCTTGCTCAAAGATTTCTTGCAAGTTATATAGTTGTGTTGTAGAGATACTCTTAGCGCTGTAAGAAGGTCATTGAATTCCTGATCTTGATTAGGTCCTTCTACATCCCTTAGTAGTTTTTCTTTCCCAACATCAACTTGAGCACCTGAGCTTTGTCCCACTTGAATAGGCTCTTTAGATTGTGTCTTAGAATCCCTAGATTTGCAATCCTAGTCTCAATCTCCCCCTTACTCTTGAGAACATGTATGAGTAGGGGAGTTGGAATTTCTGGCCTAATTTGCTCAGGTAAAGCAGGCAGTGAAATGTTGAGCTTCCCCATGATGGCCCCCAAAGCAACATAATTCTGTATTTGAAGGTGCTTATGAGAGTCCACCAGGGTCTGGATGTCAGTTTTTTGGCTCTTGACTAGAGAAGTCAAGTCTTGGACTTGTGCAGTGAGAGAGGCATTAGAAGTCTGTAATTATGAGACTTGGTTTTGTAGAGACTGGATTTGTAGATTTGTAGAAGTGGACCTAGGCTGATAAGAGCTAGTAGATGTTGAGGAGCCAAAGGTTGCTTCTACAGCCTATTTGATGCCATCTATGAGCAAAGCTGAAGGCTCATATCTACTTTGACGAAGTTGCTCCAGCTTGGCTTTTGTGTCATTTGAATGAGTGATTTGCTGTTGGAGCACTGTATGAAGAGAGATGAAGGATTATTTGAGATTTTTTACTTCCTTTTCAATGGTAGCAAGATCCATCCTTGACATTTGTTCATCAAAATGCTTGAACTTGGAAGTGATCTGTACTTGAGATGGGATAATCTCATCCATTTTATCCTTCACCAGCTTCCTGATCCTATCTTCATGACCAGCCAATCTCGGTTCCAGTGCTTTTCCAAAGAGATGGAAAGCTTTGAGTTGAGCCTTTGAAACTTCATTGACTGCATCATAGACTTCACTAGGTGTCAGTGCCTTAGAATTGCTGCCCACAATTGTCAAGTAATCTTCCTTGAACCTAGCTAAAACATCCTCCATTTCTAGATTATAGTCCTTGTTCAGCCAAGCATCACAGTTGTCATCATGTTCAGCTTCATTAACAATATTTTCTTGTTGTGCTTGGACATCTGATCGATAGGAGAGCATGATTGCTTGATAGTCCTGGTTAAACATGTCAGAAGTCAGCAATTGTCGAGAGATTTGTGCTAGGCCTGCAAGCTGATCCACCCTGAATTCTTCAAGATTTGACTGAGGTGTAGCTTCTTGGAGCCATTTAGAGACAAGATGTGGTTGTGGAGGTTGTGAGGTGTAGGGTTGAGATGTTAAGGTATCAGAACCACCTGTGACTGAAGTCACAGTTTTACTCACATATTGCTTTGTGTTTATGACAATGTGTTGTCCTCCACTTGTAATGGGCACCTCCAATTGAATTAGAGGGGATTTGACTGGGTTATTATCATGTACACCAGCCTCAAACCCTTGTGCTTCTTGCAAAGCACTAGTCACTTGAATGTGATAAACTTGTCCTCCCCCATAGCAGGATCATTGGCAATTGTATTCCTAGCATCAACTGCCAAAACAATTTCTGCTAGGGTTTGAGGGGAGTTGTTCCTACATGAGGAACCTCCAATTGAATTGGAGAGGATTTAGATAGCTCCCCCTCAGTACTACTACCCTCAAACCTTACAGTCTGTGAAGACTGATTTGTACATGAAGGTGCATTCAGTATCTACATGGGGTCTTCAGTAAAAACTGATGAATCCCCCATAATTTTGATGGTGTCATCAAGGTCTACCCCAGCTAGTAGCCTCTCACCTGAAGTGTCTGGGTGGTGAGCAAGGTTTCTTGAATCAAGTCACTTGATTTAGCTTGGACTTGAGAATTGGATTCAAGTGTTGTTGGTAGAGAAGAAATTTGAGATATGAGAGATTGTTGCTCAGATGTGAGTGTTAATAGCTCCCCCTGAATGGATGAGGGAGCTTCAAAAGATGTTCCATCACTGTGTGTGCCATCCTTATTCCTCCTACCATACACTTGAATTATTTCAGGTGCAGGCTGTGCAGACTCTATACAAGGTGCATTGGGGTGAATGCTCTTTTCAATGGACACACCCTGTTGAGAGGATGTATCTAGAGTCTGTTTAGTCCCCATTTTTACAACTGCATACTATTGGGAGGATACAGAGGTGGCTTGAGTAGTCAGCTCAGAATTCTTACTCTTTTTTGATCTCTTGACCAGGGGTGACTTAGCTTCAGTTTGATCCTCACCACTCTCAGTTATGACTGTTAAGGTTACCTCCTTTCTCTTCCTTTTACTCACCTCATCTTTTTGAGAAGATGAGGTGGTTGGTTTCCTAGCAACTAAGGATTTTGAAAAAATGGTTTCAGCTTGGGAAGATCCCTGTGGGTGTTCCTGTGTTTGTACTTCCACAAGTTCAGAAATCATAGTTGTGCTAGATAGTACATTTGATCTCATATCAGGCATTGGGTAAAGGTAAGTCCTAAACCTCTCCAACATGAATGGAGTGATTTTCAGACTTACATTTACCTTATTCTTTGTAGTAAGTGAACCAAATATAATTTTGGACACTTGCTTACAATTGCCTATTTTTTTGCTATCTATACCATTTAATAAATGTATGTCTGCTACTTTATGATTTAAAATGGACATAATAAATCTAGGAAAGAAAATTTCCTTACCTCTAGCTGACAGAGGCATTGTTAGCCTGGTTACAAGTTCTTCCAGGATTAATAGACCAACATTCAAGTGTCTGTTGTGGGCTATTGAGTACACCAGCTTTTGCACCACACTTGAAATATTGTCATATCCTGTCTTCCTGCATGTGAAGGCCCTCACCACAGAATCAAAGACAAAGGACCACTTCTTCCTTAGATTGGTCATGTTCAAACTTGACAAGTTGATTCTTCCACCATAATTGATGAAGTCCAGAAACTCAGTCAACTCATCAGGGGTTGGCACCTCCACCAGATTTATAGTTGGCAGTCCCAAAGATCTATTCACATCTTGCTCATTAAACTCAATTTGTTGGCCTCCAACTGAGCAAGTTACCACCAGAGGTACATAATTGTCATTCATAACAGTCCTCACTACAGCTGTTGTCCAAAACTCATGCAGCATATATAGGTACAACACTGGGCTAGCAGTTAAAGCTCATGCAAGGTAAGATTCAGACAGAAATTTTACAAGCCCCTTGAAACTATCAGGGGCTTGGTTAGCATAAGTAAAAAATAGGTAGTTAGTTCCTTTCTCTGGAATAGAGGCTCTTGCAACATTGAGTGCCGTTGTTGATTGATGAGAGTGAATGGGTAAGAATTTTTTTGAGAAAAGGAGTGAAAACGAGAGAGAAATCGGTTTTTTCTTGAAATGCTAGGTCATTTGAGATCTCGAAAGTTGTAAGTATGTATATGTATCGAGATGTCTGGGTATTTATAGTAAAAGCAAATGACTTGTCGAGAACTCAAAAATAGACGTTTGGAATTAGTCTATCGAGAAGTCATTTTAAGAAATGAAAAACATATCGAGAAGTCATTTTAAATTACTCTTATAGGGAACTAAAAATTGACTTATCGAGATGTCAAATAAATACCCAGTTTGTCCAAAAATGGACTGAATTAATTCCAACTTTTATTTGAATAAATTCAAAATAAAATTAGAATAAATTTGCCAAAAGTATTTTACCAAAGTAATTTATTAAGTTAAATTATTTCAGTTCTGAGTTATTGAGAAGTCTAAAAATTATACTTGTAGAGAACTCTGTGAATTTACACTACTAGAGAACTCTACAAGGACTTATCGATAAGTCATAATAAAGCTTATCGAGAAGTCACTCGAGAAGTCAGTGAATTGACTTGTCGAGAACTTACTCGAGAAGTCTTAAAATGACTTGTCGATAAGTCAGTTAGACTTATCAACAACTCAGTTTTCTATATACTTTTGATCAACTTAATTTTGCCTTGTGTTAATTTTACATATTAAGGATGTAAATTAACAACTGAGCAGTTTACTTAGAATTTGAAAAATTCTAAGCTAAAATTTTGTTTAAAAAAATAAATATGCAGAGATTTCTGAAATATTTATAATTCATATTTCAGTTAATTTCTTAATTAAATCAAATTAATTTTGATTTACTAGAAATTAATCTGCTGCAAAACATTAGCTGAGTTCTTGCCTTAGGATGAAGAATTAAGCATTTCAATTTCACCTACAAGTCTAGTGAAAGTTGCTTCATCCAATGGTTTAGAAAAAATGTGAGCTAATTGTTTTCTGTTGGAACAAAAATGAGCTCAGTGGTACCATTTGTAGTATATTTTCTAATAAAATGCTACCTTACATCAATGTGCTTTGTTCTAGAAGGATTAACTAGATTAGCCACTATAGATATAGCACTAGTATTGTCACACATGATAGGAATTTTGTGTACACTAGGCCATAATCCATTAGCTGATTTCTAATCCAAAGCACTTGAGCACAACAACTTCCTGCAACTATGTATTTAGCCTCTGCTGTAGAAGTTGATACAGATTGTTGTTTCTTGCTATACCAGGATCCAAGTCTTTGACCAAGAAATTGACAGCTTCCACTAGTACTCTTTTTGTCCACCCGACATCCAGCAAAATCTGCATCTGTGTAGCCAACAACTTCAAAACCAGTTCCCTAGGATACCACAATCCCAAATTTGGAGTCCCCTTCAAATATCTGAAAATCCTCTTTACTGCCATCAAATGTGATTCTTTTGGATTGGCTTGAAATCTTGCACATAGACATGTTACAAACATGATGTCTGGTCTACTTGCAGTTAAGTAAAGCAATGATCCAATCATTCCTCTATAGCTTGATATGTCTACACTCTTGCCTTTTCTATCTACATCCAACTTTGTTGCTGTAGATATAGGAGTAGAAGCAGGTGAACAATCAACCATACCAAACTTTTTCAATAAGTCCTTGATATACTTAGTTTGGCTTATGAAGATTCCATCACTTCTTTGACCGACTTGTAGTCTGTAATAACCCCAATTTTTGGAAATTTTTGAAACCCTTATGAATATTGATTTTGCAGATTATGCTGAATGAGAAAACTTTTCATGCCACACTATGTAGGGGTTCTGTTATTGATCTTCTGGGATATTATTAGTACTCTATGTGGTATATAAGTGTATGTAAAGATCGTCAGAATCCAATTCCGAACACTTTGATTTTTCCCGGAAATCCACTAGATACGGAAAGAATTGAGTATAAGGTAACAGGATAAAAAGGATTTAAATTAAAGGATTTAAATTAAAGGATTATAAGAGAGGATCATAAAAGGAATATAATGTATTAAGAAAGGTTAAGGAAACCCAAGTAATAAGATCCCGGGTATGATCCCTCAAACGAGAAACGAGAACGAAAGTTAAGCGAACCGTATAACAGATCAGCGATCATTAGGCAAACAATTAGGAAGTTAATCAAGGAGGTTAGGGATGATGAGGTCATCCAACCAATAAGAAGAGGGCAAGTAAGGGATGATGACATCATAAGCATGACATAAGCATGACATAAGGGGAAGGAGATGTGGTTGATTTAAAACCACACAAAGTCAAGGTTAGAAAGGTAATTACCCAAAAACAAAACAAAAACAACCAACCAAAAAACAAATCAAAGCAAAAAACACAAAAATCTCTCTTTCTTCTAAGCTTGCTCTCGGCTTTTCTTCCTTTTCAAAGAAGAAATTTCCAAAATTCAAGATCCAAGGCTTGTTAATTAGTGAGGTAATTATCTAAGGTTCCTTGTACATAGATATGGATGTCCTATAAGTTTAAACTTCTAATTACTTCACAATCTCTTCCAATAAATCATGGAATAAGATGGTAAATAGTTTTTTTCAAGAACTAAAAATTTTGTTCTTGAAGTTTTGTTTAGTTTAAGCTTGGATAAGGACTTTAAGGGTGATTCCAAGCCATTCTCTTGATTCTCCACTCTCCAAGGAAGGTATAAACTCCAAACCCTAGCTTTAGTTTTGAGTAATTAGGAATGAATATGATTGATATGATATATGTGAAGCATGATGCTTGTTTGTTTAAAGTTTGGTTGAGTTTGTAGAGATTAGTTGGTTTTGTGGTGTTTTTGAAGTTGTAAATCTTGATAATTAGTTAAAGAACTTAAGTAAAGCTTTTAGTTCATGTGGGGAATAAGTATAAATTGTTAATATTGAGTTGTTGGGGCTGTTATGATGTAGTATGGATGGAGTTTTGATTTGGTTGTGAATTGGGGTTGAATTGTGGTGGATTTGGAATGGTATAAATTTGGGAAATCGCGTAAACATAGCCGTCGTAATGCCCGATTTACCGTAGACTGTTTTTGTTCTTAACATCAGAACCCTTGAACTCGCTGTTAGCTTTTTACCATTGCCATGTTTAGATAGTTCATGTTACGAGCTTCGTTTTGATATGTAGTTCGTTTGATTCCGATGTACGGTTTAGGAGAAACGGCCGTTTTAAGTAACGACGTTTCGCGAACGAATCATTACCCCTCGCCTTACTTTGAAACCTTGGTAAAGGACCTTAAATGACTAATTGGGGTAAGAAACATTTATGTAAGGTGTAATAGGCAGTTGGTAAGACATTTGCGAAAGAATCGCCTTAAAACTCGTAATGGTAAATTTATTAAAAATGGTGGAGCCACGGGTACTCGAGCGACTTAAGTAAATCGTTAAGCGCGAAAGCGAACGTTAGGACTCTAAATGGTTAAAGTCTAGTTTCTTAAGCGACCGGGGTTTAATTCCGACTTATGTTGTTGTTCATAGGTTATCGGACCCACTCTAAGCTTAAGCCTATCCGGGAGCACTCAGGCAAGTTTTCTATCCGTTATACTGTTGTTGTGATGTATACACTTGTATATGCATTATCTTGTGATAGATGCATGATGGTTAAATTAGCAAATTCTTGCGATATATTGTAGCATGTGATACGGTACATATGCATGCCTGTTTCCTATTCTTACCATATATATTTGTTGGTTCAGGTGATAATATCTATGCTTGAGAATAGCGGTAATTTGCATATACCCTTAGTATAGGGACCCAAAGGTGAAAACATTTTCTAAAATCGGGAGTCGAGGATCCCGAGTAGAATTTATATATATATATATATATATATATATTTATATATATATGGTTATAGTTTTCAAAACTATTAATCCAATAAGGTTTATTCGATAACTTTATATTATTTAATGAATATTATTTCGAATATTCATTCGAGGGCTTATGACTCAGCTTATTTATTTATTGAATATTATTTTGAATATTCATTTGAGGGCTTATGACTCACCTTATTTATTTATTGAATATTATTTCGAATATTCATTCGAGGGCTTATGACTCAGCTTATTTATTTATTGAATATTATTTCGAATATTCATTCGAGGGCTTATGACTCAACTTATTTTATTTATTGAATATTATTTGAATATTCATTTGAGGATCTATGACTCCGATTATTTGCTGAGATATATTTCTTTATTTTATTAAAGAATAAGGTGTCGATAATCAAACTCACTTTTGATTATTCAAATAAAGATAGTACTTTCGTATAAGTATATCTTTGGTTATTTAATATTCATTTCAAGTATAAGTTTTAAAACTTCTACTTCAATTATTTTTATAAAGATTATTCTTTATGAGAATATTATTTAAATAATAATATTCAGATATTTTCTAATATATTGGGACTGATTTATTTTGTTAAATCAGCATCACTCCGAACATTCTCAAAAATGTTTTGTGAGTCTTCAAAATGATTTTTAAAAGTTAGAGCGGATCCCAAAACTCATTTTTATATTTAAGATCCTCCTTTCGAAGGGGATTTAAATACTCGCTCAAAACCTGAGGGATCCGGCTCTGTGGTGTGTTTTATATTCGCAACAAGGTTGCTGTCTTGATAAAAGAATTTTGATTACTTACCCAACACTCGGGAAGTAAAATTCTTGGAACAAGTTAATCCATTAACAGGCATCGCCTGGGAAATATCGGTGAGTTTTCCTTTCCAACTAGATACGACTTCTTGGTGGAGCCGTATCAACAAGTTTCTACTTGGGGAAAGGGGGGACGAGCTTTACGTTTCAGAGTCATGGATTTCATTTGAACTAGGAGTGGCGTAAGTGGTCGAGTGGCGCCGGCCCAGCCTTATTATATTGGCCCATAATGGCCTGGAAGTTTCGCTAAGACGGTCCATTCCTTAGGAGTCCAGTGTTCGGTTGACAAGTAAATCCGACAGGTTCTCCTCTACATGTAGAAAATGGTGGGGTTGCACTACTACGACTGATCATCGTAAGTGGTCTTCCTGGCGCGGCAAACTCCCGTAATGAGTTCATCATCCAATTGGATATTTCTGCAACACTACCCAGAGCACTTCGATAGAAAGGCTACGGTTGGGCGATTGTTGAGTGTTGGCAGGGTCAAGTTTTCAAAATGATGTTTGCATCAAATGAAGTATCTTATAACTTCATTTTATTTTGATGATATTTTAAAGATTGAATCTATTCAAGTATTATCTTGTAGTCTCATCTATGTGATGAACTTTTGAACTAATTATAACTTGAACGGTGGTAGTTCAAGTAGTATTTGGAAAAAGATATAAGTATATTGGAGTATCTTGTAACTTCATCTTTTAAACTTATATCTAGTAAATGATTATCTTATGCATGTCAAAGATTTTCAGAAAAACGTTGAGACAAGGTTAGATATATGAGATCACCTTGCAACGATAGTTTTATACAGTTATAAACTGGAACTCTGTGTATATTATGCATGGAAGAGGACTTCCAAGATTTTGAAAAGTATATATGTATATATACTGAATATTTTGCGACTTCATCGCATTAAGATATCAAACTTGGTTCATTTCTTTTGACCAAGACTTTCATGAGTACTATGAGAAGGCTCATATACTGTAAATCATTATACATATTATTTTGGTGGGCTTGTTGCTCACCCTTGCTTTCTTCTTTCATCACACAACAACAAATAGAAAAGATGAACAGGACCAAGCTCCCGATTCGCAAGCGATTAGGAAACGTTACGCAGTTTTCTATAGGCGTTGATGTCGCTGTAGCTGAGGTAGGAACTACCAATAGACTAGGTTTTCAACTTTTAATGTACCAGATTTATGTATATTTATGAATTGTAATAATGGCAAAGAAATGTAAATTTATTCAGAAACCCTTTTAAGGTGTATTGGCATATAATTGTGGAATAAAACGACTTGTGATTATTTTTGGATATTCATCTCTAAGACTATAACTTGTGGTGTGTGTGTTTATTGTGGGGTCACAGTACAGAGTAGTTGATTATTTATTAAGATTGGGTGTTATTAAGGGAAATGGAACTCGTGACAGCCCGGATCCCCGACCCCGGATTTGGGGGTGTTACATAGTCCCAGAAAGTAACTTAATTCCCCCATCATACTCATTTCATATTCACTCTGCATAAGCTTAGAAATTTTTTGGCAAAGCTTTTCATTAGTAGAACCAAAGATGATATCATCCACATAGATCTGAACTAGGATCATATCATTACCATGTTTCTTGTAGAAGGGAGCCTTGTCTATAGTATCTCTAGTAAAACCATATTTTAGTAGGAATTCTGACAATGTATCATAGCAAGCTCTAGGTGTCTGTTTTAGTCCATATAGAGCCTTGAGTAATTTGTACCCAAAATTTGGAAATTCTGGATCTTCAAAGCCAGGTGGCTGTTGCACATAAACTTCTTCTTCTAACTCACCGTTTAGGAAGGCACTCTTGACATCCATTTGATACACTTTAAAATTTGAATGTGCAGCAAATGCTAGAAAAATCCTTATTGCTTCAAGTCTTGTAACTAGAGCAAAAGTTTCATCATAATCAATTCCTTCTTCTTATGAGTAGCCTTTTGCAACCAACCTTGCCTTGTTTCTGGTAACTATATCATTTTCATCCATCTTATTCCTGAACACCCATTTTGTTCCAATAATGCTTCAATTCTTTGGTGCAGGAACTACCTCCCAAACTTTATTCCTTTCAAACTGATTAAGCTCCTCTTGCATTGCAGATATCCAATCAAGATCCATTAGAGCTTCTTCAGTTTTCTTGGGTTATATTTGAGACAGAAGCATGCATGTAGGCACTCATTAGCAGTTGCACTTCTAGTCCTCACACCAGCAGTAGGATCACCAATAATTGCTTTTCTAGTGTGACTTCTATCCCACTTCCTTGTATGAGTTTGTTGACTTGTGCCTTCATCATTTTCTTCATTATTGGTATGACTGCTAGATCCTTCTTCTCTTTCTCCCCCTGAGTTTGTGCTATCAAATTCAGGTGTTTGAGATGAGATCCCATTTCCATGATTTTCCTGTTCAGTAGTTTCTTCATTTGTCATCTGTTGTGCATCAACTTCATCTTCTCCATCAGAATCACTATCAATGTTGAGGTTTTCAAATGCAAGGACTTCAGCTTCATTTTCATCAAGGCATTCCAAGCCTGGACACTTGTCATCATCAAAAGTCACATTTATGCTTTCCATAATCTTCTTTTGATCTATCACATAGACCTTGTATGCAGTTCTCTCTAATGAATATCCCATAAAAATTGCTTCAAAAACTTTTGAGTCAAATTTTCCCACATATTCAGAGTTGTCTTTCAAAATGTAACACTTGCTTCCAAACACATGAAGGTGTTTTACAGTAGGCTTTCTCTTAGACATGATTGAGTAAGGTGACTTGCCATGAGCCTTGTTAATGGGATATCTGTTATGAGTGTAGCATGTGAGTGTTATCATCCTCTTCCCAAAAACTTGTTGGCAACTTGGCATCTTGTAGCATTGTTCTAGCAGCTTTAACTAATATTATGTTCTTCCTTTCAACTACTCCATTTTGTTGAGGTGTTCTAGCTGCTGAGAATTCTTGAACAATGCCTTTGTTTTTGCAGAATTCACTTAATGTTGCAAACCTGAATTCTGTTTCATTATCACTTCTCAATCTTTTTACACAATTATGATCTTCAGCCTGTTTTTCTATCTTCTTTATGTGTTCAATTATGATGTGTGGAGTTTCATCTTTAGAGTGTATGAACTCTACCCAAGTGTATCTTGGGAAATCATCCACCATCACAAGTGCATATTTGTTTCTTGAAATAGATAAGATATTTACTGGCCCAAACAAGTCCATGTGAATAAGTTGCAATGGTGCACTTATAGAATTCATAGTTTTTGACTTGTGACTTGATCTTTTCATTTTTCCTTTCTGACAAGCTTCACAAACTTCAACTTGAGCAAACTCCAGTTTAGGCATGTCTCTTACTAACTCCTTTTTGACCAAGGTGTTAATTGCCTTGAAATTCAAGTGAGACAACTTCTATGCCATAGCTTACTTTGTTCTTCTGATGCCTTGGTGTAGAAGCAACAAATTCTATCCTTATTTGTTGAGTCCAAGTCTGCAACAAACAAGCTTCATTTCCTTGCTCATTTCAGAGCAACTTCACTAGTTTTCTTGCTGATAAAAGTGCATTCTTCTTTGTTGAATAAAACTTCAAAACCTTTGTCTGCAAATCTTGCAAGTGCTACCAGTGCTACATCATCAATGACAACATTTTAAGAAATAATCTTGCCATATCCCATTGTGAATCCTTTGATGTTGTCTCCAAAGGTCACCAAAGGGTCAGCCTTCTCCTCAAACTGTGATATCAGGACCTTATCACCTGTCATATATTTGGAACACCCACTGTTAGTGATCCATATGACCTTCTTCACTTTGCCCTGCACACAATGAGTTTGAAGTGTGTTTAGAAACCCAAGCAGTGTTGGGTACTTTCTTCTTGTTAACTGATTTAGCAGAAGTAGAATGAGTTATTTCAGATAAAATAAATTCAATGACTGTTGTGTATTTTCCCTATCTGTTGTAGACCCAATTTTTGTTTCCTTGAGGTCTACTCGTAGTTTATAATTACTCTTCATCACTTTCAAGTTGCAAGGGATGCAATCAAACTTGTCATAGAATGAGTAGGGATCATATGCATCCACTTCATTATATTTGCAGGCTCCTTCAGCTGGCTTGCTAACAAGCCTTTTTACAAAGGTGAGTTAGGTGATTTACAGAGCCACATTTTTCACATTTCTTTCTTGGAGCATCTGCAACATAAAAAAAATTATTGCTTTTGTTTATCCCTATTTTCCCATTTCTATTTTTCTTTTTCTTTCTTGCATCTTCAGTTTTGGTTTCCTTGACAGGTATCTTTGAACCTTGACTATCCATGAGCTTCTCCTCAGATTTGAAGGATTGAGTTGCTTCTGCATCTTTCTTCTCATTATCTTCATCAGCAATTTCTTGCTTGATAATTAACTCTTTCTCACTGAAGTTGACCTCACATGCCTTGAACATAGGTGAATCAACCTTTTTCAGGATGGTCGGAACATTTTTAATTTCTGTTGTTTTCCTCTTTGTCACATATATTCTTCTTCTTACTGTTCAAGGCATCATAATCAAGACCAATAACAATGTTTGCACATGGCTTGTTTTTCTCATGATATTGTCCAATTAACTCAGATGCATCCTTGAAGGACTTTAATTTAACTTCATTCTTTTCCAGCTTCTCTCTTAGCACTGCTTCAATTTCACTTGCACACTTAGCTTGTTTTTCAGTTTTCTTTTTTTGTCTTATAGTTTCAAGCTCCACCAACAACAATTCAGTTTCTTATTTCTCACTTTCAAGTTTCTCATTTATCTTTGTCAATTTGCTATCTTCTTCATTAACAACAACCATATTTATATGAATGTGAAAACATTTATGTGCTCATCTTTTTTACAGTTTTCTTATATTGACTCACATTTAAATCAATGATAGTGAGAGTTGGTACCTGTGATTTTGATGAGGATGACTCTCCTTGCTCCAAGGCCATTAGTGCATAATTTCCAACTTCCTTATCTTCATCATTATCAGAATCATCCCAACTTTTTCCCTCTGCAATATAAGCTTTGCTTTGCTGTTTCTTCAGAAGAGCTTCATACTTTGCTTTCAGTTCAAGATAAGCTTTGGCTTTCTTTGCTTTCTTGGGTTTCCTGCATTCTGTAGCAAAATGACCTAGTTCATCATAGTTGAAGCACCTTACCTTTGATCTGTCAACATATCTAGTTTTGTAACCATTCTTGCTATTAGATGTGTACTTCCCTTTTCCTTTCCAATTATTGTCTTTGTTGAAAGACTGTCCTTTACCCTTGAAGAATCTTGGCTTCTTTACTCTAATGTTAGAGAATTTTCTTTCCAGAGAGGACATTGACTGATCAAGCTCATCAAGTTCATCCAAGGTGTAGAACTCATCTTCTTCCAGTTCCAGAATGACCTGTTCTTGTGAATCATTTGTTCTTTGCTCACTTGTTGAGATAACTGGAGTTTGAGATCTTGACTCATCATTAGAGGTCTGTCTTTCATTGACAATTAGTGCACTTGAACCATCTACAATATGCCCTTGTCCAGTTCTTAATGATTTTCTTTAAATCATTTCTAATTTATAAGTTTTGAAGATTCCATAAAGAACTTTCAGTGTTATTCCGCTTAGATCTTTCCCTTCTCTGATTGCTGAGATTTTTTTTTCCAAATGATCAGGGAGTGTGAGCAAAAACTTCAAGTTCACCTATTCAGCTTCATAGTATTTGTCATGGAGCTGCAAGTCATTTATCAGCTTATTGAATCTTTCAAACACATTAGTGATACTTTCTTTTGGCTTGGCCATGAAACCCTCATATTGTGAAATCAGTATCCTTTTTTGATTATATCTAACTTCCTCAGTTCCCTCACATAGTATTTCAATCTTTTCCCAGATTTGCTTGGCAGTGTCACAGTTGGACAATGTTGTTGTACATTACATTGTCAAGTGACTCTATCAATATCAGTTGCAAGCCACTATCCAGGGAAACTCTCTTTTTCGGGCTCAATGTACTCAGAAGGGTCTTTTGGAGCATAATGAGCTGGAATGACCATATCACCATCAGTTGATTCTTCAACTCTAACCATAAGAGTGAAGGGCCCATTTTTGAGAATCTGAATATAGAGTGGATTGGCCATCCTGATAAACAACAACATTTTCTTTTTTCAAAGAGTGTAGTTAGCTTTGTTAAAGGTAGGAATTTTGATGCTACTGATTTTCCGTGTATTCATTCTTCCAATATCTCGAATCTGTTTACTTTCAGATTTTGCTCTGATACCGCTTGTTAGGTAATGAATTACACTCAGGGGGGGTGAATGTGTTTTTTGTATTTTTGATGCTTTTCTCGAACTATTTTGGCTTGTGAACAAATTTAATCAATTGTTGTAGTGGAATGTGTTCATGCAGAAATTAAACATGCAATAATAAAGAACACAGATCTTTCAAAACTCACTTAATTTAATATTAAAATTAAGAATATTTTGCTACAAAATTTCTAGGTTCTTTGTTGATCAAGAGCTTAGCTTCTATCTTGAGAGAATACAAGAGTTCCTGATCTAAAATTGTTACTCCTAATAAAGGACCAGTGTTAAATTTATAATTTATTTAACTGTTGGTTTACATAGTGTATAATAAGACATGCTATTAACTTTAATAAACTGTCACTTGTCATTTCCATTTTAGGAAAAGTATATCTTCCATTTCTGGCTTAGCATATCTTTGCATACTGTGTTAACTTTGATCTTCGTTTGTCAGTTAATCTTCACCCTTGATCTTGCACACTCTTCAAACTGCTTTTTGTAGACTTGTCAATCCAGCTGGTTGGATTGTTTGTTGATTGTAAATCTTGGATATTGAACTGGTCTGCAATTTGTACTTTGAAATTTTACCTCGAGATCTCCATTTTGGTCTATAGAGAACTTGACATCTCGATAAGTATATTGGCTTATCGAGATCTCTAATACTCCATTGTAAATTTGACTTGTAGAAGTCTATGAGTTCTCTATAAGAGAATTTGACTTGTCGAGATCTCTAGTCTTCATATCTTCACTTTGACTTATCGATATCTCTGAGTTCTCTAGTGGCTTATTGACTTATCGATAACTCAGAGTTCTCTAGTCAAATTTGAATTGTCGATAACTCAAAGTTCTCTAGTGAATTTTGACTTATCGATATCTCTGAGTTCTCTAGTGGAATTTGACTCATCGATAACTCAGAGTTCTCTAATGAATGTTGACTTGTCAATAACTCTGAGTTCTCTAGTGAATAAATGATCTTGACTTAGGATATTTTTCTCAAAACAGATTTATTCAACTCCAAGCTTCTTCATAATTCTTATGATGCATGATCTTCTTAATCTTATTTCAGATAGAATTCTTAGGCTTGATACTGTTTAAATGAAAAAGACTCCAGTCCGCTCTTCGACATTTTTACAGACTTTAATGTTACACATACAAAATCCAAACTAAGATTACAATACAACTTACTCAGGGTTGTCAATTTGACTTGGTCTTGTTAAAGTACAGGCATGTCTTCCACAACATCATCTTGCAAGGACAACCATTCTACGAATGCGTGAACAACCATTAAAGCTCGAAACTCACAAAATCTAGCATTAAATACTAACAAAGCTCTGGTTTTTATTCTAACAACCAAACTTTCAATATTCCGTAAAAGACCAACAACCAAATTTTCAATATTTCATCTTTAATATAATAGTATAGATTAATAACTATATTTAGTTATTTATTTATTGTTTATTTATGTCCTGATTAATGGTGTAATATAATAATATAGATTAATATTATATTGTTTATTTTATATAATAGTATAGATTAATAACTATATTTAGTTATTTATATATTTATTGTTTAATATATGTGATAACGTCAAATTTTTCGATTTGTAACCAAAATTTACCATGTTCATGTTACAGCTTAAGACTTAATCTTTTTTATGCTAGCAATTAAGCGTAGATTTAACCTAGTAAATATGTACATATAATTTAGATTGAGGTGTTTTAGTTGAAAAAAATAAAAAAAGGGTAATATATTCTAGTTGGAAAATGTAGTTGGTTATATATATATATATACTAATTAGTATTAAAATAAGAATTATTGGTTATTAGTAATTATAATATTTTATTTTATTTTATAAAAGAGAATTACGAGGTGTTTTTCAGTATTTTAAAAATCGGCCGATTAACCAATTAATCGGACGATTAATCGGAGTTCAAACGGCTTCCGTTCTCGATTAATCGTTAATCGAATCAAAGTACGGTTTTTTAAAAAATCGGTCAAAAGTCGGGTAGTTCGGGAAAAATCGGTCGATTCGGATCAAAATCGGTCGAATGGGTCAAAGTTTGAAATTAATAAAAAAATAATTTTTTAAGAAAAATTTAAGTTTTTTGGAAATAATAATTAACATTTAACATTTAATAATTAATATTAATAATGATATTTTAAATTTTAAGATTTGAACTAGTAGATAGTAATTTTCTAATTACCAAGTAGTGACTATTAATTAGTATAAACTACTTAAATATTAATTATGAACTAGTGATGGTGGTTTTTTTTTAAAATCTTATCATTTAAATATCAATATTGAATTAATGATATGTGATTTTATTTTTGTAAATCATATGAAAGGTCAGTGACATTTAAATAAAATTATTTATTAAATAAAATTGTTTTCGATTAATATTTTGATTAATCACCGATTATCCGATTAATCACTGAAAGATCCTGAACAATTGTGATTTCCGCTTTTCAGTATTTTAGCTGGTAAAAAATAACATATTTTAGTTAAAAAAGTTAATTGATTTATATAAAAATTAGAATTAACATGAATAATAAAGTAAGCAGAGGAATAATTAATTTGTGTTTGGGTGAGAAATAACATAGCATATGAACTTTGAGGGTTTGTATTCTGATTGATGCGGGGCAGCAAGTCAAATTACAAGATAACAACTCAAATCTCGGTACAATTCTTTCCCCTTTCAGTTTTGTTTTGTTCTGTACAATTTATCACCATAAACCTAGCTACTGTGCGTATATACATGTATTTGTTCTGTTTTACTGCCTTTAATTAACAAACTATGATTTTAACTACAGTTATCATCCTGATGATATTCGACTTGTTTCGTTGTTCACAGAGAGTATTTTTGGTAATTTATTACACTAATTTGTTCGTTAATTGTCGAGCTGTTATTCAAAATTGAGGAATGGTCTACTTATCCCACTGAATTCTGCCATTATGATGTATATTGTAGCAAGGTTATGCAATTCATAAGAAATATTTTTTTATCCATTTATTAGTTTTGGCAATTGATTGGTTGGTATGCATGTTAGTTATCCAGTCCAGTTGTTATTAAAACAGAGGAAAGGTCAGAGTGTATATGATAGATATTGTAATTATTTGTATAATTATCGAGAATCAATTTGTTTTCCTATGTAATTAGTAAATATGAAATGTGACCTGCTTGGAGTTCTATATAATATATAATATAGTCTGCCGTAAGTAAGTTTCGGATCTATACAAAATTCTTTGTATGTGCATACTCTATTATCTAGACCTATGTTAGAGTTTAGGGTCGGATACAACACATCTGACTTCTGAGTGTCAAATTGTAGATATTTGAATTGGAGATAGGACACTATTAACCAACATAGTTATTTAGTGAACAAATATGTTAGATGAAATTTTATACCAGAAATTAATAGTAAAAGCCCTATTAACCTGATTCCGTGAAGGACTTTGCATGTTCAACGTCTTCTTTTTCTCATTTTTACTATATTTCTGTCATGTATTATTCTTTTTGCATCATAAATTCATCTTATATATGGCCTTTCAGAAGTGTCCACAGTCAAAGAATCTGACTGGGGAAACCCCGTGTCTGAGTTTAGGACACAGGTAGTACAACCAAAAAAGAATATTCGGTGCAACATAGTGCTGGAAAATTCCACTCACTTATGTTGCTTACTTAACATAAGGTTAACGGCAAAGTCTATACCCCTTGGGACAATTACTTTTTGGCATCAAACCGTTAATAAAATATTAATGTACTATAAAATGGTATTATTAATAAATGCAATTTGATCTCTAACCATTTAGAGAAGTTTTTTCTGCAGGTGGAATAAATTCTTAGTAGAGATCTTCCCTGGCATTCCAGCCTAACCTCTGCTTTAAGAATTCAAACATTGTAATTTCTGAGCTGATTTGATTAAGATAATTTTTAAAATACTATGGGTGAAAACAATGAGCCTCTCCCTCCGGGTGTTCCGTCCGTGCCAAGTTACATACCAAACTCAGTGGAATCCGTGAAAATGTCTACTTCCTATCCCCAGTCTTTCCAGAACAATGTAAATCCCCATCATCAATATCAATATTTATATAACAGTCACAGTGTTGTTCCCCCCTCAAATGTAGCTCTGGCTCCTCAGCGCATTAATCCACATTTTAATTCTTCTCCCAGATTAGATCCTACACAACATTCTCTTTCTTTTTCAAATCAATTTGCAGGAAACTTTCAAAACAACAATTTCAGCCAGTATGGACCCCACACTGTTCAAAACTTCCAACAACCTCCAGGTTCAGTTATGTCAACATGCACTACACATGCTTCTCCTCTGACATCTAATGTTTCTCAGCCACAATCAGCAAATGTTTTGGATGGAAACCAGAACAAAGATTTGGAACAAAATGCATTACAATCTGCTCAAAACACATTGGAGGAGGAACCACCAAAACTGTACGAGACAGGTAAGATGCTCCCTAGCTGTGGGTTCACTTTTGACAGAAGAACCTACCAATAGCTAATATAAGAATGATTGACTACTCTATTCCTAATTAAACTGGTTAAGTATTTTCTCATCTTCGGACTAAAGGGGCAAACCTTTTTTCAGACAGTCGCTTGGAGGTGCCTTCAGATGATATTGAAAATGCTGTACGGGATGCTGTGCTACGTGAGCAAGTAAGTCTGTAGAGGAACCACGTAGATATGTAGATATGTAAATATATGTTGGTTCATATGAGTAATTTGTTTGTACATATATTGCGGGGAATTAATTTATTGGAGTATTAAGAGTATCTCTGAATCTATTTTAGGAAACTGCTGTCCAAAAAGTGATACATGGTCAAAGGTGTCTTCTGCTCTCTTTATTAATATGTTTATATAGCTTTTAAATTAAGTGTCATATCGCAACATGACATCTGATTACTCTAATTTAGAGAGTGGAGAGGGGCAACCGAACCTCCTGAGGACCATGGTGACATTATCGCTAAACGTCATGATCAAAATGCCATAAAGGTATTTATCTGATTTGTTCTTCTTGACCTTTGAATGTTAACATTTTTAGACCACCAGTCACAACATATTATGCATCACTCTGATGGATCAAACTTTCCTTAAACATAAAAGGAACATCTTTTGAAAATGACCACAAAGCATCGTGCTGATATGGCCTCCAAACGTGGCAGGACTAGCATTGCTGAGCAAGGTATTTCTCCTCTATATTCTCCATTACGCTGCCATTATTATTTTTGAAATACTTCACATGGACTTACCATTAGATTTGATAATTAATGTGTATCCAAGTTCAAGAGTTGCATTCCTGATTATTATTTATATCTCGGAACAGATAATAATTAAATAAGATACACACATGATTCAAATGTCCAATTGCACACCACTCACGAACTCTTGTTAAGGAAATAAGCATTGTCTTGTTTGTCATTTTTGGTCTAATTGATCACTTCTATGAGGAAGTTAGGCCTTTCTATGGTTAAGGCGTCCAGGTTAAATTACTTTATACCTCTAAATGGTCGCTTTGACTTTGTTTTTGGTTCCCTTTTTTATTTCCTTTCCTCTACAACAGAAATTTTACATCAAATTTGTTGACCTACAATATCTGCATGAATAAATTATAAAAAAAATAGTAGTGAATCTGACTTTTGAAAGTATTTATTGTAGACCAGGCCACCAGAAAATATATTTGAGTAGACAAAGAATTTAAAAGTTATGCAGTTATCCTGTATTAACTGTAGCAATGTTCTATTGGAGATAATGCATGTTTATGAATTTATAGTCGAAACTTGGATTTTTGTTGATATAGTATTTGCATCTTGTATCTTAATTGTTGTTTATGGTCCGTTTCCTCGTTAGTATCCCTGTTTAGGTGGACCATTATGTATCATGACTAATAAAACAATCTAGTAACCTTTTGTCTTTAAGAATGGGGTTGGACAAAAATTAATAACTAAGATACCAAAACTCTTGGCTTTTATATCAGGTAACTCGGAAATTGGAAATGGATATGGCGTACCAGGTGGAGGTGCTTACTTGGGTGCTTCAGTGCCTAATATTGTTTCCCCAAGTAAGCGTGGCTGAGAATGAGAGCAAAGCTCTCTTTCTGTTATCATAATATGTCTTCTGAAAATTGACTTTTGTTTGAAGTGCATGGTCATGTAGCAGGCGTGAAAATTTTGGAGCAGGATGTGAGATCTGAAAAGAGGGAGAGCAAGTTGCCAGAGTACCTTAAGCTGAAGTTGAGGGCAAGGGGAATCTTAAAAGATGAAGAAGCCAAGGTGAATTCTGCTCATTCTTCTAGTGCATGTTGGACACTCATTTAGTCATTTGTTTACCAACTTTCCTGTCACTATTTACTATCTTTCTCTCCGCTACACTAAGATATAGGGTTTAACCTAGGCATTTGCAAAGGCCAGAACTGTTGAACTATATGTACCTTGTTCTTATCTCCGTTTATCATGTGATATTTGTATTTATCCATGTATGCTTGATTGTTCACTGATCTACCCGCTGGCTACTTTCTGTATCAGACTCCGCCTCAAACTCCTCAAAATCTGACGCCGAAAAATCTGCCACCAGAATGGGTATATATTATTCCTAGTAATAACTCTAAACTGCGATGTTTTTTTTTTGATATAATTCTTCTTTTAATAGTTTAAAATAGATTTAACATTGTTGTGCTTTTAGAACTTTATTGGAATATATTAAAATCCTGTTCGAGCGTGAGATTCTAAAATTCAACCTCATTATTTACCTAATCTAATGGCATTGCTGGAAATAGAAAAATAATAATCTTTTCCTCTACATCAAAAAATGAACTTTTTGAGAAGATTGAGATACAATTTTGGAACATGAATATTGAAGTGGAACATGAATATTGAAGTGGGATTGTACATTTTCATAGGCTAATATTTTGTAATACGTTAATGAAAACTAAATCTTATGTAAACAAAATAAATTAGATTGGTATAAATATTAATTTCTGTTAAGTTTATTTTTCCAAGTGGCTCTAAATTTAGTACAAGACCTCAATTTGGAGAATGTAAACTAATTTTTTTAGCATGTTTACTGCCTAAATAGATTCATAGAAGTAGAACCTAATAATTTTAGATTGTTTCACGCAAAGACAAGAACATGTGAGCTGGAGGAAATCAGAGGCTTTATACATATCAAGGTTCGAGGAGCAGAGTAAAACATTTGGACTACTAGGGTGGGATTCCAGACTCGGATTTTGGTTTGTATTTTTAGGGAGGTTTTCTTACAGCTTTATAGTTAGATCAATATGTTTGCACTGCGAACTAAGTTAACTTGGTAATTTGTTAGGTTTCTTTTGTTGTTGCGTTGACTTCCCCGGCAGTTGCGGTTATGATTAGCTCTTAAATATGATTTCTGCAAATCATTCATTATTCTGTTTTTACTAAGATTGCAATTTTGTCTACTTATGTAGATTGAGGCATGTGACCCTGCAAGTGGTTCACTTTATTATTATAATCAGAAGTCTGGTAAAAGTCAATGGGAAAGACCTGTTGAGGCTTCTCTGAATTCAGAACCACCATCTTCTTCACCACTTCCTACAGATTGGCAAGTGCTATTCGACGAAACAACTGGTATGTGATGCATCTGGCTAGTTTTAATTTTAGGCTAGTACTTAAATTTTGCATCTGGTTTTTTAATACTCTTCTGATTTATATCTACAAAGAGATCTGCATGAAGTTTAGTAAACAGTCACAAGGTGTTCATTTTCTGTGGACTGATCTTCTGCCGCCCAAGGGTGGTGGTTTGCTACTTGGTCTTGCTTGAGTTCAGGGTGTAATTTTTTTTTCCAGTCTAGAACTAAAATTATGTTGATTCTAGTAGATGTTACTGTCTTAAATTTATGACTTTAGCCATCAGAAATATGTCACCTTCAAATTAAACTTTGGCAAGACATTGCACAAAATCTTAGGTCTTTAACATTCCGAGTAATAGAATAGCTTTTGCGAGTCTTTTAACTCCTAGTAACTCCTATTTTAACAAAATCTTAGCATGGTCCCTTGATGTAAGACATCAAACAAAGCTAGCATGATGCCACGATTCATTAAATGGGAAGTCCGGAAAGTCGGCTATCAAAGATCATAATCTTGTGATGATAATGAATACATTCAGTTGGCTGAAACAGATCCTAAAAAGTTCTGTGGTATATTTTCTTGCAGAGTCTTGCGAGAATTCGTTTGCTAAGTTCAAATATTATGTTAGACCATGTCTATTCCTTGGCCAGTGTATTATATTTTTACCGGTTGCTATTTGGCGGAATAGAATAAATTCGGTTTCGGTCAGTAGTGCCTGCAGCAAATTTATTTGGTGCAGCATCATTTTCTGTCATCATATTCCTGTTGTCACGTGCCCACAATTTAACTTTAGCATGTGTAATTACAACATTTCTGACCTATTTGATGTATCCATAATGCATAGAACTTTTCTTATCTGTTATAGTCTTATAGAAAGAAAAGATAGTATTTTCATTCCTGATCAGTATTAGGAATCAGCTTTAGTAGTAGTCTATAGTAGTACCTGGGATAGTAGGAATAGTGAGGGTATATGTGTCATTTACTGATTTAGTTGGTTGGTAACCGATATATAGCAGGACTTGTTTGTATTTTGGGATTATGCAATTTGAATATATGAAAATGGAACTTGTTCCACAAGATTATCTCTTCTCTCTCTAGGGTTTCTCTCTCTAGAAATCCATCTTCTTCAAGTTTTTATCTGGTTCTGTCTCTCTCTCTGCATTTTCTGACTCTATCTCTCTATTTCTGCCTCTAATCTGCTGTTTCTCTATGTTTCTTTGCTATATCTAGCATCTCTCTCATATAACTAGAAAATACCAAAAACAGTTACAAAACTAGTTCAGGAACCACCAATTCCTGACAATTTGGTATCAGAGCTCATATTTTGATCCAACCACTGCTTCATCCTTGTCGTGCTAGTAAAAAACGAGTCAAGCGGTTGTAGAAGTGTAGTAATTGCAGCTGTAATTTTCAAGTTATGGCTCAATCAGTTCAGGTACTCTGTTTCTCTTCAATTCCTTGCAGATCAGTAGTTGTGATGAGGAGATCCGTTGATTTGAAGTGAGATTCGGTAGTTACTATCTCGTTTATAATAGTTGTTACTAGTTTTGTTCATTCCTTATTGAAAAATCACAAAAATATGAGTGTAGTTGAGTTTTCTGGTTCAGATATTGAGTTGAGGTATAATCTGAAGCATATCACTGAAGGTGTTTGAGTAATTGTCTAAGAGAGGTGACTGTAATTTGACTGTGATTTGACTTTGCACCTGGATTAGAAACACTTCTACTGTTATTGCTGAGGTTGAAAGTTGATAAGGTGAATTGTTGTGTGATCTATGGTGTATTGGTGTACTAAGGTAGTGTTGTGATTGTGTGCTGTTGTTGTGCAAGTATTGCTGTGATTTTTGTGCAAAATTAAGTAGTGCACTGAAGGTGTTTGATATTTCTCCCGAGTGAAGGAGAACTGAACTACTGTTAGAATTGTGGAGTGATCTACAATTTTGAAGTATATAGCAGTTGCTTGAGTAATTGCCTTAGCAAAGTGAATGTGAATTGATTTAGTATCTAGAAGTAAATGTACTCAAGTTTATTATTGAGATTGAAGTTGTAGTGTTGCTGTGTGTCAATAGTGGTCTGGTGTGATTGGGAACATTGCTGGTTGCCTGGTTGTGTGAAGTAGTTGAGTAGTTGAGAACAATTTGTTAAGAAAGGTTAGGAAAACTGTCAAGTGAAGAATTTTGAGTGTTATCGTGTTAATCTGTGGAATTATTGAACAGTTGTGGTGTGTAGATTGATTTTTTAGTGAGTTAGAGTGTGTTAGTGGGTACTGCACTCCAGGTGTTTGTAATATTGTATGTGAGGAGTTAGATTAAAACTTGTGGTGTTTACATGTGCAAGTAGTAATGGTGATTGATTCAGTAGTAGAGAAAGGAGATAAAGGCTTTGACGAGGCTGTCTTCATGTTACAACATCATATAGCAGCTCACAAGGAAAGGACTAACATGAAATTGCAGAAATTAGAAGCTACAATAGGGATAGCCAGGAAGATGATGGTAGAAATTCTGCAATTGAAGGTTCAGAAGAATGAGGATGGAGTTGTTAATCCTTTTGGTTGGCAGATTGGAAGGAAGGACAGTGCTTGTAAGTCTAGTGACAATCAGGGCACAGGAAGATTACAACACCTCAATTTGAGTTTTCCCATGTTTGAAGAAGCTAAAGTCATTGAGTCCTCACAGTATTGTAAGCAATTGTTGGATGAAGAACCTGTCTATGATGAAAAACCTGTCTATGATGAAGAACCAGGAGAGGGCCAAGAGTTCTGGCCTGAGCATGATTTCATCTTAACAGCACTAAAAGGAGATAATTCAGATTTGTCTAAACCCTTACAATCTGAAATATGCACAAGTGAAAGATCAGAGGAGGTGGCAGAACTTCTAAACATACAAGACTTCCAACAAGGGCAGGACAATAACATTTGGAAAAATGAGATGATACCCATCCAGTTGGAAGAAGTAATTTCAGTGATTCCCACTATTACAAAACTGTTGAGGCTTTCTTTGACGAGAATGTTGTAAAAAAATTTCCAACAGCTGAACTATCCTATAATTTGGGTATGAAATCTAGCAATTTTGGAAAGGGGAACATGCTTATTTTTTATCCTGGAGGTCAGATTCATGACAAGCTGTCAGAAGGTAAAGGTGTCCACAAATTTAAAGGAACATACAAAAAGCCTAGTTCCAAGGAGTCAGAAACCATACAACATCTCAACTTGAGATTTCCCAAGTTTGAAGATGGATTAGTGGTCTTTAAGACTGTTGGCTTAGGAAATACGACACAGAAGTGGCCAAACCCTAACCCTACAAAGGTGGGAAATGTTGATCGAAAAGACGAGCTGGAAGATTATGAAGAGTATTCAAGGTATGATGAAGTACTTGGGGAGACAAAGAGGATTGGCATTCTGAGGAACTAATCTTGACTATGATGAAGTACTTGGGGAGACAAAGAGGATTGGCATTCTGAGGAACTAATCTTGACAGTTTTAGGACTTTGAGAATTTTTCTCAGCAAAGCATAACTTGGAAGCAGCCACTGCTGCTGGTGCTAAGGGATTGGAATGTCCAAATGATGTTCAGAATTTTTTGTATCTGTTCCTACTGCAATGTTTGCAGATGTGCCGAAGAAGATACATGCTGAGGAAATAGGTGATTCCGATTTAAGAAGAACATCAATTGAGATGAAAGAAGGTTTGCACCAACCAAAAGAGCTAAACCAGAGCTTCAAGTTTCAGAAAACTTGACTAAACAGTTAGACGGATCAAGGTTGCAGTGTGATCCTTGCTTAATTTTAGCAAGTCAAGATGTGGTTTCAGTAAAAGTATCTGGAAAGGCAGTTGGAAACACTCGGCTGCAATTTTATGTTGGAGTTCTAGTGGATTGTAAAGCAATCACAATTTTTGATCCCGGATGATATCAAAGTTGTTTGTATGAGGTCAATTTGTTGATGACTATGCTGGAAAATAGATGTTCGGTTTTAAGGTTTTATTCATGGGAAGAGCGGGACATTAAAGGAAAAGACAAAAAAATAGCAGTGATGTACACAATTCTGGTGGAATGAAGATAAAGATGGAAAGTGCAATACCACAAACCATGAGGACATGGTTAATTTTCAAGCACAATTCTGGTGGAATGAAGATAAAGATGGAAAGTGCAATACCACCAACCATGAGGACATGGTTAATTTTCAAGGGGGAAGGAATGTTAGGAATCAGCTTAGTAGTAGTCTATAGTAGTATTTGGGATAGTAGGAATAGTGAGGCTATATGTGTCATTTACTGATTTAGTTAGTTGGTAGCCTATATATAGCAGGACTTGTTAGTATTTTGGGATAATGCAATATGAATATATGACAATGGAACTTGTTCCACAAGACTATCTCTTCTCTCTAGGGTTTCTCACTCTAGAAATCCATCTTCTTCAAGTTTCTATCTAGTTCTGTCTCTTTCTCTCTCTGCATTTTCTGACTCCATCTCTTTATTTCTGCCTCTAATCTGCTGTTTCTCTCTGTTTCTTTGCTATACTAGCTGTTGTCTCTCTCATATAACTAGAAAATATAAAAAACAGTTACCAAACTAGTTCAGAAACCACCAATTCCTGACAATCAGGGAGAGGCCCTGAACCTTTTTCTTGTCTAAACTACATATTCAACTAAATTTACTCATCCTCGGGCATCATTTTGAGAAAAAATTAACAGACGGTGATTGTTTTGCTGCTGTGTTTATTTTTTCTTCTGAAATGTCAACTTCTTATATTGTGGCTACTGGTTAGGTGCTGCTGCAGCAAACTTGGATAATTCGTTTTCTCTCCTTCCATTTCCTTTCTCTAGATCCGCCTTAAAGCCATTATTTCCTCAAATCATGCTAATTATTCCCCTATCCATTACCGTTTGCCTTGTTCAATCATTTGATGCCTATTGGCCTAACAGTTTCTTGTAATGACCTCTGATGAAAAACAAAAAATGCTCTCCAGTGATAGATATGAGGATTTTCAAAACGTCTACCCAAATTAAACATAAAGAAACTCATTTCTTAGAATTACGTGAATTTTTTCATACAAACATTTGGTCTCTTTAAACAAGAATGAAATAATTGGTCTGCAGCTGCCTCACCAAAATGTTCCGCAAAAGATGGGGATTCGAAGAGGATTTTGCAAGGTGAAATAAATACATCAGGGGTTATGAAAAAATCCTTTTTGATTGTGATGCATTAAATGATTAGGAAAAGATACTCTCAGTATGAAAATTTACTCCCTTGTTGGTATATAAGAAATTATTGTCCAGTTCTCTGTTGATAAAAACCATGAAAGGGATTTTAAGGATTGTGGTCCGTGGCAGGTCAACAGGAGAAAGAAAGAGGGTTTGGACAAAGTGATTGGCAATAAAAGTGGAGAGTATAGATATAAGTGTAGATGAAGATGAATAAACATCTAAATGGAGGAGTTCTAGGAATCACATAAATGTAAATAGATTATATATATATATATATTCATATATATGTATACTAGATTAGTTCCCCGGCAGATGCCCGGTTATATTGTAATTATTTTATAAAAAAATATTTGAAATTTTTTAATTCAAGTATAAATTAATACTATATTTATAATATATAATAATGAGAAATAGAATAAAATTATAAATGTAGAAACTTAAAAACAGTAGCACAAAAATTTTAAATATTAATTTTCAACTTTTTATCAAATATAAAATATTAAAATAAAACAATGAATATTTGTGTAAATAAAATAAATTTTGAAAAAGATAAAGTTAGTGGAGGAAAGATAAATATTGGAAACTGAAAATTTTTAGGAATATAAAAATGAGGAGGAAATGGAATGAGAAAAGGGAAGAGAGAGAATAAGTTGAGGTAATAAATAAAGGAGAGAGATTGATAGTAAATTAAATGAGTGGGGAATTGTTAGTGGAAGATGACATCATCAAATTGATGTGAGTTTGACACATAGGATTTAATGATGTCATCTGTTAAACGAGAGTTTGACACATCGACTATGATGATGTCAGTTGTACTTTATTTTATTATAGTGTAGATATATATATATATATACACACACGTATCTGTATTAATATACAGTTTATCTTTTCAGGTAAAAACTATTACTACAACACAAAGACCTTTGTAACGCAGTGGGAGCAACCTGGTTTTTCCCACCATGTTCCCTTTGTTAATCACGATACCGAGGTTTCTGGAAAAGAAGCTAATGAGAATCATGGTGATCAGCCTTCTGCCTTCAAGAAATGCTTAGGGTGCGGTGGGTGGGGAGTGGGCCTTGTACAGACGCGGGGCTACTGCAATCATTGCACGCGGTACATCGACAGCCTTATTTTTTTATTTCCTATCTTTGTTGAAGGTTTCTTTCGAAGTTGAAATATCTTTGTAAAATTTGCTTTAGTAGTTTCACCTAATACATATGCCTATGGAAATCAACTTATAGAAGTAACATTAGTAGCAACTTTCCATCAACTTCTAAATTATCGGTAACACTAGTTTAGTGAATTGTTTTCTCTTTGATAGTCATTTTTTATATCCTATCTAATATTCCAGTAAGGGAACATATTTATGTGATGAGATAATCGATACTCACAAAAAAGCCGAAATTCCGAATTTCATGTCTGCTAATAAGTTTCTTAGTTTTCTTCGTTAAGAAACACTAGGAAGTTGTTGGGTGTATATATGTTGAGGCATACTTTGAGGTGAAACAACTAAACTTGGTGGAACAAAGTTGTGACAACCCACAGCCAATTTAAATCTTTCAAAAGGGTCATTGCTTGAAGTTATGATAAATTAATTTTAGTTTTAACTTTTATGTTTGTGCTCGATTATATGCATCCTTCTTCTTCTCCTTATATTATATAAAGATATTGGAGTTACAGAAAACAATTTACTACTGAAGGGAATATTGTGCCTGGCCAATCATGTTAACTGAACTTTAATGTTCTTGTAGCTTGTTGAACCTTCCCCAAGTCCAATCAATTAATGTGCAAAAGGAACAGCAGACCTTTCATACTGAAAGTACAACAGCGGATTCAGGAAATACATTCTCCAGGAATAGGTAGGTTCCCCTTTTCTGAAAGCTTATGTTTTCCGTCTTTCCTAGATTTGACTTTTTCTGGGATTTTGCATCTGAGTGCATTTTGTTAATTGTGACCATGATTATTAAAGAAAAAAGAGCACTTCCACATGAATTTTATTTTAACAAAATAATTGCATTTTACCCTGTTGCAGGTGACTTAAAATCCTGTAATCTCGCATTTGATTTGTGTCTTTATTCGGTGTTAAGTATTATATTTGTTAACTTCTAGTTAGAAAAATTTACTCAAAAGTTGCGAAACCACATCAAGTTTAGATTTCTAGATCTTGTGGCTGTTCATATATATAATATATCCCAAAGAGACCGCATTAAAAGTAAATACATAATACACCAATATCATAGACCCTTTCTGATGCGGAACAAAAAATTAAAATATTAGTTTGTATATATTTTATGTTATTAGTTAGGATTAGATTTAATGCAAGTTGTTTTAATATTATATTATAGTCAGATCTAGGAATATTCTAGATTATGATAGAGAATAAGAAGGGATTTGTTTCCTTTATTAGAATATTGTTACTTGGTGACTAAGTTTAGAGATTTACTCGTACGTGGCAATATAAGCTAATGTAATCTTTTATTATAAGCAGAATTGATTGACTAATGAACTGAGAATTGTTTCTCCCTTGTTATGGGTTGCGATCCTAACAAACCTCTCTTCTGCAGTTGAGAAATCCTAGATGTAGTGATTCTTCTTCAGGTGGATCACCTTAGGCGTGGGTTTTCTGCTGTTAATCCACAAATATCTATCATTTTACTTGTTTTTAACCCTTGTCCTGCATCACTTTCCTTATAACTTATAAGTAAATGTTTTCCAGACTGAGATGCTGAATAACCAGCTCTCTCTTGACAGTATAATAAAGGCTTCTTATTACCTCCTGAACTGATGATTTTGCCTAGTCCTTTCATGCTTTGTTAATGAAAAAGAACACAAGTTTCTTGGCATGAAACAGCTAGCGGTTTCTTTCACACTTGCTTATCATACTTTTGTTGCCTAAGAGCTCCATTTATGTAGCCTAATAATAGTTTTTTTAGTTCATCTGTCCTATCTTAAACCTTGTATCTTTGGTTTGTAGACCCAACCTTAAACCTCCTATGGGGAAAAGCACAAAAAAGGATAGTAGGAAACGTGCTCACACAGAGGAGGATGAGTTGGATCCCATGGATCCAAGCTCTTATTCTGATGCTCCCCGTGGTGGTTGGTAAGTTGTTCATGTTCTTTCTCAAGTAACATGTTTTAATATGCTGATCTTAACCTACTCGTCCAATAGTCTGATAATTTATGCTTTCCTTGTATTACAACTTTTGGTGTAGTAAGCATGTCACTGCCTCCTGCTTTGCTTATTTACTGATCTAATGTTTCAGGGTTGTAGGATTAAAGGGTGTACAACCTCGAGCAGCTGACACTACAGCTACGGTAATTTTGCTTACTAGAATCATCATTTGCTTGACAAACATTTGCATTATAATGCTGTAGTGGTACAGTAGCACAAAAAGAATGCTACGAAAGTATAAGATTTATATTTTTTAGTGGCAAGAATGAATACCACCTCAATGTGGTATAAAATACATAATTCTTTACTTTAAAAAAGAGAGTGCATTAATTGATGATGAATCTGATAACTGATGCCCATTCCAACGAACAAAATGATAATACTCCCATCTTTCCTAATTTGATTTTTTTTTTAAATGCTAAAACAAACACAATCAATCCATTAAAATGTTAAAGGTCAATGTTGCAATACATTTTAAAAGTTACGTGAAACATTACACAATATTTAAAAATAATTTAGGCTCAGTTCCACCTAAGCTTCTTTAGAGCTGTTATGGCATTAGAAGAAGCTGATGCTATCAATTACAAGAGGCCAATCACCATACTTTTTTTGATCCTGAACCATGGTTGTCACCTTTATAAGTCGAGTCAAGTCGACAGTGGTCCAGTTTGTCGACTAGTCGAGTATGACCCTAATATTTAATCTTGTATCAACCTAATATCAATCAGCGGCACCAATTAATCCTCTAAACTTTACCAAATTCACTTCACATGGCACACTATATAAGGCCCTCGTTACATGTATGAACACTACGTATGTCTTTTGTACACACTATAATTATATTTACATTTAAGAATAATATATATATATATAAGATTTATGTATATTTATTTATATATTACTACATAATTTTATAATATTGTTTGTAAATATTATATAAATAAAATATATATAATATAATCTGTAAACATATACCTAAAAATGTAATAGTTTCATTTATCTATTTATTTCTATTTTGTGTGGCACGGAAACACTACACATAAAGTACACCACATGAAGGTACACAAACACGAAAGTACAAGAATTTTAAATAGGTTTTCTGCGGGTTTAGCATTTAGTACAAGAAACACAAGAGTACACGGAACCAAAAGTACACAACACGACCTGAATTGCCGAGTCTAGCTTCAAGTCCCTCTCTCGTGCCTCATTAAATAACTTACCAAAACAACTACTTCATCTCTCCTTAATGTCCTCGCTCATAAAAACAACCTTCACTTGTTTTAGGTTAATATTTCTTTCTTTGCATTTTTGACGCCTATACCTTTCCTAATATGTCTTTTTATTTGCTACGCTCACAATCTTATATTCCACTCATTTGACTTGCGATTGCTTAATCTTATTTCTCTCTCGGCATGCTTGGAATTTTTAAAAGGCCACTTTTATGCCAACTTTGGTTTGTATGTCTAGTGTTTTATTGTTTATGCTTTTAATGATGGAGTCATACTATGTGAATGTTACACATCCATTCCTTGTGTTGGGAAATGTCTCCTTCTCCTTTCATGTTATACCATGGGATACTTTTTCCAGGTTCATGGCCCATCTTTCTATGTATATTTATGTTGCAACAAGCTGCTCAAAAGTCTATTTAGTAATCACAAAATAGGGGCTGTTTATTTAGAGAGGAATAAAGGGTATCTAATTTGGTTGGTTGTAGTATGATATGGACATGATAAACAATTGAGTTATGGGAATTATTTGACTAGGGACAAGATGGAAAATGTAGTTTTTAGCGAATCATGGAAACACTGTACATTTGTAAAGGGGTTAAATATCAAAGTGGTCACTCAACTGAACGCTATATATCAGTTTAATCATCAAAGTTAACGGGGTATCATTTGAATCACTAAAGTCATAATAAATATCATACATATACCCAAAATATGTGCTCGGAATTAAAATTTATTTTATGGAGTTCTATATATTTTTCTTGAATCATATTACAACAAAATGAAAATATATGAATTCTAGTATTTTCTATAATATAATAAGATTTTTTAAAATTTATCTACTACTTATTTTTAATTTTGTAATCATTTGTTTTATTTAAATAAAAATAATTAGTAGATAATTTTTTAAAAATCTCAAAAAATCATCTAAAATACTATGTATTCATAACTTTTCATTTGGTTGTAATAAGATTTAAAAAAAATGTTTAGAACTTCATAAAATAAATTTAAATTCTCGAGCACATATTTTAAGGTATCTCTTTGATATTTATTATTACTTTAGTGATTCAAATGATACCCCGTTAAATTTGATGATTAAACTGATATATGACCTTCAGTTGAGTGACCACTTTTATATTTAACTCATTTGTAAAGACAGCTCTATGTGTGTATATAGATGGAAGAAAAGATTTAGAAGTTCTGCTTTTAACACATCTAACCTTTTTAATAACCAAGACCGTATTAGTATTTGATTAAAACTGATATCTTTGTCTACTGTGAATTCTAGGGTCCTCTCTTCCAACAAAGGCCATACCCTTCACCTGGAGCAGTCTTGCGTAAAAATGCTGAAGTTGCCTCTCAAAACAAAAAACCGAACTCCAAGTTCGCTCCGATCTCCAAGAGAGGTGATGGAAGCGATGGACTTGGCGAGGCTGATTGAAATTTTGTAGGTATTAGATGTGGGAAAGTATAATTGGTATAGATTTAATTAACAAAAAAGAAATGCTGTAGCTTTTATAATTCAATGTAGTGTGTTAACGTCCGGTTAATACTGCCTTCAGGCACTGAGAATGTTTCTTGTAGTAGAAACACTAGAATGTAGCAGTTTAAAGACATCAAACACTAAGCAGCATGATTGAACAACCTGATTTTCTTACTGCTTTAATTAGGCCAGTTGACTGTCGAATATTTATGTAGCTCACAACCTGACTATATTTAATAAAAAGATATTTTTTTTAAGTCTCACAACATGAAAAAATAAATAAGTTATGATCTGAAATATCCAAATCGAATTTAATCCGAACTGAATTTTGTCCGATTTTTATCCGAATATTATCCGTTTTTAATCTGAATTAGACTTGAACCGAATCACATTCGATCCGAATGGCCTTCAGTTATATCATAATCTGAAACTGGAACCGATTCGAAATAGATCCAATACTTAACCGACCCGATTATCCGATTTGTCAGGTCTTAACATTTATTCGTGGCCCCTTACGGTCTGTTAACTGAACAATATTGAACTTGGTGTTGACGTGTACCTGACAACTTACATAGCTATTTAATTCAAAATGACATATATAAAATTATATAATGAATAATTAAAATATAAGTTTAATGTTGTAAATTGATTATTATTGAAAAACATTAAATATAAGGCTAGGTTTAGACTTGGAAATTTTTACATTGCATTAAATTCATTTGTTCCTTATTTTAGCTATAAATAGGTTTCTTCGGAATGAAGCAATACACACATTCAGGCAGCTACATTTCTTTACTGATTCACATTTATCTCTCTACTCTCTATCTTCATAGTTAGTGTTTATAATATGACGAGTATTTTACAACACGTTATCAGCACGAAACCCTGCCGAAACTGAGAAGATATAATTTTAATTTAAATATACATATATATGAGTAACGTGGTTACACCCTCTATATATATATCTTCTACATATAATTTAAATATATATGACCGGAGTAGACGTGGTTACACCCTCTACATATAATTTAAATATATATGGCCGGAGCACCGCCTATTAAAATTATTTTACGGTACCATTTAATTTTGGGTAATACCGAAGTATAGTGGGAACCTTAATTTATAAATTGCATACTTATCGGATAATAACTTTTTGCCCCTAATTAACTTATGCAGGGATTAGTCCACTTTAATTTATTATTGGTCGGAAATAATCTGCATACGCAGACGCCCGTATGGCAGGTGAAAATCCATTTGTCATTTTATATATAGATCTGTTTATAATATCAATGATAATAATGATATATACATTGTTTATTGCGTATTTGTTAACGCACCCGATTAACTAGGATTTTATGTAATATTTATATTGATGAATTAAAATTCAATAATTTTCGTGTTAATTCAGATTTAGTATAGACAAATATTACAAGCTTGTCGTTCGTTGCCTTGGACATTTATGGCGATAATTATTTATCATGGGTACAAGATGTAAAGTTGCATTTGGGTTCAAAGAAATTAAGCGATACAATAAAGGCGGAAAATAAATCCACAAGCTGAAGAAAACTTTACCTCTATAATTTTTCTCCGACACCACATGCATGAAGATTTAAAATCTGAGTACTTAGAAGTCGAGGATCCCTTTATTTTATGGGAAAATCTAATGGATAGGTTCGATCACCATAAACTAGTTTATCTACCTGCAGCTGAAAATGATCGGGCTAATTTAAGATTTCAGGATTTTAAGAGTGTCCGAGCATATAGCTCTGCTTTATTCAAAATAAGTTCCAGGCTTATTATGTATGGTGAGAAAGTTACGGAAAAAAGAAAAATTGATTAAACACTATCAACTTTTCACCCTAACAATATCAACTTAGTAGAGATGTACAGGGAGCGCAAATTTACTAAGTTTGAGGATCTTCTATCAACTCTCCCGTTGCTGAACAGAATCATGAATTGGTGATTAAGATTCATCAATCCCGTCCAACAGGATCTGCCCCATTACCTGAAGTAAATAACTTGTCATTCCAACAGAATGTACGTGAAAAAGGATATAGAGGTGGACGGGGCCAAGGTCGGTACAGTGGACGAGGTCGGAGCCACGGGCATTTTCGTCCATATAACAACTATGATCACCGGAAGTGGCAATCTGAATCACAGAGTAAAAGAAAGGCACCACGAGGAGGAAAAACTGAAAATATTTGCTATAGGTGCAGCATGAAGGGGCACTAGACACGTAATTATCATGCCCCAAATCATCTTGTTAAGCTATACCAATCTTCTCAAAAATCAAAAGAGAAAATGGTATAAACAAATTTCGCCAACAATAATATAGATGATTTCCCGAGAATCACAACTGGAGGAATAAGCATTAATGGTATGAATAAACCTAACGAAACTCCTATATGGGAGGCTGAAGATTAGTTTTATATAATTACTATAGTAGTGTGTATTGTGTGCTTTATTTTGTTTGAACTATGTAGTGTGTTATGTTCTTATCAAATAAATTATGTTTCTTAATTATATACAGAATGGACTCTGAAGATATATGCATTGCTGATTGTGGTACAACTCATACGATTCTACAGAACCGAAAATATTTTACCCAAATAACCAAAACTGAAGCTCAAGTCAGAACGATTTCCGGCGTATCTAATATAATCGAAGGTTTTGGAAAAACTAGTTTCGTCCAACCTAATGGTACCCACATACACATTCCAAATGCATTATATTCTAGTAAGTCTACTAGAAATCTCCTTAGTTTTAAAGATATCCGACTCAATAATTTTCACATCGAAACTACCTCTGAGGCTGATAGAGAATATCTTCTTATTACTTCCGCTAATCCTAGCCAGCAAGAAAATCTTAGAAAAGTTTCACTCACTTTCCTCAGGATTATATATGATGAAAATTAGAACTATTGAGTCACACAATGTCATTGCTTCCAAACTCATAGATCCAAATTTTTTTCACTTTGGCATGAAAAATTAGGTCATCCTGGCGTCTCTATGATGCGTCATATTATAGAGAATTCTACTGGTCATCCTCTTAAAGATTTTAAAGTTCTTTCCAACAATGACCTTCCATGTTCAGCATGTTTTTTAGGAAAATTGATTACTCGACCATTCCCTACTAAAGTTTAGCTTGAAAGCCCAACTTTTCTAGAAAGGATCCAAGGCGGCATATGTGGACCTAAACACCCATCATCTGGCCCATTTAGGTACGTCATGGTATTAATCGATGCTTCAACTAGATGGTCTCATGTTTGTCTTCTCTCAACTCGTAATGATGCTTTTGCAAAATTACTTGCCCAAATAATCAAATTACGAGCTCAGTTCCCAGATTATTGCATTAAGTCAATTCGTTTAGATAATGCCGACGAATTCACATTTGCAACTTTTGTCGACTATTGCATGTCTGTAGGAATCTCAGTTAAACACCCAGTTCCTCATATACATACACAAAATGGGTTAGCCGAGTCCTTTATCAAAAGACTCCAACTTATTGCAAGACCGTTGTTGTTGAAAGCAAAATTACCTACATCTATTTGGGGTCACGCAATACTTCATGTTGCTAATATTATTAGGATTAGACCAACTTCCTACAACCAACATTCTACGCTACAACTGGTACTTGGTCAAATTCCTAATATTTCTCACTTCAAAATTTTCAGAAGTGCTGTATATGTACCGATTGCTCCACCACAAAGATCAAAGATGGGAGCTCAAAGAAGAGTAGTTATCTACGTTGGTTTTGATTCCACGTCTATAATTAGATATTTGGAGCCTCTAACCGGAGACTTATTTACCGCAAGATATGCAAATTATCATTTTGACGAGTCTATGTTTCCTCCATTAGGGGGAGAAAACATTTAAATAAAGTTAATCCTAACATACATGGAATGCATCAGGATTATATTTTCTAGATCCACGTACCGGTCAATGCGAACTTGAAGTTAAAAGAATTATTCATATACAAAATATGGCAAACCAAATTCCTGACGCATTTAACGATTCCAGAAATATAACTAAATCTCATATACCTACAGTAAATACTCCAGCTAAAATAGATATACCAATTCAAAAATCAGATACAAAAGAATTGGTTATAAAATCAAAGCCACGCCTGAAGCGTGGTAGACCGGTCGGTGCAAAAGATGTTGCATCACGAAAAAGAAAAATAAAGAAAATTGCCCCTACAGTGGCACATGCTCCCGAAGAAACAAATACCCTTGAAGTGGTATTATCTCCTGAAGAGATTCCAGTCCATGAAGATACAAAATTAAATAATCATGAAATTTCAATAAATTATGTGCATGACCTGAAATATGGTATCGAAGTAATGCCATATTGATGATGCATTTGTGTATTCCAGCAGCATTGGATGTAGACATAAATTCTGATCTTGAACCACAAAGTGTGGATGAATGCCGTCGAAGAAAAGACTGGCCAAAATGGAAAGACGCAATCCAAACAGAATTAAATTCATTGCGTAAAAGAGAAGTATTTGGACTTGTTGTCCAAACACAATCGGTGTGAACCCTGTTGGGAATAAACGGGTATTCATAAGAAAACGAAATGAAAAGAATGAAATTATGAGATATAAAGCCCGACTTGTAGTACGAGGGTTTTCTCAAAGGCCTGGAATTGTTTATCAAGAGACATACTCGCCAGTGATGGATGTAATTACTTTTTGTTTTATAGTAGGTATGACATCTAAAGAAAAATTGGAAACACATCTTATGGATGTCGTTACTGCATACTTGTATGGTTTACTTGATAGTGAAATTTTTATGAAAATCCTAGAAGGTTTAAAAATGGACGAGTTCAAGAAATCTCATCATATATACTCCATTAAACTTCAACGATCATTGTATGGACTGAAACAATCTGGTCGTATGTGGTATAACAGACTAAGTCGTTATTTATAAAAGAATGGGTATATTAGTAACCAAATTTCTCCATGTGTTTTAATCAAAAAATCACAATCTGGTTTTGTGATTATTGCTATATATGTGGATGATTTAAATCTTGTAGGAACAACTACGGAGGTTAATGATGTTGTCATATAACTAAAGACATAGTTTGAAATGAAAGATCACGGAAGAACAAAATATTGTCTTGGGATACAAGTTGAGCCCTTAGTCAACAGAAATTTTCCTCCACCAATCCACATATACTGAAAATGTTTTGAACAGATTTTACATGGATAAATCTCATCCATTGACTACTCCAATGGTAGTTAGATCTTTAGAGCCTGATAAAGATCCATTTCGACCACGAGAAGATGATGAAGAGGTTCTTGGTCCTGAAATCCCATATCTAGGTGCAATTGGTGCACTTATGTATCTTGCAAATAATACAAGGCCATATATTGCATTTGCTGTGAATTTATTGGCTAGATTTAGCTCTGCTCCGATGGACAGACATTGGAATGAGATCAAGCATATATTTCGTTATCTTCGTGGAACAACAGACTTTGGATTATTTTTCCCGAAAAACTCGACATCTCAGTTGATTGGATATGCAGATGCTGGATATTTGTCAGATCTTCATTTTGGTAAATCACAAACTGGATATGTGTTTACATATTGCGGTACAACAATTTCCTGGAAATCTACGAAACAAACTACAGTGGTAACCTCAACAAATCACTCAGAACTCATTGCAATTCATGAAGCCAGTAGAGAATGTGTTTGGTTGCGATCTATCATCAAGAATATTCTGGAATCATGTGGATTACCAGACATCACTAAAAGTCCTACCATTATGTTCGAGAATAACACTGCATGCATTGATCAACTCAAGAAATGATATATCAAAGGAGATAGGATGAAGCACATTTCACCAAAATTCTTCTACACTCATGAGTTTCAAAAAAATGGTGAAATTGATATACAACAAATTCGGTCATGTGACAACTTTGCTGATTTATTCACGAAATCATTACCGAATTCAACATTTGGGAAGTTACGACATAACATTGGAATGCGTTGGCTCAAGGATTTGTTACAACAAAACTTCGGAGAATGATTTGTTTTCCCAAGGGGAGATTGTACACTTTTTCCTTCGTCAAAATTTTTATCCCATAGGGTTTTTTTTTACAAGGTTTTAACGAGGCAATTTATGATCTATTTCAAAATAACAATCAAAGGGGAGTGTTGTAAATTGATTGTTATTGTCAAATATTAAATAGTAAGGTTAGGCTTAGACTTGAAATTTTTACATTGCATTAAATTCATTTGTTCCTTATTTTGGCTATAAAGAGCCTTCTTCGGAATGAAGCAATACACACCTTCAAGCAGCTACATATCTTCATAGTTAGTGTTTATAATATAGCGAGTATTTTACAATATTTTACATATAGCTTACATGGTAATAGTAGTTGTATTATTAGTTAATCAAAGAATGTGATTGTATACTACTGTTACTGTAGTACATAATTATAATATTATCATCAATTTAGTTATTATATTGAAATATTGCTCTAGGTGTTTGAATAACATATACATTGTAATAAATGTATATTATATCAAATTATCGTAAAAAATATGTTTAATTTCTGAATTATAAGGATAAAAAAATTATTAATTAAAATGTGGCCAATTTGGTTGTAAGATAGGGGATTGAAAAAAGTTAAACAGACGAGTTTACATCAGATAAATTAAGTTAAACAAAAGTCCCAGATATTTATTTTAAGATAATGAATATCTGCAATCAATAAAGATCGGTAATTATTTATAGGATAAAACTGAATATAAAATGTTCATAATCATAATTGACAGTGTCTTATTCAGTATTTCCGGAAAATTTTAATATATTAGGATAAAAAAGTCCCTTATGTGTGATTCTGAGATCACAGTTAGAATGTGATTCTCAGGATCTTTTTCAGTTGAACAAAATATACTACAAACTACGAGTTGAAGTGAACTTCAGTAATGGCATCTTACGTAATTAACAAACTTATATTACATCATGCAAAAGAAAAATAAAAACTAATAATATTACAGCATGCAAAAGAAAGATAATGAAACAAATACAATACAAGAAACCTTTTTTTCCCCCTTGACTTTTAAGTGGAAAAAATTATGATGTATGAGTTTTGGCAAACAAGCCATACCAGACACAGAGCAACAAGCCTTGTCAGTGACAAGGTGATAAAACTGTAGGTTTCACAGCTTGAAACCTTGGTTCTTTAGGGAGGAACTTTTGTTCAGTGTAAACACACATGTAATCACCGAAAACAAACTCCGGGTAATCTTGATTCACCTCTTTGTTTGATTTTTCAACAAGTTGTTGTGCAGGAGCAATGGTTGCTTTATAAGATGGATTGTAAAATGAGGCAACAGATCTTCTATTTCCATCCGGCAATGCCAAAACTCTGTGCCAAACACTCTTGTATCTTCCATTGCTCAACACTTCGATTTGATCACCAGTGTTGATGACTATAGAATTTTTTATTGGTTGAACATCTATCCATTCACCGTCTTTGAGGATTTGAAGACCATTCACTTGATCGTCTTGAAATAGTAAGATCACTCCTCCTGCATCCGTGTGAGCCCGTAGGCCATTAACCATCTCAGGTTGTGGACAAGGAGGATAATGGCTCACTTTGGTGCCAAAATATGCAGTTTCTTCTTCTCCTCCTCCTCCGTTAAAGGCCTTGTTCATGTATCCTTTTGGCAAGCCCAAGTTTTCGTCCATCACTTCCATAAGCTTGAGTGCCAGTTTCTTCAGTTGAGCTCTGTATTCTGCCATGGTTTCTCTGTTTGTTCATTTAAATTCAAAGTTAGTTTTCGTAAGAGGTATCATATAATACTTGCATATGGTTTACCATAAAGCTCCTAGGTATATATAGTAAACTTTCTCTACAAAAATTAAAGATCCTGTATGCTCACCTAAATCCGGGAGTCTTTGATGGCCACTCATTGTTATCTGAAAGAAGATAAACATCCTCCCAGTCGACAGTATCCACCTTGTCGCGGTTGTTCTTTTCCACCAGCTCATTCAACAAGTTGACCGTGGTCGAGGTTTTGAAATTTTCTTCTCTTTCCAGCTTATAAAATTCAGAGCTCACCTTCTTCACTCTCTCCAGGAGCTCCTCTGAAATCCCATGGTTCACCAACTGCATTTTACAAAACATTGTGTTAGCAACCAGCACAACATGAATAGTAATTGTAGGCTATAATCCAATGTAAACCTCAAGTATGTCAATATTATTATTAAGTAACTACCGCATCTAAAACTTTAAGGTGTCATAGGAACCAGAGGAAATACTCGACTGGATTATATACTATTCAACAAATACGTACAATGCTATTCCTCAACTTCCATTTTGAGCATAATAATTTTGTAGTAATTGTATATATGAAGTTCAATATGCATGTGACAATGTATGTAGATATGGTTTAAATTATGATGTGTAGTACCTGAAAAAAACCCCATTCTTCGCAGCCATTGTGGATTAATGCCAATGTTTTGGCTCTGTCTTCCCCACTGAGCTTGGAGAAATCAATCACAGGAATAGCCATTTTAGTTAAGAAAAGTGGGTGTTTATGTTTGTAATACACAAGAACAAGTGGTTTGTATTGAGAAGAGGGTGGATCAAGTTATTTATAGGCATTTGGTACAGCCCCCATGGTCATGGATGTCAACTATTTGTTAATATTATTATTCCTTGTGTTTCATCTTTATCAAACTCTCTGCAACCAATTAAATTACTACTTATTTAGTAGTAGTAGCCTATTAGAGGAAGGTTATTGGGCGGTGACTTGATCATTTATCAAGATATTAATCATGGTCAAGCTTAATGTTAAACTAAAACTTACAATTGACTAATTGTATGTTTAAGCTTTAGTTGACTAATTACTTTTCATCAACTTCACTAGGTTTAGTATTGAATGTTTTGCAAACCATGTACAGATTGATTTCATACAACTCTAGTAATCCATTGTTGATTAACTCTATACTATTTAAGACGGTTTACATAAGTGTTCATTAAAAAGAAATTATGAAGTAATTAAAGGGTTAACTTAGAACTCAAATCTGTGCCGACTACAATACTAGTATATTATAATAATTGTGTTTTGAGTCTTCACATGGCAAGGGATGATATGAACTAACTTGTAGGCACAGCTTGAGACTAGGAGGATTAACAAATTAGTTTCCAATAAATATGTTATCATCAGGCTATATTTTAATGATTTGTCAACTCTGGTACACATAATTCATTAATCATATTAAACAGTTATTGTTTAATTGGAGTTAGTAGTATGTTAATCAGGCTGTTTTGTTGTATGCATCTTCATTTGATTCTGATTGTTGAGACATATGGGGTACCATATATAACAAACACTCAAGGTTCCACATCATTTTGATCACTGTGTCAAAGACCATATATTACATAAAGTTGTTTTGTTTAACGCTATCTCTGTATCTCTCTAGTTTTTTTTAAAAAAATGTTAAGATTTCAGAACTTGACAGGTAAGTGTGATTAACCCTAAGTGTGAATTGTGATTAACCCTCCAGGACGAGGTCAAGTAACGCTGAGGTGAGTAAATATAACAGTGCAATAAGAGAAGTTCTATTTCCGTACATCTGCCAACTATATTAAAATGAATTGCCATACTCATCAAATAAGAGCTTAAGAACCACTCCAACCAGCTCTTAAATTTTTTACTAAAAATAGTATAATTTATTGCATCCTAATGATTTAAGATACAAAAATTACTAATAATCTCCAACAACATCTTTATCTATGCCTCTTAAGTTATTTTTTATTATTAAATGTACATCAATGTTTTAAGAAAGTAATTTTAAATTGGGAGAAAGTTGAAAGGAAGATATATATATATATATATATTAATAAAAAATATGATATAGAGAGATGAGAGAGACTCCTAAAAATGAAGAGGATAGAAGGGATCCTACATTTTTGAGGAAGGTTTAGGAGTTTGTTGGAGTGAATTTTTATTACATCCTCCTCAAATCTATTATATATAATAGAGCAAATAAGGGGTTGAGTGAGACAATTTATTCCAAATTAATAATTTAACCCTCAATAATATATACAAATAATTGTCAAATTTAATACCATGTATTAATTACACTTAAATCATTATTACTCCTTATTAATAAATAAAAATAATTGCTATATTTAATAACATATATTAATTACACCTATCTATTAATAATTTTATATATGTTACCATTTATCATTGAATATTAACAACCTATAGTTATATATCTAAATTTAAATAATATTTGCCTGTATATATACTAAATTCTTATTTTTTTTAAGACTTTATATAAAATAAATTTATTTTCAGCAAATAAATTTAACCTGTTAGCTAATCTGAAAATGACAATGTTAGTGTATCAAGTATTAAATTCAAGAAATATAATAGATATTCTCTTTGTATATTAATAAAAGAGTGGGTTATGAGGGGGGTTTATAATAAAGTTGAGATTCTTATTATATGACCAAATCGAATATAAACTAAGACTGGTTTGGAGATTTTGAATATATATAATAAATATTAAAATATCAAGTATATTTTACAATAGTAAGGTGAATCATTTTTTCTTACATTAACCAATTTAAAGTTTTTTCAAAAGGAGAAGTAAAAGAATTATAAGATTACTGCAGTGGTATGGAAATCAAAAATTTCGTCGATAAATTGCTACAAGACAACCAAACAATCTATTGAGTAAAATCGGAGCATACAACATTTTTGCCATTTTTGATCAAAATCGGCAATTTTTCCGGTCAAAATTTGACGAATCAAACACACGGTTTGAAGCTATGAAGAGAAGGAAAGGAATAAGAAATATACTCAGCATCGAATTGGTGAAGAATGACGATTTTAAATGAAGAAATCAGACGGCTGCCGAATAGAAGCTGAAAAGATAAGGGAAGAAGAAGAGAGATGCGTAAAGATGATCAAGACTCTTATTATTTTAATAAATAATGCACACAAAATAATGTTATAACTTAGTATGGATGTACAAATGCAATTTTACACATTTCAAATATAATTATTTTACTTATATATTTTAAAAAGAATATAAAAATATGTTCGATATTATTTCGATTTAGCATTTCGATAAATTTTCGATTTTAAATAAATCATAAATCAGTAGTTCAACCAATTTAGTCCATTTTTCAATTTTCATTACCATTGATTACTGACCTATCTATTAATATATTTATCATAAAAATGATGTATATTGAAAAATGTATTTATATTGTCAATTGTACAATATTATATTTAATGTGTCGGCTTTCATATCCAATCATTACATTTTCTAATGTGGAAAGTAAGATTACCTCATATTCATTATATTTTGTATCACTAATTGTACCATGTAAACAACTATAATAACTCTTTAATTAACTCCGCAATATTTCATTCTTATGAGTTGTAATTATTTTAATGAGATATGTGTGCTTTCATTTGTATTATATTTTGATCGTATATTTGATTTCATTTCCGCATATTCAGTTCATTTTGAGAAAAAACACGTTAAGTAAGACATCGATCTCAATTTCATAAATAAAGATATTTAGTTAATCGATCCATCCTGAAACAACATGAATATATCAGTCGATAATTATAATCAAAATAACATTAATTCACACGCCGTAAAACATACTCGTGCATTTGCACGGGCTATAAAGCTAATTTTAACTTAAAAGTTTAGTTAGGAGTTTATTGGAGTTGCTCTAAATCCCGAAAAACAAAGCTACTATTAGATATGTCATTCAATTTTAAATTTAGGGGGCACATGTATACACAACTCCCAAGTACATTCTTTAACCAGGTTTGCATAGTAAGATCAGATAGTTACAGGGTATTTATGGTCCATTCCAGCCGCAGCAGAGCCACCTCTACATCTTTTCTTTGTGTTATATTTGTTTACTAAATCCAGATCGTGTTGGTCTCCCAATTCCTTTTGGTTGGTTTTTAATTTAGGGCACCTCTACGGTTGGTTTGCTTATTATGCTTAAACCAAATGTGACCTGGCAACGTTGAATAAATACAAACTTACAACTCTAGTATACAAGGTTACAGTTCAGTTTATTCAATCAAATACCACTTTTTCAGTAAATTTAAACTAATGTAATAGGACCGTACATTAACCTTGTGATGTATATAACAGAGAAAATGAATGAGGTAAAACGTTAGTATATACAAATTACCCCCAGGATTAAGTTGTGGTAATGATCAGGTCACTCGCAAGAATTTTCATGTTTTATTTAGCCAAATACATGAATAATAATAATAATAATAATAATAATATAATAATAATAATAATAATAATAATAATAATAATAATAATCATCAAATGCTTCTACTTGGTCACCGTACTCGATATTTGATCAATGTATTTAACATTTAATAAAACAGATAACAAAATGCAAAAAGAAAAAGGCAAAAATAAGCAATCTATTTTTTTTTGTTGCTAAAAGATAAGCAATCTATTACCTTAAGCTGCTATCCAAGAATGAACATGATTAAAACAAATATCTAAGTTACACAAAAAAATCTCCGAACTAGGAAGATGGTACGTTATTGAATATTATCAGAACTAAATGCAGCAGCAACTGATTGAAGATTTGTTCTTGGGGAAGACCCAGAAGTCTGCTTGATGGCTTTGTTTCTTTCATCATTGCTCTTCGAATTCAACTTGTCTGAACGAGAGAGAGTTTCACCCAATGCTGATTCTGCCTTGCGTTTTGATTTCTTTTTCGTCAATAATTCAGTAATCTTCATATCATTGGAATTATTAGAATTTCCCTTTAACTTCTCTTGCTTTGGCCTGTCCTTGTTGCCTCCATCTACAACCACAGTGGGAGCCTTTGTGGCTGCATCTGTTGCGGTTACACCAGAAACTGATTTGTCAACTAAATTAGTACCTTGTCCAGTTACGAACTTTTCTGTCACATGCTGCGACAATGTAACAGAATTAGTTTCCACTTGACGCGTCTCCTCTTTGTCTGACATGAACTTCTTCTTTTTCATTTTCTCTTGATCCTGGAGATTAATAACATAGTAAACGGGTATCAGTATCAACTTTTAATACAGTGTAAACTGTACAGTGATAAAAATTGCATGTTAGAGCAGTAAATGTAACATAGCAAATGGGCATCAGTACCAACTTACAGTATACTGTTAGCTATTAACATGTGCATGCAAGAGGGGCATAAGCAATACATTAAATAGGCTTCAGTACCAACTTTAGGCTTCAGTACCAACTTTCAATTTACTGTTTACCTGTCTCGGTTGTCTACTGGCTAGTTTCTTTATGTGTATTTCCAAATGTTTGCTTTCTTGAAGGCTACTCCAGATGCCTATATGAAATTCTCCAAGATGTGATTGACATATAAATAAATAATTAAGAACCTTCTGAAGCTTGCCTGTAGAATCTACAAGGAAATCTGTACTATTTAGTGCCTACCGCCTAGTACATTTGCTTGTCACTATGGCTGGGATAAGGCTATGGCTAAGGAATCTATAAAAAATGAAGCCTATTGTACATGTAGCGTCCAATGGGATCTTTACAGTTGAGGTACACATGCAGATGGTTCTTTGGCACTTCCACACTTTGGTGGCCAAAAGAATCTGCTCGGATTCAAGTAGTTGAATATTTTAACACCATAACCACTAAAAATTTATTTTTCAACAAGCTAATTGCTAGTAACTCATGATCATGGATCATTACTAATATACATGCTCCAGTTTTAGGGGTTATATAATAAGAATAACTAGCTTCTAGTTAGCTAATCAATTATGCAAGGCTTTCTTATTTTGTGTACTTTAGTGTGGGCCACTCCATGCCCATAAATCCTAGTTGAGATGCAATTGACATACATAATATTGTAAAATAAGTTTGCTTCTCTTTTCTTTTGAAACACTACCTTCTTGATAGAATCAATAAAGAATTAATTGTCCAAGTTGAGAGCCTTCAAGTGCTTTGATTTTAGCACACCATGTATATAGATATTAGATTTATATGCATATACCGAAAAAGGTGGCTGATTGATATACCTTGTACAATCCGTGTATTGCTTTCTTTCTATCTTTGGCCCTACATATAGCATGTTTTATCCCATGGTTGTCCATACAGCCTTTCGGCCACAAATCTGCAATCTGCATAAGAAAAAAAAGTTAAAATTAACGTGGAAGAAGGAACCTTAAAAGTACAGTAACTGGCATCATATTACATCTGCAGCTAAAGAGAAAGTCTAATGAATCCAAACTTATTAAATAGTTACAATTACAATGTTATTGTTAGCACAGTATAAACTACTAATGTTGTGTTTGGTTGGGGAGAATGGAATGAATAAATTTAATGAAAAAACAATAGAGATTGGAGGGTTGATTTGAGAATAGATGATGGAGTGCAAATTTGTTATGATATAAATTGTGAAGAAAATAGGCATGGTAAGGAATGGAGCATTCCTTCTCAAAACAGGGTGTTGGAACTCTAGCTTAGGATAATAAGAATGGAATGGAGGAAGGAATGAAAAAATGTGAAACTATAAATATTATAGTTCAAATTTTATTCCACTCCTTCCATTTTCATTCGTCCCAACCAAACGCCATATAAGTTACTAAAGCTGGAACCAATAGCAAATTTGTTGGCAAAGGAAAATGCAAGAACTAATACTTAAACTTCCATAAAATGCAACAAATGATTCTAAGATGTGTCAAGCAGAAGAAGGAATAAATTCATATTACTAAATTACATACATATATCTTTATACATACATAATATATATGTTTATATACATAATATATATCTATATGTATGTATAGGGATACCTCTGGTATAAAGTTTGTCCGCCTGTGGTCCTGGGTCTGCCTCCATCCCCTAGAACCATATAATAATAAACATTTAATACACCTTGAAAATAATGTGAAAAAAGTGTTTTTGTAGATAAAAATCACAAACAGTACTTGAACGTATAAATCATAAAGGTCACAGATCTTGTCCTCTACTGCATCATCCATGCAAAACTTCCGGTTAAGTACTTTTTTATCCGCAGTAGCAATTTCCTGAAAATCATCTGATGTTCCACCTGGTTGCTCAATAGCCTGGAGATAAGATAACATAATTTAGAAATCAATAACAGTATTTTATGTAATAGGCGCAACAGTACAACAATATTTGCCATCAATTCTTATAACATATTTAGTAAGCATAAAAAAAGGCGAAGAAAATTGTAGCAGGGGGGGGGGTTAAAGTAAAAAATTTATCGAGGGCAATACCTTGGATTTCATCAAAGGGACACGAACTTTAACCATATCATCAATATCTTTCTTTGCCTGCTCGATCCTAGCATTTATCTCCTTCTTTGCGGATGATCCCACATCACCAAGGTTTTTCAAGTTTCTCTGCACAAAAAACATTTTGCATCAGTCATACAGTTCCAGGTAGTGGAAGGAGGTGGTGAAACTACTAATGTAACTATTATTCTGCCCTTTTTAGGCAAGCCAACCAGAGCTGACACCCCATTACTTCTTTCGTGGTCGCCCTACTCATCCAAATACAAGTCAGTCATGGCTGTCCCATAGCTCTAGCCTTCATCCAAAGAGAACAGTAGGGGAGTACGATTTTAAAATCTTCCATGGGCAAGCTCACATTGTATTTCCACCTCATTGAACAGATAAGTGCACTTCAAATTAATGTACTGAAAGGAGATATAGGGTTACCGTACTGGAAGGTGTGTAGTTCATATCTAATTAACGTTTGCTAGATGCCTATTTGACTCTTGTAGGTTGCGGAGGAGGTTAACACCTCCCTTTTTGTATTTATGAAAGAGGGCAAGAAAATTACAAAGGAGTTGATAATAAAGGTGAACTAAAGATGTTGGAGTGCAGCAGCTAAGTAGCTAGAAGAGTTAGTCAGAGTTAACCAAGTCAAAGCCATGTGCAAAGAGTTCTCAGGCTCGGCTGGTAGGGTCCAACATGGCTAGTCAGCTAGAAGTGTAGAGGGTCTGACATGGGTGTTTAAGATGATTTTTATATATTTTCTTTGTTAATTTGGTAATTTATAGTTCTTTATAATTATGAAGAAGTCTAGTAAGCTTGTAAGATAGTGAGAATGATCTAAGTGTACTTGATTGTGTCTGCCGGTAGACCTTGCGGTACTATATCATGATTCATGTCTGATTATGGATGGTTCATACTTGTTTCCGTCAGCTGAAGCCATATCAAGATTCCAGTTCACACAGTGAAGGCCAGCTTAGCTAAGTTAAAGATGTTTGTCAACAAATCTTAAAGGCATGTCTGGGAAGGAAAAATAAAGGACTTGCAACAAACTTTTCGTACGTAACTAAATCCTGAAAAAGTTCAAAATATTTTAACGGAGTCAAAACCTTTAGGAAGGATAAGTAAAAGTCTAATGATTTCTTTGTCTTTTTTTCTTTTTACTAGTTATTAATCAACAGTAAGAAAGAAGACACCAACATATGAATAAACAGGTTTTCGTTTAAGTAGTAGTAGTGGAACATTTTTGGTTAGAGTTGTGATGGCCTGACGGTTATGAGTGGGAAGAAAGAATATTATTAATTCACAATCTGGAAGGAAAGAGCTCTAATGTGATCTTGCCGAATGGAGGAAAGAATAATTTACACATGCCCACAATCAAGTTAAAATTCCTCTGCATTTCTTCCAACCAAATGTAACAGAAAGCAATTATCAAACTATTAGTGTACAAGCATATTTCTGTTAAGCGTATTAGTGGCTTGTAAGGCTATGTACTTACCAGTTTAGATGCCTTTATTGTGTTACCATAAAAAGGTCTTTTTACCCTATACATGTCTGCGGCCCATCAGAGTAAATGATAGTGTGTGTGTGTTAAAAAAAAAAAAAAAAAAAAAAAAAAAAAAAAAAAAAAAAAAAAAAAAAAAAAAGCCCATCAGAGTAAATGATAGTGTGTGTGTGTAGCGCGCGCCATGCGCGCACACAAGTATTAATGCTTAGTATATAGTTCTTCAATAATATATTATATGTTACCTTTAATGTCCTGAGTTGTATCATGTGGCCAACTATACTCATCAAGCGGTTAAGCAGTTCCTTCGATATTATTCCATGGGCTGCATGCTGCAACCACACAAGTATACAAGTTTTTATGTTTTACGGATGCCCAAGTAATTTATATTAAATAAATAAATAAATAATAACATGAGCTGTCTGTGAGAAAGGAAAACACATAAATGTGAAGAGATACAGTTAATCATTCTCATGTTAGCCAATCTTATACCGCTTGTCTGGCAATTTTAGCAAGCTTAGACTTCATTTCCGGTGGCATCCTTCTTTTGCTGCTCTGGTTCAAGTTATCAGCATCTGAAGCCTCTGTACTTGGAGGCCTTGCTGTCAAGTACATACATAAGCACAAAACAACAAAAAAGAAAAGTCAGCTCTTAAGATTATAATCCATAAAACCTAATATTCATTACCATTGTAGGCACATACATTCGGCAACCATCTTCTCCAAGTCCCTGATGGATTTTTCAAGCATTGTAGTTTTCGACTTGCTACTGGAACCCTCCTTCCTCTGAACCTGGGGAACCTTCTGCGAGATAATAAAAGGACTTTTTGTGATGTAGTTGGCAGTGACATTTGCTTAAAAAGTAGATACATCCTGCTAACACGGGTATTGAAAAGTGTTGCAAATAAACTTGTGGTTTGATTCACAGGTATTGCAAGCAACTATTTCAAAATATTTACCATTTACAATTAAGACAGATAAAAAGTAAAACCACGAGGCCGAGACCTGATAAATTAGGTCACGTCGTTACTCATTAGTACATCGTTTTAGTAAATTATATTTTTAAACCATCCAGAATTCTATTTTTGTTAGCCTTAAAGTTACAAATATTATAATTCCTTGCAACACCTTCCACAATCAAAAACATAAAGGAATGAAGAAAAATAAACAATTTTGGCATATGAGGCTCAGAATGCTTTTGATACAACAATACTTTTTAAACCATGCATTCATAAAATTAAAAGATGGAAATTCCTTCAACTTTGTTGATGATGAGCTCGAGTAGCGCGAAGACTAGTGTAAGTTAAAAGAACTGAGATTGCTCACGAGTGGGAAATGACAATATCCTCATTAATCACCCCGAATACAAGTATAATAAAATCAATACAATGAACTAAAACATAGAAACACATTACGTACCATAAACTAAATATGCAACATTTCAACAAAACATGATTTAGTTCTTTGGGGTAATGCCTTGTCAACACCATATTTGGGGTTACAGTTTGATATTGCAATAATGCAAGTTTAAGTAGGATTCTAGCATGAAAATCAAAAATTAGATTATTACAATTTAATAATGATACATTGTTATTTAACCATCATGTATAAGGTAAGTATCATAGACTTACAGATAATAGTTATGCAATTATAACTATAATATTATAAAATAATTAATTTTCCACTGAATTACATAAATATCCTTATGAATTTATTTTAGTTAATTAATAATTATGTCCATGTATATGATACTTATGAAATGAATATAACACGACTGTGTTTGGAAGTTAGAGGTTTGAGAAAAAATTAGCGGATTGAATCAAATTAGAGGTTTAACTAGATAAGTCCTTTAATATTGGTGTTCGGAGGTTAACGGATTGAAATAGTGGGTTGGAACCAATTCGTTAATTATGAAAAAGGTACTAAGAGGAGCTTTTTTAATTAAAGAATTGGCATGTGTCTAATAAAAATATAAACTAATTCTAACAACTATTTGCCAAACAGTTTCATTTCATTCAGAACAAACAGTTTCATTTCATTCAGAACAACTAAATTCAATCCGCTAATAAAAACGCTTACCCAATCCGCTAGTCAAAAACAACTTACCCTAATCCGCTACCGCTAACAGCTAACCTCTATTCCCAAACATACTAGTTAGTACCTTTTACTACCGTTTCCAACTAAATTAGAAATGTCAATATTATAGATACTAATAGTTATGAAAATATTATATGTATACGATGATTAAAAACAAAAATAAACTCCTCCCACAAATTTAATTTTACTATTGAGTTTCAAATTGAGTATGGAACCATAGATAATAGTCACAAAATTACAGTAACATATAATAATAATAACAATATCATAAATGTAATACCATAGACATGCTACTATTATGACGTACCAATTAAAGAGCCTTTTGGCTTTAAATAAAAGAGTAACAGGTCAAATATCTAACTCGAAAATGATATTAGATAACCATAAAAAGCAAGCAGGAAAAACTGGCCTTCGGAACATCATTTGCAGTAAGAACATGCAAGTCAGGGTAAGAAAAGTTTATGAAATTACTCACCATAGCTTTCATAGAGTTCCTAGCCTCAGATACGATGTTTCCTGATTGTTCACCAATTTTTAATTTATCTCCCTGCTGAGATGATTGCCCGACATTTTCACCAGTGCCCACTGATTTTTTATGTAACATCTGATTTGAAGTACCAGAAAATTCATTGCCATCTTTTGATTTCCTACCACAGTTCTTAGCAGGGAGCACTCCCTCCAATACGTCACCCTTCTTCTCTGCTATGGCCTCACCATTTGTTACCCTTGATGGGGACTGGCGTAAAGCCTTTTTCACACTGGAAGATTTCTTCTTAACAATAACTTCAGAAGAATTTGACTGTTTCTGGACCATCATATCTTGGAAATTTACAGATGGTAGAGCCATAACGAGAGTACGATTTGTACAGTCTGTCTCCGGTAAGGTCAAAGACCTTCCTGCAGATTTTTTTCTTACTTTCAAATGTTTATTTCGAGCATCTCCCTCGATGCTTTCTCCAGGCCCTTCTGCCAAATCTTTTCTTTTCCGCTTCTTTTGTTGTTGGGGTGGAGATGACGCGATCTGCTCATTTCTAATGGAGAAGAAGAAAAGTAGATTTAGAAAAGGAATATTTATTAAATAAATAGATAGAGCACTAATCTGAAGAAGATTAAATAAATAATTAAAGAGATATAAGATTTATAAAGAGGAACATCAAGTAGTAGCAAGACCAGTATATTCCTAACACAATACACATACATAACCATATCCACAAAAGTCGGTCAGTCAGCTACCGTGCTTCAAACAATCTAAATACTACTGTAATTTGACTCGAACAATGAAGGTATGGTGACAACTTTCTGTGATCCTTAAAGTTCGCAAGTTATAATAAGATGTTAAGGCTATATGTTACATGACCTCCTCACATAATCCTACAACGCCCGTGTCTGACAATTAATACCATGACAGGTACCAACTACCGAGCATGAGACAAACTTCATTCGAGCATAACAGCTTATAAAAAAATGAGAAGCACAGTTCAAAATATTTTGGAAAATTGCATCTGACAGAAAACTATATCCAAGTCATGTATACATTTAAGTATCAAGCATGTTATATAAAAAAATATTATATTTATAATGGAAGTTGTAGAGCACATCAACTTAGTGGAGTTATGAGTCAACTGGCCTTCAGATCGTGTACAATCACATAAATCATATTTATGAATATGACCCCCTAGCTCAAAGATCTATTTCGTTGAGCACCAAGGTCGTGGTGTCAAGTGTCAATAGGTATGCATTTACATAGCTTCAAAGGTAACATGCAAAGAGGCTCTGACATAAGGACCATACGAACTCCAATTATAAAGGGCCACAAACATCATGCACATTCACAAAGATTCCAGTGTATGATAAATAACATCATAAAGGAGATAATGTTAAGTGAATTGTAAAATAAATGCAGTAAGTAAATCTGAGAAACTAACATGCGCTCCAATTTGCCACGGTTAACAAAATAACCATCATGCTTTATTGCAGAGTTATCAACCTGAAAATACTCATCCTGCGTCATTAGAAAGGAGGAAAAAAGCATTAGAACTTATGGTAACACATTATAATATAATTTAAAATATTGCGAAACAATGGTGGTTACAACTGTTTAATTTAATAAAAATTGTCTGCATTACACAACGATGAAAGGTCCAGATAGGGAACGAACGAAATAAGTACATCTGGGTGAACTTCATTCTACTGCTCATTCTCCCCAAAAACTATTAGTTGATGGCATGCTTGTCAGTTACAACTTTGCATGAAGGATGCATAAAAGATTGTCAAATGTCAATACTACTAACCAGTTCAGCGTCATCAATAAAAGAATCTTCAGTGTCATATTCATCATCATCAGGAACATCATTAAGATCCTCTTCATCACTACTGTTCTTCCCCTGAAAAGTTAACACTAACAGTGTCAACATGTAGCATTTAACGGTATAACATGAAAGAAAGAGTTTTCCCAGATACTATACTCACAGTAATCATCAATCCATATCTGCTTATGGGATTTGCATAAAATAGCATATAGAATGAGGATATAGTAACAAATACCATACCTTGTATAACCGCTCAATTTTTTCAATTACGGCACTAAAACGACTTGCAGGAGGTGCATCCTTGGTATCATCTTCAGGGGGCTCTCCCTACAAAACCAAACATAATTAAATATAAGCTGTTAGCAGTACATTCAAACACATTATTTTTTTTAAAAACATGAAATTAACATTATAGCAAACAGAATAATCTCGAACTTCAAAATTAAATGTTAATAATAACCCCAAATGCAAAAATTTCAATCCACAAAGGAATCTGCAGACACTCATAATCCCATAACAAACATCAAAACCTCCCTCTCGCTTTCGCTCTCCCTCTCCCTCTCCCTCGCCCTCGCCCTCGCCCTCGCCCTCGCCCTCGCCCTCGCCCTCGCCCGCTCCCTCTCTCTCTCTGTCTCTCCCTCTCTCTCTCCCCCTCCCTCCCCCTGTGTGTGTGTGGTTTACAATGCAACAACCCAGAAATATCAAACAATAAAATACTGCAACAACAAAACATTCGAACCTAACGAATTACACAAGCTTAAAATAATTCAATAAACGAATAACATTTAACAAAAATTCACAATTCAATTTAAACATAAAAAAAAATGAAAAAGCGCAATTCAATCACCGGAGCAACATGAGAGTCCGAATCAGGATTCGCAACCGGCGGCGCTTCCGGCGGCGGAGATTTGGCCATGGCCGACTTATTCGCCTCTTTAGCAGCTCTATTAGCATCCTTAACAAGCTTCTTCCACGACACGATCGTCGTCTCCCCCGGCCTCAACTCAACTTCGAATCTCTGCCGACCGCCGTCCGTCAGAGCTCTCGGCGGTGGAACGCCACCTTCACTCATGTCAATTACAAAAGGCTAGGGTTTATAAAAATTAATAGAAATTAGCGAAGATTATATATGTGTGCGCATTTGTATGTAATGTGTGTGTGTGTGTATTGTCAGAGATGCGCGGGATAGTAAAATTATGTAACCGCTATAATAAGCAGCGTAGTCGTGTTTCCTCTTCTATTTTCTCATTATTTTTGTTTTATTTTGGGCTTTGTTTGAAAGAGTGTTGGATTCAGCCCATGAAAATTTTAATTCAAGTTCTCGGCCCGTTTGTGTAAGTTAATTGAATCAGAGCTTGATTCCCGTCATGTTTCTTTTATCCAGCGTGAAATAGGATAATCCTTTAAAATTTTCAATTTCATTTTTGTTTTGAAAAAATTTAGTTAAGGGTTATTCAATGATTATTGAGATTTTTCTAAAAATACATTTTTTTTGTAAAAATACAATATTTTAGTTTTAATTTATAAAAATACGATTTTACAATTTTTTTTGTAAAAATACGATTTTGCAACCAACCTCATGCAATCCGATATAACTCGATGCAACCTCAATTACAACAAAAAAAATCAATACTTTTCAGTTATGTAGCATATTTGGTTGCAAAACGTATCTTTGCAATTTTTTTAGAAGATCGTATTTTTGCAAAAAATTTTTTAGAAAAAGTAGTATTTTTGGTAATTTCTCACGATTATAATACTTTAAATTATTTTATTCCATATTTATTTTGTTATAATAGAGGATATGATTATAATCTCTTCTAATAAAACTAGATTACGGGTCGTGGTTAATGTTTATAATTTTTCTTTTCTATTTTATGTAATTTTATTAAAATTCTATATAAATAATTAAATACTAAATAATGATTATATAATTATAATTTAATTGTGTTAATTTCAAGTTAAGTTCAAATAGTATAAATAGTATATGATTTATGATATCTTATTCATAAATAATAATGTAAATATTTGTTTTTTATTAGATTCGAATATGAAAATTTACGTGTATCTTTATAAATAATAATATAAATGTTTGTTGTTAACGAAATTTGAACATGAAAACTTGTGGAGTGTATTTCTTTAGTATTTGAATCTAACGACTCTGATTATTTGATGAAAAAAATTCAACAGTCGTGATGAAAATGGATAACCAAAATAAGGGGTTAACCAAACAATAAATTATACCTCATTTCGGCTATTATAATATAGTATGGATGAGGTAATTTTTTATCCTCTCTAACAAGTCCAAACATTGGATAAAATTTTAAATGATTATAGTCAAATTCAAAACTTAATCCTTCCAAACAAATAAACATAATATATGATTATTAAATCCCATAAAAGTAATAATGGCGGGATAAGTTATCTCCGAATTATTATCTCGGAATTTTATAATCCCCCGAAACAAACTGGTCTAAGTACATATTTGAGAACAAAAGTTTTTTAATGTAAAAAAAGGGTGCATTTGTGATTTTTTACAAAATTTTTTAAAAAATTCTAATTTTAAAATAGATTTTGTAAAGAGGGAAACTACCCCCTTTACAACCTTTTAAAACTTTTTTAAAATTTTATCATCATCATCATGTACTTATTTCTAAATGAGCGAGTCTCATATAATACTTGCTAAAATATGTTTTCCTCGTATCTGTTTACTTATCTCTTCTATTTAGACCCGAATTTGATCTATAACATGATAACACAATTCGAAAACTGCACAAAATTTTAGTGTTTAATTTTGAATTTTTTAATGCATGAACATGAAAATATGTGATATATATGATTGTGAGGTCTACAACTATCTCTCATATTTTGATTAACAATTACAAACTGAAATTATTATTTTTCCATCCTAGAAAATTTAACTGTATATATATGTAACAGATCTAATGTCGGTTGATAAAATTAGTTTAATATTTAGTTGTTACCACACATGTGAAGGTAGTTGATCTTAATTCAATAACTATGAATACACTCTATGTGATTAAAATATGATATTGTTTCGATTGATATATGTGTATATATTCTTATACACACACGTGCACGCGCGCGCACACACACCCACACACATTTATATCGTATTTTTTTGTGTTGATTGCAACGAGTGTTGTTAGTTTTTTATTTGATCATTTTGGTAAATTTTTATTTGTAATATTGATATATTTTGTCTGAATTTTGAAGGGTCGACGACGTGTTTGATACGATGCAACAAATAAATCTAAGTTTCATATTGAAAAATTTGGTTTCTACTATAGTAAAAAGTGAATCTTCTCTTTCAGATTCTGGCCTTGGTAGAACTTGTCTTTGATTGAGATTTCGGTTGATTTAGAATCCACCCTCCCCAGTCCCTGAAAGCCCTCCCGGTGGCCTAGCTCTCGTATGGTTGATTTTTGTTACAAAGTTATATTTATCACTATTGATTGAAAATTCGAGACTGAAAATTTGAAGTTGTACTTATTTGATTTTAGTTGCATATGAAGGTGTATATTATTAACTACGATATGCAAATAATGCACCCTGAGTTATTTTTCAAAGTGAGAAATACAACTTTCAAGAAAGTAGAATAAAATCAAATTTTAGGTTGTAAAATCGCAAATCGATTTTTTTAAATAAAAATTATATCTGGAAAGCACCCCTCATCAAATTTTTTCTGAAAATACTTCGAATAATTTTTTGAGCTTTTGTAATGCGTTCAAATACATGTCGACGCATTCAGTATTTTCTTCGGAATTGATTTTTTGTATAAACCGACTTATATGAAAAATAATAGTTGAACAAACTTTGATATCCTTCCAAATGATCCTTACTATTGTAGAAGTTATTCTTATTTTCTTCGTTGAGTTACATTCATCATCCAAAAGATAGTTGAAATAATGAACATGACATTCGTTAGTACACTTTTGTATTATGATGTATGGTGTTTCATTTCGTTGGTGTAATGAAGGAGTATTAAAAATTATGGTAACGAGTTATTTTGTGAGAAAAATAAAGATTGTGTAGATGTTTCAAGGGAATCAAAACTTTCAAGTGAAAATGAAGACATTTGATTTAGTAAATTTTGAAAACATGGTCTAACTTGAGAATATTGGACATTCCAAATGAAAATCAATATTGAGAGGAGATTTAGGTGAATTTTGAGAATCTGTTAAAGAGAAGATTTTTTGTAAGTATAGAAGAATAAATAAAAAAGTATGAAGAAGGGATACATGCACATATTTTTTGTTAAAGAAAATAGTTGTATCACATGTTGGTGAATTCTTTATGTTAATAAATATGCATATTTTAGATAAATCTTTATATTTTAAGGTATATCACTTTTATCAAAATTTGACTTACCTTTTTGAATGCAACTGATCATGAATTAGCATTTTTGTTAATGTCAAACTAAATCAAAAAAGTATAATCATAATTAGATAAATAGCATATTCCTTCAATGGAGATGTATGCATTATTTCAATTTTGGTAGAGTATGGAGAGTCAACAATAGTATCTGCTACATTATGTAACATATCACCTCGGCGCTCGTTTTATTGCATCATAAAAATACATAGTGGAAATAGTTGGATATATAATTGAAATATTATTTATTGTTAAAGTCGGTCAATAACTTCATAAATAAGATTATTCGATCATGAAAAGAAACGTTCATCCCGTAAATAGCTTCCATATGCTATAATGTTGCACCCAAAAAAAGATTAGTCAGACCTCAGCTAGTACTCATGAGAGGGCCAGTCGGTCCTTAGGCTAAGAATGCTATTTAGGTTAAATTTACTTCTTAATTTACAGGGTTATGGTGATATTTCAGATTACAGAATAATCTCCTAAATTTTTCCGTATGTTTATCATAATTGAGATGCATCATTTCCTACGGACGACTCCAAATGGTATTGTCAAAAAATATTAGGGCTGAAATATTTATAGTAATAAATATAAGATAAAATCTTATCGGAAGATCCAGCGAACTAACACTTTGATGGATAAAATATACGAAAAATATGGGTGTTGCCTGACAGCTTTTTGGCTTCTAGCGGCACATTATTTCCAACAGAAGATTAACAATATAAATTTGGCCTCTCAAAATTTGAACTACATTGTGAGGGTTGATGTTTGTAATAAAATTTTCGATAATAAGTTTTGTTCATCTGCATAAGTCACATACATATCTAATAATATTTTTATAATCGAGTTCGTGAATTAATTTATTATGAAGGTTAGACCTTGTATATATGGAAGGATGTGAGTATCCAAGTATTGTTGATTGTCGTAGATGGAAAAACATTTATAGTTAATGTTGGAATAAATTTTGAAATTATTTTAAATATATTAGTACCCTTCAAATACAATAGTAGTCTTAACTAATATATGAGTCTGCTTAAGGCGCCAACTTGATATCAACTCAAGTAATTAGGGGTGTAACTCGGGCCGAGTCAAGTTTGTACTTATTAAATTTGAATTCAAGCATTTTTTATCGATCTGAGTTGAACCCAAAAATAATCGAGCCAGAATATTATGTTCGAACTTGACCCGTAAAATAAATGAGTCGAGTTTGAGTTGTTCGCGAGTTTCGAGCTTATCGAGATTTTGAATTTTTCGAGTTTTTTAACGAGTTGTCGAGTTTACCACATTTTCGAGCCTATTAGGGTTATTATCGAGTTTTAACTTCAATTTCACGAAACTTATTTGATTGTAATATCTTATTTTTATGTTCAACCAAAAAATATCATTTTGTTTAAAATAATTTCAGAATAACATAGTTAACCTTTTCAATACTCTAGTTTTCTAATAAAATTAAATAATTTTCTAATATCCTCTATTCATACATACTTTTCGTATGCGTTTTATGTTTATTACAAACTAAACATCTTAAATAACATATGAAGATAATCAAAACATTAAATTATAATTATTTTATAACGAACAAAATTATTTTTTACTTCTTCAAAATTGACACCATGAACCAAGAATTATTAGTAATTTTATATTATCTGATAAGTAGTAATTGAGATATCAGATACATTTCAATAATGCTAATAACATTTAATAAATATCAGTCTAACGGTCTTATTTATTAAAATATATCTTTTTTTATTATAATTTATAAAATTAGTTGAATATTTAAATGTAAGTATATGAACGTCTCTCGTTCGAGTTATTAATAAATATGTACAAATATAACTAAGTAGGTATTACATTCTCTACATAATTAGCCTAAAGGAGTTGATATAATTTGATCGTTAAGTATAAAATAGTTATTTGAGAAGTAGTATTATTACGTGAAGAAACTAAAGTTCAAATACAGAAGTCAATATTAAGAGTTGGAATAAATACATATATTATAACAAATAATTCCTTTAAAATTTTTACCAAATATAATAATTCTCGTAAATATGTAAAAAATTAGTAAATTAATTCATAGAATTAATTTTACTAGATAATTGGAAGACACATAAACTAGCAAACATATGTATATTTACAAAATAGAAAATTAAAGTAATCGAGTCCGAGTTCGAGATGAGTTGGAGTTCGAGTTTATCGAGTCGAGCTCAAAAACCCCGTCTATACTCAAGTATTTTATCGAGTCCAAAAATGTGTTCAAACTCGAGCTCGATAACGAGTTCGAGTTGAGTCAGACCCATTTTATCGAGTCGAATACAAGCCGACTCGGTTCGAATTACGCCCCTACAAGTAACTCTATATCATATTACAAACTTTTTTATATTTTATATTATATTCGAATGTACCCGTCAATATTATTCAACTCGCTTAAATTGAGTAGTGTTGTGTACTTAATTGACTCATTTATAAAGGTCATAAATTATTTATTTAACCTCCTTGATGGGCGCTCTTTCTTTTTCAAATCCAGAGTGACATTGATAACTATTGAAAGAGTTTATATAAGTAACCGAAACAATTACACCATTGATACCAAAAATTTACTTCAGAATTTTAGCATTATGTGTTAATATATAAATTATTTTGGCGACATGGTCTTTTACACTTAATCATCTTGTGGATTGTAAGCCACCCTATCTTTCCAACATATCACTTAATGTCAAGAAGGTTTGGGGATCCATTCTTAACATGTTTCTTCTTGTTTACACTACAAAAAATCAGTGCATATACGATAATTTTTTTGCATTGAAATTGTCATACCAATTACGATGAAACACTTTTGCTCCAGTAGAAAGTTCAGATATTTGTCACGAATTCACATTTTATCGTAAGTTAAAGTACCGGGGCCCACATTAGCAATTAAATACTAAATAACTTAAGATAAAAAAAATCGTCGTGCGTTGTTAACTAACGACAAAACACTACAAGAATTATTGCATCAGATAACATTTTTCAACCGTTATCTGAAAGAATATATTTCTGTTGTCTATCCGGGGGCGCGGTGTGATTAGCCCTCATACAATGATTTTGGCCCATTGTAACAAAGACACAACACAACATTAAATACAAACTTTGTCTAAGAGTATTCACACAATGGGACCGACCCTCAACAGTTTTGTTGCTGCTGTTGTAGTACGTAAGCACAATGGCTGGGGATAGTGTTATGTGAGTCGACTCCTACAACAATTTATGTATTTAGTTCGTATATACTCATAATGATTTCCATTAAAGAAGTAATGTATAACTTGTATGGACAACAGTTCTTGATGTTTTAGGTATTGTGTTTTAGCATCGTTTACAACAGTTTTTCTCATGACCAAAATATTGTATGAAGCTGTTAGGCTAAAACACACGCTAATAATTCACGCAGGTATACACGGTCACAAGTAATATAGAATATTTTCTAGTTCGTTCCCACAGAGACTGAATTGGTTAACTTATGTAATTTATGCACCTATGCACCGATGATATGGTTATTATCCAATGCTAAAATGATAACAATTTTGGGTTGTATATACTATGATTTATACTAATGATTATAACTAAGAGGGTAAAGATTATTGTGAATTATATGAGACAAATATGGGATTCTAACTTCATTAAATATTTCATTCAATAGCCTTATTGTTCTTAACCTTAGCATGCAATGGTGATGACACTAATCAGATAACACGAAACTGCTAATCGCCAACTTTCGTTGCACGAAAACATACTAACAGACATCCACAAAAGAGATAGAAGCTGAATAGATACCAATTATATTGAGACCCTACATGTCTGTAGAATTTGACAACATAAAGGTTTAAAGCACAAGTTATCTATCATGATTACACAGGGCAAGTAAGATGGGTAAAATTACCTAATCATGCATAACAATAACACATGAACCTATGCTAGCATGACAAGTTCTAAATCCTTAAATTCACTGTCGCTTCATTAAGAATTAACACGCTATCTTACAAGTTCGCGACTCTTATAAGACGAATAAGCACAACCAATACTAAGTTATCATACAATCACCACACACTAAGGCATACAAACAATTTAACTAAAGAAATCCATAAATTAATCCGCTAGAACCCCACGATAACGATTAGCCCATAATCAGACTCATCATCAACGTGGGTTCTGATGAAAGCATGGTTTAATAAATGTAGTCTTTATAATGAATGAATAAAACCAAGTACGAAACAAGAGTAAGGTTCACAAATAAGAAAACTAGCATCCAAGTTACGACTTAGAACAAAGATTCATAAGTAAAAACAAGATCTCCTTCATCTTCGTTGAATCTGTGCTAAAACGGTCTTCTTACGGCTCTCCTTGCGCTCTGGTACGTCTCTCTATTAAAAATGACCTTATTTGAATATTTATACCAGCCCTAAACAATCTGGAAGTCTTCCCTTTTAGAATCAAAGTAGAAACATGATTCTTCAAAAATGACCCGGCTGTGGGCGTGCGCTATCACAGCGCGGGCGCGCTGCCTTCCTGAAATCATAGCACTGGCCGTGCGCTTATCACAGCGCGAGCGCACCGTCCTTCTGGGAGAAACTCAGATTTCATCTTTTTCCTACTGCTTCGAGTTGGCTTTCCACAAGATTTTATTCCAGCACCACCTGGACACCAAATTAGCATCAAAACAATGTTAATTCACCTGGTTACTTAGATAATGTCCTGAAATGCAAAAAATACTGGAAAACACATTAAAACACTTAACAACTTGAGTACAAATACATCAATTCAAATCTTATTAGATCATAATAAAGTGTCATAAATGCCACTCAACATACCCCCAAACTTGAATCGATGCTTGTCCTCAAGCATAAACAGACTCAAAGAACAAGAAATAAAAATACATGAATGCAACTATATGAATGCAACGATTCCAATAGGAATAACTCAACCACTCAACAAGAAACATATTCACAAATGCAGTTACTCGCATGAAGATCAATCAAATCATACAAATCAATTTACAAACTAGAGACGTGTGTGTGTGAAAATGCTTACAGATATAATATCGCAACTAGATCGATAATCATGACTCACTACTCAACAAGGCAATCGCAAGGTTATAAATAAAATAAAAAGCTAGACTCAAAATAACTTATAATACTTCAATTCTTATATTGGAGTTTTATACGGATTCATGCATTTATTCAAAACAAAACAACATATATATACTTATTTGACCGTGCAATAAGTGAGGTCCACAAAAGACTTATATAATAGAACCCATGTAGCGAGCGTTAGGTTAGCGGATCCCAGACTATAAAAGGCTTAGGTCAATAGGCACAAAGTCCCCTAAGAACTTAATAACTCGAGTACTAAAGATCTCACTCGTGATCAATTATATATAACATTTATTCTCTTTTTTTCCTTTTTTTTTCAATTTCTGAACGAGTGCGTTTCGCTCCATCTCGCTCAACCCTAGACTACTCATATAAATATGAGCCGGCTACTAACCATTTGACACCTAGCCACAACAAATAGCAATGAAATCCAATTATTCTCCAATTTCTAAAAATCCATGTTATTTTCTTATTAAGAGAATATCCTAAATTTTAAATATAAACAAGCGATTAAACCTTGACAAAAAAATAAACCATGATCATGATCTAGCACTTAAGCAACCTATAAGACTTAGTGAAATACAAGTGTCTCTAGCATGCAAATCAACTTAAAATGACTTAACATCTCTAAACACGACATCACTACACTGGCATCAATATCACAAGTCAACTGGAGAAAATTATCTAAGGGATAATGTTATAATGCAAATGCGTGAACTATATGAACAAACTAACATAAAAGCTACCAAAAATAAATAAAAACTACATGGCAAAATATGCAAACTATATGAACTAAACTATCATGAATATGCAAACTATATGAGACTCACACAAACTATTCCTTTAACTATTACCCCCAAACTTAAAATATTTACTGTCCTCAGTGAAGGTAATAGTCAGGAATTCAGGCATACCTAATCAGAGTCAGGCTCCTCACCCTCAACGGGTGGAGTGTCAGGTGTGTCCGGATGTGGATACACGGAATCCTCACCAAAAACTGGCCACAAGATGTCAATACCGGTGGCTCTAAAACCTGTCCCCAATGCCTGGGTGAGGTCTAGTGCAAACCTACTATGGATATCATGTATCACATCCATCCTCCTCGCCAGACGCCTGTACTGCGTCATGCTCAAGCCAAATCCCATATCAGATCCTTCATCCTCCTCTTGCGCCTGCTGCGATGGTCCTCCTTCATCTCTTAAATGAGATCTCCATGCAGTCCTGCTCTCTTGACCAGCAGCTGGTCTCCCACCAGGTAGGTGGTCAAAAGAATATCCAAGCCCCTTCAGATCGGGCTTTCCTCCATCCCATTCATGCATCATAGCTAATGTAGTACTATCGATAGGAGCACTCGGCAGCTGAAACTGCTCATGTGCGGGCCAATGCATACCAACTACCACGCACAACTTCGTCACCACGGACGCATACAGAATAGACCCCGTAGTGCTCCTCCTCAAGAACTTCAGAATCCCCTGATAGATAACCATCCCCAAATCTATGTAATCACCCTGCAGAATGCCCCATAACAGCCGTGCACGCTCTACAGTAATCTCATGCACATGCGAAGATGGCATGATGTTAGCATATATAAAAGCGTTCTATGCACGGGCAAACCTGTTCATGCTGGACGCCGGGAACGTAGAATACTCGGCGACTGTGCCCCTCTTGATCTTCCAGTGAGTGTCGGACTGGCACAGAGTAGCAACAATAAGATCCAGATCAAAGTCCTCTGGAGTCTTATGGTTCCAGGTATCCTGCCCAGGCTTCCTTGCGGGCTGCTCAATCGCAGTTCTGATAGCCTCTGCACTATACTCCACCGTCCTCCCTCGAACCACAGTGAAGCCATTCTTCTCGGCCTTGGCGTTCACATAGAAATCGTGAACCACACTCATAGGCACAGCAGCAGGTGCCTCGCAAATAGGAACCCAGCCCATCTCAAGAATCATCTCCAACAGCTGACCATCCTTCCCGGATGGCATAAAGCCTCGCTCCTTGATGGTTGGCTTCGAAAGAAGCCTAGTATACTTCGCTTCAGCCTCGTTAGTAGAGAAGCTCAGCCTTACACCACCCACACTTGATGAATCGGTGGTGCTGCTGCTAACTTATGTTCTTTGTCTCTTGGGTGCCATAGAAATTGATTAGAGAGAATAAGAGTTGTGTTTGAGAGATAATTTGTGTTTAAGAAGTTTTGAATTGGTGAAGAAGTTTGTGTATGGGGTGTATGTATATATAGGTGGTGAAAAGAGAATTATATATGAAATAGAAGTGGGATTTGATTATGGGAATAATGGGAGTAATGGGTTTGATTTGGGAGAGGGAATTATGGGATGTGGGGGAGTAAAATTCGGTTCGGAATTGATTTTGGGACAAAATTCCCGTTCCACCCTTAAACTGCCTTTTATTTTTTTCCAAAGTCGGGACACGGCGCGGCCAGCAGCGCTGGGACGGCGTAGGCACACGCTACTTCTATCAAACCGGTGCGGCCGCGCGCTGTAACAGCGCGGGCACACCGTGTTTCTGTGAAATCAGCGCGGCCGCGCGCTAGTATAGGCGCGGGCGCGCCAGGCTTCTGAAGTTGGCCCTGCATTTTTTTCTTTTTCCTGATTTTTTTATGATTTTCTCTTTTCTTCTTGCTTCCTCTACTTACTAATATACAACAAACTTGGGTTGCCTTCCAAGAAGAGCTTGCTTTACTTCGTTAGCTTGACGTAGAACTTGAGATCAAACGAACAATAAAACGACACTAACCACCTCACGGTTTGCCGTGTCACCATAGTAGTGCTTCAATCTCTGACCATTAACCTTGAATGCTTGGCCCGGATCATTCTCAAAAATCTCCACCGCTCCATGTGGAAACACATTTTTGACAATAAACGGCCCTGACCATCTTGACTTCAACTTTCCAGGAAAAAGACGGAGACGGGAGTTGAACAAAAGAACTTGTTGCCCCGGTATAAATGATTTAAGTACTAGACCCCGATCGTGCCACCTCTTGACTTTCTCCTTATATATTTTGTTATTCTCATAAGCTTGAAGTCGAAACTCATCGAGCTCATCCAATTGAAGCATCCTCTTCTTTCCAGCTGCATCCAAATTCAGATTCAATTTCTTCAAAGCCCAATATGCCTTATACTCTAGCTCCATCGGCAAATGACACCCCTTACCATAAACCAACTGATACGGTGACATCCCTAGCGGAGTTTTGTACGCTGTTCAATAAGCCCAAACAGCTTCATCAAGCTTCAAAAACCAATCTGTTCTCGATGGACATACAACCTTTTCTAGAATGCGTTTGATCTCTCTGTTAGATACCTCGACTTGACCATTAGTCTGAGGATGGTAAGCCGTAGCAATGTGATGATTCACATTTTACCTTTTCATCATCGCAGTAAACTTGCGGTTACAGAAATATGACCCCTCATCACTGATTATGACTCTTGGAGTTCCAAATCTTGTGAATATCTGCTTGTGAAGAAAATTAAGCACCACCTTAGTATCGTTCATTGGCAACGCCTTAACTTCAACCCATTTGGACACATAATCAACCGCCAACAAGATATACTGATTGTTACCAGATGAAACAAATGGCCCCATGAAGTCAATTCCCCAAATATCGAAGACTTCGACCTCGAGAAGCACATTAAGCGGCATCTCATCCCTTTTAGACATATTCCCCACTCGTTGACATCGATCACAATTCAAAACGAACTGATGAGCATCCTTAAACAACGTTGGCCTAAAAGAACCATGCTTGAAGAATACGAGATGCTGTCTTTTCTCCTACCATACTGTCCTCCATAAGCCGTTGAGTGGAAATCTCGCAAGATCCCCCCCGTTTCGCTGTAAGGAATACATCTCCTTATGATTTGGTCAGCTCCTTGGTGAAAAATAAATGGTTCATGCCACATATACCACTTCACTTCATGTAGAAACTTCTTCTTTTGAGCCGGAGTCAATTCTGGAGGCATGACATTACTCACAAGGTAGTTCACAATATCCGCAAACCACGGCTCTTCTGCTTGCACTCCAAATAACTGCTCATCGGGAAAAGACTCATTAATCAAAGACTTATCTCGTAAAATAGCAATTGGATCCTCTAAACGTGAGAGATGATCGACGACTTGATTCTCAGTCCCCTTTCTGTCCTTGATCTCTAACTCAAACTCCTGTAGTAAAAGAACCCATCGAATCAACCTTGGCTTCGAGTCCTTCTTCGAGACGAGATATCGAATTGCAGTGTGATCTGTGAAAACTGTCACCTTCGTCCCAAGGAGATATGATCTAAATTTCTCAAAACCATAGACGATAGCCAAAAGTTCTTTCTCAGTAGTGGTGTAATTCAGTTGAGCGCCATTAAGAGTCTTACAAGCAGAGTAGACTACATGAAATATGGTGTTCCTGCATTGCCCAAGAACTGCTTCAACTGCATAGTCGCTTGCATCGCACATCATTTCAAGTGGTTCAGACCAATCAGGTGTAGTTATGACATGTGCCGTAATTAAGCTCTTCTTCAATATCTCAAAAGCAGCAAGGCACTCATCATCAAAATTGAAAGGAACGCCTTTCTCTAACAAATTGCAAAACAGCTTCGAAATCTTCGAGAAATCTTTGATGAAACGCCTATAGAAACCCGCATGACCAAGAAAACTGTGAATTCCCTTAACATATATGGGTGGAGGAAGATTTTCGATCACCCCCACCTTGGCTTTATCCACCTCAAGACCCTTGCTAGAAACCTTGTGCCCAAGAATGATGCCTTGGCGCACCATAAAATGACATTTCTCCCAATTAAGAACCAAGTTGGTCTCGACACATCTTTTCAATACTAAACCCAGATTATGCAAGCATTCATCGTAAGAAGTTCCAAAGACTGAGAAATCGTCCATGAACACTTCTATGTTATTCCCAATCATGTCAGAGAAATAACCATCATACATCTATGAAAAGTGGCTGGCACTCCACATAGTCCAAAAGAAACTCTGTGGAATACAAAAGTGCCAAACGGACATGTGAATGTAGTATTTTCTTGATCATCTGGAGTGATACAAATCTGATTATAACCTGAGTAGCCATCCAGAAGACAATAGTAATCATGCCCAGCCAATCTATCAAGCATCTGATCAATGAAAGGAAGAGGGAAGTGATCTTTCCTTGTGGCTTTGTTCAGCTTCCTATAATCCTATACATTTTCTCCACCCCATGACTGTTCGTGTCGGAATAAACTCATTCTTCTCATTTGCCACCACAGTGGATACCACCTTTCTTTGGCACACATTGAACTGAGCTCACCCATGAACTGTCAGAAATAGGATAGATAATTCCTGCATCTATCCACTTGAGAATTTCCTTCTTCATGACCTCTTTCATGATCAAATTTAGCCTTCTCTGTTGCTCAACAGTAGGCTTGCTTCCTTCCTCTAGCAGAATTTTATGCATACAATAAGAAGGGCCGATTCCCTTGATATCTACTATAGTCAAACCAATTGCCGATTTGAATTCTCTAAGAATCCTCAACAACTTTTCCTCATCAGTACCTGAAAGGTCAGATGCAATAATAACAGGCAAAGTAGATTCTTCACCTAAAAATGCATACCTCAAGTGCTCAGGTAAAGGCTTAAGCTCAAGAGTAGGAGCTTCCTAAATAGATGGCTTGAGGCATTTCAGAGAACTTTTTAACTCCTCTAATCCAAGAGATTCAAAGGGCATGTCAATCTTTCGCTTCCAGGGAGAAGCATTCAAATATTTCAAGTGCTCATCACCCTCATCATCTTCACTATCAGAATTCCCCAATAAGGCCTTCTCTAAGGCATCGGACCTTAGCAAACGATCGAGTTCAGAATTAATCATAGTATCGACCATTTCCACCTTAAAACACTCCTCATTTTCTGTAGGGAATTTCATGGCATTGAACACATTAAAAGTCACATCCTGATCCAACACTCGCATGGTAAGCTCACCTTTCTGCACATCTATCAAGGTTCGGCCAGTCGCCAAGAAAGGTCTTCCCAAGATTATGGGAATCTTCTTATCCTCCTCGAAATCAAGAATTACAAAATTAGCAAGAAAAATGAGTTTATCCACCTTGACCAAGACATCCTCCACAATACCTCGCGGATAAGTAATAGAACGATCGGCCAACTACAAAGTCATGTAAGTAGGCTTTGGATCAGGCAAGTCCAAATTTTTGAAGATTGACAATGGCATCCGATTGATGCTAGCTCCCAAGTCGCATAGACATTTATCAAACGACACCTTTCCAATGATGTAAGGAATAGTGAAGCTTCCAGGATCTTTAAGCTTCAGAGGCAATTTCCGTTGCAGCACATCACTGCATTCCTCCGTGAGAGCAACGGTCTCTAATTAATCAAGCTTCACATTCCTAGAGAGAATACCTTTCATAAATTTTGCGTAACTACGCATTTTCTCAAGAGCTTTAGTGAAAGGTATATTGATGTGAAGTTTCTTGAACACCTTCAGAAACTTCACAAACTGCTTATCCAGTTTCTTCTTCTGCAGCCTCTTAGGATAAGGAGGTGGATGATAGATCTGTTTCTCCCCTGTATTACCCTTAGGAGGAGTGTGATCAACAGTAGTCTTCCTTGGTTCCACTTCAGCTTCCTTCTGCACTTCTTCTTCATCAGCCTCCTCTTCAAGAATTGGAGTTTTAGCTACTTCAGGATTCACAACCTTACCAGACCTCAATATAATTGCCTTAATATGCTCCTGAGCTTCCTTCTTTCCTGGAACTTCAGTATCGCTTGGAAGTGTGCCAGGTTGGTGATTAAGTAAGGCATTCGCAGTTTGCCCAATTTGATTCTCCAAGGTCTTGATAGAGCGGCTTGGCTCTTGCACATGAGTCTCAACTCCTCCAATTCAGATTTTTCATTAGCTTGCGGTAGCTGCTGAAGTTGAAGTTATTGCTTCGGGGCATATTACAGTTGCTGAAAACCAAGAGGGTTATATTGCCTTGCTGTATATGGCTGATTACATTGTTGCACCGCATTCTGATTATTGCTCCAACTGAAGTTAGGATGACTGTGGTTATTCGGATGATAAGTGGCTAGAGCTTGTTGTGACCTCTGAAAGTTGCTCACAAATTGAGCTGATTCTCTAGAAATAACACACTGCTCAGTTTCATGTGCTCCCGCACAAAGTTCACAAATGCTAGTAATCTGATTAACATAATTTGCCAAATAGTCCACCTTCATCATCAAAGCTTGTAGTTGAGCAGCTATAGCAGTAGCTTGATCCACTTCCAGAATTCCTGCTACCTTTTTTTACAACATTCTTTGCATAGGATTCTGGTATTCATTGGCTGCCATTAGCTCAATCAACTCATAAGCTTCATTGTAGCTTTTAGTCCCATAAGGCTCCACCAGATGCTGCATCAAGCATTGATCTAGAATGTGCACCTAGACCATTATGGAAACAGTTTATGATCATCCAATCAGGCATGCCATGGTGTGGGCACTTCCTTAGCATCTCCTTATAACGATCCCAAGCCTCGCACATAGATTCACCAGTTTGCTGAGCAAACTGAGTAAGAGCATTCCTGATTGCAGCAGACTTCGCCATATGAAAGAATTTAGTGAGAAATTTTTTAGCAAGATCCTCCCATTTGGTGATAGACCCCGGTGGTAGAGAATGTAACCAACACTTCGCTTTTTCCCTCAAAGAGAATGGGAACAGTCGCAGTTTATTTGCATCTTCAGACACATCGCTGAACTTGAATGTGTCACAGATCTCGATGAAATCCCTGATGTACATGTTTGGGTCTTCAGTAGGATTACCCCCATGTGACAACCCAAGTCAAATCCCGATACTTTTTTAAAAATCGTGTCAAGTCCCGATTACGAGTACGAAAATAAGCCGAAGCCTACTGTCCCAAATGCAACCAACTTGGGTAAGGACTAGGCCACCACAGCCCCCCAAAAGATCATGATTTGTTGGTGCACATAGTAGTAGTACTTTGCCTTATAAACTGAACAGAATTCCCAAATCTCCTCGATATGGGACTGGGGTGTTACAAACTCCCCCACTTAAATTCCTTACGTCCTCGTCATGCCCGAAATAGACAGCCCATAGGTCCGGATCGTTCCTCTCTAGCCATTGTGGCATAATACCGACTGGCTTCGTGTCCCCATATACGGACCTCTTGCCATTGTGGGATAATACCACCAGCCTTCGTGTCCCCACCTCCAGCAACTTGATGCATCAAGCTTTCGAGAGTCGGCTCTGATACCATATGTGACAACCCGGGTCAAATCCCGAGCCTTTTTCGAAAATCGGGTCAAGTCCCGATTAGGAGTCCGAAAATAAGCCGAAGCCTACTGTCCCAAATGTAGCCAACTTGGTTAACGACTAGCCCACCACAGGCCCCCAAAAGATCATGATTTGTTGGTGCACATAGTAGTAGTACTTTGCCTTATAAAATGAACATAAGTCCCAAATCTCCTCGATGTGGGACTGGGGTGTTACACCCCAAACTGAACTGAGTTCTGTATTATCTGAATCGTGCTTGACTTGATCTCAAAAGTGTTAGCCTTGATGGCTGGCCTGATGATGCTTGACTGAATGTCATTGATCTTAGGCTTAGAAAAGTCCATTAAAGCCTTAGAATTATCTGCTTGCTCCTCCATCTCTAATAAAGGTGGTTCTTCAAATTTCTCTTCTTCAGCTACTTTCTCTTCTTCCTCAAAATCTTCCCTACGTTCAACTACTACTTCTCCCCCGTCTTTTTCCAGAATTCTCCTATGAACTCATGAACGTGTTTGCATAAACAATCGCTAGATTACCTGAAATACAACTAGAAAGAAAAAGTATGTAAGTAACAATGTCCGAGTCAATGAACTTTAACGATCACTGATGACAAACACATAAACTAAAAATTAACACTGCAGTCCCCGGCAGCGGCGCCTAAAAACTTGTTAGGCTTAAACACGCGCTAATATTTCATGCAAGTATACGTGTTCGCAAGTAATATAGAATCTTTTCTAGTTCGTTCCCACAGAGACTGAATTGGTTAACTTATGTAATTTATGCACCTATGCACCGATGATATGGTTATTATCCAATGCTAAAATGATAACAATTTTGGGTTGTTTATACTACGATTTATACTAATAATTATAACTAAGAGAGTAAAGATTGTTGTGAATTATATGAGAAAAACTTGGGATTTTAAGTTCATTAAATACTTCGTTCAATAGCCTTATTGTTCTTAACCTTAACATACAATGGTGATGACACTAATCTGATAACACGAAATTGCTAATCGCCAACTTTCATTGCACAAAGAACATAATAACAGACATCCACAAAAGAGATAGAAGCTGAATAGACACCAATTATATTGAGACCCTACATGTCTGTAGAATTTGACAACATAAAGGTTTAAAGCACAAGTTATCTATCATGATTATACAGGGCAAGTAAGATGGGTAAAATTATCTATGAATCATGCATAACAGTAACAATATGGAAGTCTTCTTACGGCTCTCCTTGCGTTCTGGTACGTCTCTCTATTAAAAACGACCTTATTTGAATATATATAGCAGCCCTAAACAATATGGAAGTCTTCCATTTTAGAATCAAAGTAGAAACAAGATTCTTCAAAAACGACCCGGCGCGGGCGCGCGCTATCACAGCGCGGGCGCGCTGCCTTCCTGGAATCATGGCGCGGCCGCGCGCTATCACAGCGCGGCCGCACCATCCTTCTGGGAAAAACTCAGATTTCATCTCTTTCCTTCTGCTTCGAGTTGGCTTTCCACGAGCTTTTATTCCAACACCACCTGGACACCAAATTAGCACCAAAATAATGCTAATTCACCTGATTACCTAGATACTGCCTGAAATGCAAAAACACTAGAAAACACATTAAAACACTTAACAACTTGAGTATAAATGCATCAATTCAAAGCTTATTAGAGCATAATAAAGTGTCATAAATGCCACTTAACAGAAGCTTAACTAGAACTATTTTGTAATGATCCTAGAGTGCTATTAGCATTCATACATACAATGGTGTTTATAATTCGGTCTATTGCGCAAAATAATGTGGCAAAATGGTTTGATACTTTTAATCAATTAAATAGGGTTATTTCATACAACTGTATGCTTATGAAAACATTATTGTCGAATGTAGTTGGTACAATGGTTCAATTTTGTGGCAAGTGTTGTTTAGTATAGATTTAACAATAGAAATTTTTCTTTTACTAAACCCTTGTCTACTAAACATTGCAATGGTTTTAGACCTTAACCATTTACATAAAGCCTTTGCAAATACAAATTACAAAACCAAAAGCCAAATCATTTAAAATTTGACTATACCATTAGATATATACAAAAAATAATACCATCTGATAAATTTCACAATTCACCAACTTCCATAAACATACCAAATAAAATAAGCAAACCATCCGTTAAACATATCAAATACAATACCCTACCATCATTACATAAAATATCCCAGGTCTAACATCACTACATAGATATTAACATCCAAATTCAAGGACCATAAAGTTCAATACTACTCCTTACCGTAAACATCATGAAAATAACTTAAACTACTTCATCAAATTTACTAAATAGTAACTTAACATGAATAACGTTTCATGAAAAAATTGGCAAAGTCGGTCTCTATCGCGTATATGTCATCCTCACTGTAAGTCAAATTGCTTCTACGAATTCACTAATAAATAAATAAATTCTTTTAACCCCCTATGCTAGCAGTTGACACAAAGTTGTATCAAAAACAAAAAAAGTGAGAAATTATAACCTTTGCTGCAAAAAAGTGAGAAATTATAACCTTTGCTGTTTTTTCAGAAGGGCTTCATACTTTGCTTCCAGTTCAAGATAAGCTTTGTCTTTCTTTGTCTTCTTGGGTTTCCTGCATTCTATAGCAAAGTGGCCTAGTTCATCACAATTGAAGCACCTTATCTTAGAACTGTCAACAGATCCAGTTTTATAGCCATTCTTGCTATCAGAATTGTACTTCCCTTTTTCTTTCCAGCTGTTGTCTTTGTTGAAAGACTGTCCTTTACTCTTGAAGTATCTTGGCTTCTTTACTCTAATATTAGAGAATTTTCTAGCTAAATAGGTCATTCATTGATCTAGCTCATCCAGTTCATTAAGAGTATAGAACTCATCTTTTTCCAATTCCAGAATGACTTGTTCCTGTGAATCATTTATTCTTTGCTCACTTGTTGAGGCAACTGGAGTTTGAGATCTTGATTCATCATTAGATGTCTGGCTTTCATTTACAATTAAAGCACTTGAGCCATCTACAATATGTCCTTGACCAGATCTCAATGATTTCCTTTGAATTATTTCTAGTTCATATATTTTAAGAATTCCATATAGAACTTCTAGTGTTATTCTGCTCAAGTCTCTCCCTTCCCTGATTGCTGAGATTCTCTGTTCTAAATGATCAGGGAGAGTAAACAAGAACTTTAGGTTCACTTCGTCAGCTTCATAGTATTTGTCATGAAGTTACAAGTCATTTATCAGCTTATTGAATCTTTAAAACACATCAGTAATGCTTTCCTTTGGCTTTGCCATAAAACCCTCATACTGTGAAATCAGTATTCTTCTTTGGTTTGACATAACTTCTTCAGTTCCCTCACACAATATCTCTATCTTTTCCCAGATCTGTTTTGCAGTGTCACAGTTGATAATGTTGTTATACATTACATTATCAAGTGACTCAATTAAGATTAACTGCAAGCCACTATCCATGGAGACTTTCTCCTTCTCAGGCTCAGTGTATTCTGCAGGGTCCTTGGGAGCATAATGAGCTGGAATTATCATATCTCCATCTGTAGATTCATCCACTGTAACCATAAGAATGAAGGGCCCATTTTTGAGAATCTGAACATATAGTGGATTGACTATTCTTATGAACAACATCATTTTCTTCTTCCATAGAGTGTAGTTAGCTTTGTCAAAAGTAGGAATTTTGATGCTACTGATTTTATGTGTATTCATTCTTCCAAGATCTTGAATCTGTTTACTTTCAGATTTTGCTCTGATACCACTTGTTAGGAAATGAATAACACACGAGGGGGAATGTGTTTTAATATTCTTAGACTTTTCTTGAATGTTTTTGGTTGAACAAAGTAAATTTAATCTTGTAGAGAAGATGTGTTAATGCAATAAATAAACATGCAATAAACAAGAACACAATCTTTTCAAAACTCACTTAATTTTTATATTAAAAATCAAGAATGTTTTGCTACAAAATTTCTAGGCTCTTTATTTAAAGAGTTAGCTTAATCTTGAGAGAATTACAAGATTTTCTATCTAGATTGTTACAACTGACTAAAAGACCAGTGTTAAGTTTATAACTCAGTTAACTACTGGTTTAGACAGTGTACAATAAGACATGCTATTAACCTTTACTAAACTGTCACTTGTCATTTCCATTTTAGGAAAAGTGATCCTTCTATTTCTGGCTTAACATATCTTTGGCATCCTATGATTATCTTGATCTTCTTTGTCAGTTAATCTTCACCATTGATCTTGCACATCTGTAATAACCACAAAATTTTGGACTTTTTGTAACCCTTATGAATAGTGATTTTGCTGATTATGCTGAATAAAAAACTTTTCATGCCACACTTTGTAGAGGTTCTTTTATTGTTATTCTGAGATCTTATTAGTACTCTATATGGTATATAAGTGTATGTAAAGATCGTCAGAATCCAAATTCGAACACTTTGATTTTTCCCAAAAATAACAGGATAAAGAGGATTTAAATTCAAGGATTATAAGAAAGGATCATAAAAGGAATATAATGTATTGAGAAAGGTTAAGGAAACCCAAGTAATAAGATCCCGGGTATGATCCCTCAAACGATAAACGAGAACGAAAGTTAAGTGAACCGTATAACAGATCAGCGATCATTAGCCAAGTAATTAGGAGTTAATCAAAGAGGTTAGTGATTATGATGTCATCACACCAACAAGAAGAGAACAAGTGTGGGAATATGACATAGGAGGATGACATAAGCATGACCAAAAGGGAAGGAAATGTTGGTTGATTATAAAACACACAAAATTTACCATGGTTAAAAGGTTAATTAATCAAAACAAAGGAAACAACCAAGCAAAACAAATCAAAAACACAAAACACAAAGTTGACCTTCATTATCCAACAAGAAGCTCTCGGCCTTTGTCCATTTCAAAGAAAGAAAAACTCAAATTCAAGTTCCAAGCTTTGTTAATTAAGTGAGGTAATTATCTAAGGTTCCTTGTACATAGATATAGATATCCTATGAATCTAAGCTTCAAATTCCTTCACAATCTCTTCCTATAATTCATGGAAGAAGAGAGTGAATAGTATTTTTCAAGAACTTGAAATTTTGATCTTGTGTTTTTGTTTAGATAAAGCTTTAGTAAGGATTTTCCAAGGTTGTTTCAAGCTCATTACTTACTCCTACTCACAAGGAAGGTATAATCTCTTAACCTAGCATAGTTATTGAATGTTAAGAGCTTGTTATGAGTAGTATAGTTCATGAGAAGCATGGTTATTGAATATTTAGAGATTGGTTGGTTTTGTAATGTTTTTGGAATGGTAAATCTTGATAATTAGTTAATGAACTTAAGTAAGCTCTTATTTCATGATTGAGAAGTAGTATAAATTGGAAATCTTGAGTTGTTGGGGCTGTTGTAGTAAAGAAAGGATGAAGTTTGGTTGTAGTGGTGATTGTGGGTTGAATTGTGAATTGATTGGAATGGTTTAAATTTGGTAATCGCGTAAACATAGCCGTCGTAATGCCCGATTTACCTTAGACTGCTTTTGTTCTTAACATCAGGACCCGTGAACTCACTGTTAGGTTTTGACCATTGCCATGATTAGATATTTCATGTTACGAGCTTCGTTTTGATATGTGGTTCGCTTGAATCCGATGTACGGTTTAGGAGAAACGACCGTTTTAAGTAACGGCGTTTCGCGAACAAACCATTACCCCTCGCCTTACTTTGAAACCTTGGTTAAGGCCCTTAAATGACTAATACAATTATGTAAAGTGTATTATGCAGTTGGTAGGGTACTCGTGAAAGAATCGCCTTAAAATTCTTAATGGTTAATTTATTAAAAATGGTGGAGCCGAGGGTACTCGAGCGAATTAAGTGAATCATTAAGCGCAAAAACGAACGTTAGGGTTCAATTGGTTAAAGTCTAGTTTCTTAAGCGACCGGGGTTTAATTCTGACTTATGTTGTTGTTCATAGGTTATCGGACCAACTCTAAGCTTAAGTCTATCCGGGAGCACTCAGGCAAGTTTTCTACCCGTTATACTGTTGTTGTGATGTATATATGTATATGCATTATCTTGTCATAGATGCATGATGGTTATTAGCAAATCTTGCGATATATTGGAGCATGCTGATATGGTTTCTATGCATGCCTAGTTTCGTAATCTTGATATCTAATTGTTGATTCAAATGCTTATAAGTTGTATAATACCTATGCTAGAGATAAGCAGTAGTTGCTTATACCCTTAGTATAGGGGACCCAAAGGTGAACATTTTCTAAACCGGGAGTCGATGTTCCCGAGTATATTATATATATATATATATAGATATAGTTTTCAAACTATTAATCGAATAAGGTTTATTCGATAACTTTATTTTATTTAATGAATATTGTTTTGAATATTCATTCGAGGACTTATGACTCCGCTTATTTTATTAAATGAATATTATTTTGAATATTCATTCGAGGGCTTATGACTCCGCTCCTTTTATTAAATAATATCCTTTATTTTATTAAAGAATAATGTTTCGATAATCAAACTTATTTTCGATTATTCAAATAAAGATCGTACTTTCGTATAAGTATATCTTTGGTTATTTACTATTCATTTCAAGTATGAGTCTTAAAACTTCTACTTCAATTATTTTTATAAGGATTATCCTTATGGGAATATTATTTAAATAATAATATTCAGATATTTTCTAATATGTCGGGACTGATTTATTTCATTAAATCAGCATTACTCCAAACATTCTTAAAAATGTTTTCGAGTCTTCAAAATGATTTTAAAAGTTAGGGCGGATCCCAAAACTCATTTTTATATTTAAGATCTTCCTTTCGAAGGAGATTTTAAATACTCGCTCAAAACCTGAGGGATCCGACTCTGTGGTATATTTTATATTCGCAACAAGGTTGCTGTTTTGATACAAGAGTTTTTGATTACTTACCCAACACTCGGGAAGTAAAATTCTTGGAATAAGTTAATCCATTAACAGGCACCGCCTGGGAAATATCGGTGAGTTTTCCTTTCCAACTAGATACAACTTCTTGGTGGAGCCGTATCAACAAGTTTCTACTTGGGGAAAGTGGGGACGAACTTTGCATTCCAGAGTCATAGATTTCATCTGAACTAGGAGTGGCGTAAGGGGTCGAGTGGCGCCGGCCCAGCCTTATTATACTGGCCCAAATGGCCCGGAAGTTCCGCTAAGACGGTCCATTCCTTAGGAGTCCAGTGTTCGATTGACAAGTAAATCCGACTGTTCTCCTCTACATGTAGAAAATGGTGGGGTTGCACTACTGCGACTGATCATCGTAAGTGGTCTTCCGGGTGCGGCAAACTCCCGTAATGAGTTCATCATCCAATTGGATATTTCTGCAACATTACCCAGAGCACTTCGATAGAAATGCTACGGTTGGGAGATTGTTGAGTGTTGGCAGGGTCGAGTTTCCAAAATGATGCTTGCATCAAATGAAGTATCTCGTAAATTCATTTTATTTTGATGATATTTCAAAGATTGATTCTATACAAGATTTGTCTTGTAGCTTAATCTATGGGATGAACTATTTATACATTAAACGGTGGTAGTTCAAGCAGTATTTGGAAAAGATTTAAGTATATTGGAGTATCTTGTAACTTCATCTTTTCAACTTATATCTAGTTAATGATTATCTTATGAATAACAAAGGTTTTAAGAAAAATGTTGAGACAAGGTTAGATATAGGAGATCACCTTGCAACAATATTTTTATACAATTATAAATTGGAACTCTGTGTATATTATACATGTTAGAGGATTTCAAAGATTGTGAAAAGTATATAGGTATATATATATATACTGAATATTTTGCGACTTAGGTCGCGTTAAGATATCAACTTGGTTCATTTCTTCTTGACCAAGACTTTCATGAGTGCTATGAGAATGCTCATATATTGTTAACCATTATACATATTATTTCGGTGAGCTTGTTGCTCACCCTTGCTTTCTTCTTTCATCATACAACAACAGATAGACAAGATGAACAGGATCAAGCTCCCAATTCGCGAGCGGATAGGAAATGTTCCGCAGCTTCCTGTAGGCGTTGATGCCGTTGTAGCTGAGGTAGGGTCTACCAATAGGCTAGGCTTTCAACTTTTGATGTACCAGACTTATGTATATTTATGAATTGTAATAATGGCAAAGAATATGTAAATTTATTCAGAACCCTTTTGAGGTGTAATGGCTTATAATTGTGGAATAAAATGACTTGTGTTATTTTTGGTATTCATCTCTGAGACTATAACTTGTGGTGTGTGTGTGTATATCGTGGGGTCACAGTACGCAGTAGTTGGTTGATTGTTAAGATTGAGTATCGTTAAGGGAAATGGAACTCGTGACAACCCGGATCCCCGACCCCGGATTTGGGGGTATTACAACATCCTTCAAGCTGCTTTTTGTAGACTTGTCAATCCAGCTGGTTGGATTGTTTGTTGATTATTTATCTTGGATATTGAACTGGTTTGTGATTTTGTACTTTGAGAATATCACTCGAGATCTCCAATTAGGCATATAGAGATCTTGACATCTCGATAAGTATATTGTACTTCTCGAGATCTCTATTGCTCTAGTGAATTTAACTTATAGAGGTCTCTGAGTTCTCGAATGAACCTTTGGCTTGTCGAGATCTCTCAGCATCATGTCTTCACTTTGACTTGTCGATAATCTTAGAGTTCTCTAGTGAATTTTGACTTATCGATATCTCTGAGTTCTATAGTGGACTTTGACTTACCGATAACTCAGAGTTCTCTAATGAATGTTACTTATCGATATCTCTGAGTTCTCTAGTGGACTTTGACTTATCGATAACTCAGAGTTCTCTGATGAATGTAGACTTGTCGATAACTCTGAGTTCTCTAGTGAAGAAAAGAATTTTCGATATCTCCAACCTTCATATCTTCTTGACTTGTCAATATCTCTCTGAGTTCTCTAATAGCTTTCCTGACTTCTCGATAAGTCATTTGGAGTTCTCGAATGACTTCTCTATAACACTAAATATGTGACTTGTAGAGATCTTGACTTAGAGTATTTTTATCCAAACAGATTTATTCAACTCCAAGCTTCTTCAAAATTCTTCTGAGGCAGTGATCATCTTGATCTTCTTCCAGATAGAATCCTTAGGCTTGATACTATTTCAGGAAAAAGTCTCCAGTCTTCTCCTTTTTTATAGATTTTAAAATGTTACAAGTATAAATACAAACTAAGATAACAATACAACTTACTTAGGGTTGTCAATATGACTTAGTCTTGTTGAAATACAGGCATGTCTTGCACAACAACTGACTTAATAGCATCAGTACTTAAATTAAACTTAACAAATTTTAACAGAGACTTGTTCAGTTTTACCTTTTTATCAGCATCTATTGGTTTGACCTTCTCAGTTTTTGTTTCATTTAATTCATCAGAATTAGATTTGTTAGCATAACCTAATCCTGATCCCCAACAACCACTTTCTATTAAACCCTAAGTTGATTTTCCTGAATTAGTCCAAAGCTTGATGACTTTTCTTTCTTTAGCTAATTCTTTTCAAGATAAGCATGCTTTTCTAATAGTTTAACTTTAACATTCAAAGTATCATCTCTTTACTTTTGAGTTTCTAACATAAAACCAACTCAGCTTCTAGGTGATCATTTCTTTTCTTTAAATCAGAGTTTTCAATTCTGATCCTAGAATTTTAAGTGTTTTATCCCTATAACTAACATGCAGAGTTTTAAGAAATAGCCTTAGTTCACAAATATCATCAATATCAAAAGAAAAAGTAGTTTGAGGTACCTTCATATTATTTGTCTCAAGTTCACTATCAGCATTTTCCATAAGAGCATAGTTGACACCCTCATCAGATTCTGATGTATCATCGCAATTTTTCTTCTTTGTGATCAAGGCTTGTTTCTTCTCAGCTTTTGGCTTTCTACAATCAGCTGCAAAGTGTCCAACTCCATCACAATTGTAATACTTTATCTTTGACTTGTCAATTTTCCCAGATCTTGACTCCTTATTAGAGTTTTTCCTGTAGTTCCTCCTGTCAGAGTTTGAGGAACTAGAGCCTTTCCTGGAAAACCTTTTTCCTTTCTTGAAGTCTTTGTAGGTCATCTTCTTGAAGCTTTTCACTAAGAGAGCAGCCATCTATAGAAATTCTTCATCATTTCCATGATCACTTTTAGAGTCTGAATCATTATCAGAGCTTGAGTCATCATCAGTATTTGATGACTCAGTATTAGACTTTGCAATAATAGCATTTCCTTTAGAATGGATCTTTCTCCTAGCTTTCTCCCTTGGCTTTTCTTCAACCCTTAGTGCAAATTGTCTTGCTCTTGGCCCTTTTCTCTTGCTTCTCTGCTCCATCTCAAATTCTTGAGTTTTCAGCATCCAATAAATCTCATCCAGGGATGTGTCTTTAAGATCACAATTTTCCCTAATTGATGTGACTTTAAAGTCGCACTTTTCAGGGAGTGGAAGAACAAACATTAAGTTAGAATCTTCTGGATCATATTCTTTGTCAACCAATGACAAGTCATTCATCAAAAACTTGTCATATATTTCAGTCAAGGACTCATCAACTTTTGAGTCAAAGTGTTCATACTCCTAAATGAGTATTGTCCTTCTATTATTCTTGATAGCAGTAGTGGCTTCACACTTGACCTCCAAAGTGTCCCAAATTTTCTTGGCAATTTTGCATCCAATCACCCTATTGGACATGACACTATCGAGACTGCTATGAAAAAAATGTCTAACTTTTGCATCTTTCATAATTGATGAAAGATCCTCAGGAGTATAATCCTTTTTGTCCTTGTCAACCATCTTTTATTCTTGACCAGAGATTTAACAACTAGTTTCATGGGCCTTTGGGGACCATCATTAATCTTGTTCAGATATCCAGGATCTGTTGCTTCTAGACACAAGACCATCTTGACTTTCCAGATTGGATATTCATTAATCTTCAAGATTGAAACTTTTATGACCTCATATCTGCTCATATTATGGTTGATTTGATTTGTGGCTGTTGGTGGTGGGGGGATTTGGTTGAGTTTCTTTGTCTGTCATTAATGATTGTTTTCTAGATCTTAAACTAATTGTGTATCAACATCAAACTCTGATACCAATTGTTAGGCCTTAAATTCAATTGTAGAGGGGAGGGGGTGAATACAGTTAAACAATCAAATCAGAATTAAGAACTCAATACATAAGAACAATTTTTGTATTATTGAATAAAAACTGATTACAATACTCTCATAAATAATGAACACATATCCTTGAGAGCTGTCAGGTTATTTGTATGATATATCAATGCTCGACACATATAGTGTTAACCTAATATATGCTTATATACTGCACAGTTACACAATCAATCTAGAAAATATGTTACAAGTGAATAAGGAATCCTAATAAATATCCAATTATTGATTGCTACAATAAGTAAAGTCCTATACCGATATCTCTCTACAAATCGAAGTCTTCTAGATAGAATCAACTACTTCCTGGAAATCAGTCTTGAAAGATGCTGGTAGAAAAACTCTGATATTAAACTCTAATCATAAACTCTGATAGTCTTAAATGTTGATATCATCAATTATTTCCAACACAAAACATCAGAATAACATAGAGCTAGAACAAAAATCCAAATATAACATCAGAATCAAACATAAAAACTAACAAACCATAATGAATGTAATTGAACAACTATATCATAAAGCACCATAAAAAAATCTAATAAAAAACATGCAAGAATAGAGAGAAGAATAGATTAGATATTAGTAACTTGGATTTGCTTCGATTAGGAGGGAGCAGTATAGAAGAGTGTTTTGGTTTGAATACAGAGAATAGAAAAGTCTTTGGTTAAAAGCGAGAAATATAAAGAGGGGAACAAAAGGGGGAACAAAAATGAAAAAAAGGGAAGTGAAATAATTTTGGGGGGGGGAAATCGAAGGCTTGGATTGTATTCTACCTAATCTAACGGTTATTTTTAATTATTTTTAATTAATTACTAACAATTTTTAGAAAATAAAGAGAAAATGAAATATTTCTGAAACAACGATTACGATTGCATCCATCAATATTTTAACGATTTGAAAATTTTGAACTCTTTCTTTATTGATTTCTAAGTAATTTCATTATTAATAAAAATTTCATATAAAACCTTCATACATTAACAAGAATTTTATGTCATAAGACTTTTTGTAAAAAGGCTTGTTTTTACATATTATTACAATAAGTAATTGTCCATATCGTTTTCCTAATGTGGCGAAAGGCGAAATATTTGAATTTTTTGATATTAAATCGCTTCTTTCGTCATTGTTACATATATAGTATCTCTGTGTGATATCGTTAAAGTTGACAAATCCTGATTATTTTATATAGAGTTATCGAATGTTTTTCGAAAGTAACGACTGATCAATATACGTATGTATAGTATATTCAAATTTATCGACATTAAATGGCTTGCTTCACTTTTTTTTCCCCGACATTTTGTCTCCATGTAATATTGTTTAAGTTGATAAATCCTGTTCATTTATATAAAGTTAGCGAATGTACTTCGAAAGTAATGAATGCTCAATATATAAATGTATTATATATGAATACGATGTAATATATTAAAAAAATGACACTAGTCATTTATTTCATAAATTATTACTAATATTCATACTTGTGTTTAACAATGTAAATTTTATCATGTCAATTGTTTCTCTTGTGACATGTCTTGCAAGCGTACAATATCATTTCTTGTAGTTCACATGATTGCCAAAGAAGTGAATGTTATAGGACAATGGTTTACTTAGAAAATATCTGTTTGTACTCTTTCTTACGATGGCTTATGTGCAAAACTGTTGTCCTTATTTAGTAGACGTGCTTGTTAGAAACTTGATATTGTAAGATAATGGTTTCTGTAAAAAGCATTTGTTTTAACGTATTATTACAACGTTCAATAGACCGTTCCGTTTTACTATGGCATAAAAAAACTATGCTACCAAACCCTAAACCCTAAACCCCTATATCAAATAAACATTGTGGCGAAAGGTGAAATATTCAAAATTTTTTATATTAATTCGCTTCTTTCGCCATTGTTACCAATATCGTGTCTCCGTGTGATATCGTTAAGGTTGACAAATCCCGATTATTTTATATAGAGTTGTCGAATGTTTTTCGAAAGTAACAACTGATAAATATACGTACGTGTAGTATATTCAAATTTGTCGACATTAAATGGCTTGCTTCACTTTTTTGCCGGCATCTTATCTCCATGTAATATTGTTAAAGTTGATAAGTACCAGTTTGATATATATAAAGTTATCGAATGTACTTCAAAAGTAATGACTGATGAACATATAAGTGTATTTATAAATACGATGCAAGATACTAAAACGACGACAGTAGTACTTTATTTCATAAATTATTACTAATATTTATACTTGTCTTTAACAATGTAAATTTTATCATGTCAATTGTTTCTCTTGTGAAACATCTTGCAAGTGTATAAAATCATTTCTTATAGTCCTACGAGATTGTCAAAAAAGTGAATGTTATAGGATAATGGTTTACTTTAAAAACATTTGTTTATACTCTTTCTTACCACGACTTGTGTGCAAAACTGTTATCCTTATTTAGTAGTCAGTGTTTGTCAAAAACTTGATGTTGTAAGATAGTGGTTTCTGTAAAAAGCGCTTATTTTTATGTATTATTACAACGGCTAATAGATCGGTCCATTATCCTATGGCATAAAAAAACCATGCTACCAAACAATGGATAGACAATGGTTGAAAGCAGATAGGAGGTCACAAGAATTTAAATTTGGAGTGAAAGAATTGATAAAGTTTGTATTGCTGAATGGGAATAATAAAAATAAAATTAGTTGTCCATGCTTAAATTACGCTCATTCTAAATGTTGGCTGGCTCAGATTGTTAAGAATAACTTTTTCAACATGGTATCGATGAAACCTATATGTGCTGGATATGGCACGGAGAGTCAAATTAAGTACAGAGTCATGTAGTTTCAGAACATGACACTTCATAATCATCAGTTGATCCAACAAACATGAGAATGGGGCAGGATAGTGTCGACGATGATGATTTTTGTCAAATTTCTCTGATTTTATTAATCATATTTAAACTGAAAATGAACTCCTTAATCCCGGATGCAAGAGTTTTATGAAGATGAGAGCTTTAGTCAAGTTGTATTATTTAACAGCAAAACATGGTATTTTTGATAAATGCTTCTTTGATGTCCTTCTTTTGCTTGCGTCACTGCTTCTAGAAGGCAACAATATGCCTTATTCTTTAGGTGAAGCCAAAAAAACTCTATGTGCTTTAGGCATGGATTATGAAAAAATACATTTGTGTCCGAATGATTATCTCTTATACCGAGGAGAGAGGGATGAAGATGATACGATTTAGCTGAATCCTGTGCCACCTTTAGATGGAATTTAAACGAGAAAGGAGAAGAAGTATAAGGGGTCCCTGCTAAGATTCTATGGTACATCCCGTTACTACCAAGGTTGATTAATTTGTTCAATGCAGTTCAAATTGCAAAGAACATGACTTGGCATGAAATTGAGCTAGAAAAAAGATAGTAAAATTAGACACCCGGCTGAACCAAAAACATGGAAGGATGTCGATCAAAGGTGGCATAGGGTTTGCTTCAGAGACTATGAACTTTCGATTAGATTTATCCTCCGATAGATTTAATCATTTCCATGGATCAGGAAGTGATTACTCTTGTTGGCCAATTTTGCTTTCACTTTACAACTCCCACCCTGGCTTTGTATGAAGAGAAAGTACATTATGCTAAGATTGTTAATATCCGGACCAAATCATCCTATAAATGATATAGATGTGTTCCTTTAGCCAATTATCGAAGATTTATAAAAATTGTGGTATGGGAAACAAGTTTACAATGCATTTAAGAAAGAGTCCTTCATACTAAGAGAAAATTTGTTATAGATAATTAGTGATTATCCAGCCTTAGGAAACTTGTCTGGTAACATTATTAAAGGGTATAATGCTTGTGTTGTTTGTGTTGATGAAGTATAATCTACCAGGTTGCATGATTATAAAAAGACAGTGGTTATGAGACATCGTAAGTGGTTGCCCAATAATCAATAATCATACATATCAAAGGCAAATATTAGCCTTTGATAACACTGTGGAGAAGTTGGCAGATCATATTCCTTTAACTGGAGAGGATGTGTTCGAAAGGTTACTATCACTAAGGGACCATGTTTATGGTAAAAAAAATGCCATCCTCGATGGAAGAAAGGGGAACCTCGACCAATTTGGAAAAAATATCTATTTTTTATCAACTTGAGTATTGGAAGTATTTGCCGGTTCGTCATACACTCGATGTGATACATATAGAGACAAATATATACGAGGCTTTAACCGGTACATTGTTAAATATTGCCGGGAAGACGAAAGATAGGGAATTTGTCCTTATTGATATGGCTGAAATGGGAATAAGAATGGTGCTGAGACCAAAAAAACCCAGGAAAAAGGAGAAGTTACCGATGGCGTCTTGGAACTTATTGCATAAAGAAAAGAATATTGTCTGCCCATCCTCGATTTGAATGAAGTTACCTGATGGTTTTTGTTCAAACATTAAGGGTATTGTATCGATGGACACTCTGCTACTTGTTCTAAATAAAATTACGACTGCCACATAATGTTGCATTCACTTGCTCCCCATCGCACTTTGATCAATACTTCAAAAATATGTTAGGTGCACAATTATTAGATTTTGTCTTTTTTTCAAGGCAATTTGTAAGTAAAGTCATTGAGGTCGATAAATTAGGAAAAATGCAGTCTCAATTGGGGGGAACCTTATGCCAGCTAGAAAATCACTTCTACCCTTCCTTGTTTAATGTAATGATCCATCTTTCACTTCATCTTGTAAGAGAGGTTGAGCTTTGTGGTCCTATCTTCCTGCGTTGGATGTATCAATTTGAGAGATATATGAAGACGTTCAAGGGATATGTACGAAACATGGCTCATCCAGAAGGCTGTATCGCTGAGGCTTATGTTGCTAAAGAGGTCGTCGGGTGTAGTTAATTTTAAAGAACCAACAGTTGAGTTACCTGGTAGGGATAAGAACAATGAGAAATCCAGACCCTTATCTGGTGCAATAATGATAAAGCCGAGCAACAAGGACTTGCACCAAGCACATTTGTGTCTTATCCAAAATAGTAGTGAATTAACCCCATATTTCAAGTAAGTAACTTTACATAAATTTTCGACTTTTCCTTCTCAAGTAAGAAAAAATTACATCATCTTTTATTCCTTGAATTTATGTTTTTTTAACAAAACCTGATATTGATTTTATTCATTGTGAACAAATGACTTTTTCGATGACGAGATATCCACTGCATGAAAATGATGAAGAATGGATAAAGAACAAGCAAAATGAAACATTCCTTATTTGGTTTCAAAATAAGGTATTAGCTGGACATTTTATTTTCTGTAATATAAAGATATCAAGCACATGTCCAGTTACTTGAGTATTTTTCATTTATGGATAGATTTCATTAGAATTGCTTGATGTGACGAGTAAGGTAATTAAGGAGCTAATATGGCTTGTAGAAGGGCCGAACAAGTATGTCCCTACATTCAGTGGCTATAAAATCAATGGTGTTAACTACAACACAAAGAAACGTCATGGGATGCGACAAGTTCAATGCAGGGGTGTTTATGTTCATGCTGATATAATGTTGTGCATACTAAGGATAAGAACATCGAGCATATTTCACATACATTTTATGGAGTAACCACAAGTATCTGGGAGTTGGACTACAATCACTTTTGGGTCCCTATATTTCAGTGTAATTGGGAAGATATGAACAAAGGAGTGAAGGTAGATGATTTAGGATATACAATTGTTAATTTAAATAAATTAGGTTTTATTAATGATCACTTGGTGTTAGAAAAGCATGTAAAGAAAGTTTGTTACATTGATGACCCTCTTGAAAAATTCTGGTCAGTTGTATTAAAATACCTAAAAAGTATGATGACCAAAATGATGATGAAAATGAGGGATCCATAGAAGTAGAACTTAAGAATGAGCTAGATTCCACAATGTTCAAAACTGTTGATGAACTCAAAGAAGAAAACAATAGTTATATGTGGGAGGAAGAAGGGATGATTCAGCTTTCATGATTATATCAATTAGTCAGACGCTTCCTATAACATGTTAACCTGTTTGCTTATAGTGAAATTCTATGCTCAGTTTGTGGCTTAGTTGAGCTAGAATTGTGTCTTTAAATTTGTAAAGATGTTTATTTGTACCTTTGAATTAGGTTGGACAAAGTTGCAAGATTTGCTTTGACAATTATGTTCTTCAATGATTTGGTTTAATTTTGGTCTAAGGATAATTGTTAAATGTTTTTAGTACCTTCAAATTAGGTTTGACAATTTGTTTGTACATCTAGTTTGGCAATTGGTTCCAAGTTTTTCTTTGACAATATTCTGGAAGGATTGGTTTGATTTTTGTCTAAGGATTGTAGTATGTTCAAGGATTTTTTTTTAAAACTCTCAAATAATTAGACAATGGTTTCCTAAGAAAGTTATTGTCATATATTTTCTAATGCAGGTGAGTCAAACAATGAGTAAGACACCATTGTGTGCAACTCTTTAACTCAGCAGAGGTAATAAATTATTGTCTATATGTTTTATTTCTAACATTGGTTTTTCTGGACCATTGTTTAAATATTAATAAAACTAAAACATGTGTTCTTAAATACAGTTTTCTAACTTGCACAACAATAATTAAAAACCATTGTCCACATTCATAGAAAACATAATGGTTTGTTGTGACTAAAACTAAATGTTAGGGCTAAACACCCGCTAATAATTCACGCAAGTATACACGTTCTCAAGTAATATAGAATTCTTTCTAGTTCGTTCCCACAGAGACTGGTTTAGGTTAACTTTATGATTTATGCACTTATGCAACAATGATATGGCTATTATTCAATGCTAAGACGAATAACAATTTGAGTTGATTATAACTACGATTAACTATTGAGAGTTATACTAAAGAACATTAACTAAGAGATTAAAGAGAGTTGAATAATATATTACACAAACATGGGATTCTAACTTCATTAAATACTTCATTCAATAGCCTTATAGTTCTTAACCTTAGCATGTAATGTTGATGACACTAATCAGATAACACGAAACTCATAAACGCCAACTTTCGTTGCACGAATAACATACTACCAGACATCCACAAAAGAGATAGAAGCTAAATAGACACCAAGTATATTGAGTCCCTATATGTCTATAGAATTTGACAACATAATGGTTTAATGCACAAGTTATCTATCGTGATTACATATGACAAGTAAGATGGTTAAAATTACCTATGAATCATGCATAACAATAACACATGAACCTATGTTAGCATGACAAGTTCTAAATCCTTAAATTTACTGCCGCTTAATTAAAGATTAACACGCTATCTTATAAGTTCGTGACGCTCATAAGATGAATAAGCACAACCAATACTAGGTTATTATACAATCACCACATACCAAGGCATCGAAATAAATTAACTAAAGAAATCCATAAATAAATCCGCTAGAACTCCACGATAACGATTAGCCCATAATCAGACTCATCATCAACGTGGGTTCCGATGAAAGCATGGTATAATAAACGTAGTCTTTATACTGAATAAAAAATAAACCAAGTACGAAACAAGAGTATAGGTTCACGAATAAGAAAACTAGCATCCAAAGTTACAACTTAGAACAAAGAATCACAAGTACAAACTAGATCCTCTTTGCCTTGGTTGAATTTTTGCTATACGTTCTTCTTACGCCTTTTCCTTGAGCTCTGGTACGCTCCTTATAAAAAACGACCTCTATTTATGTATATATAGCAGCCCATGCATAGTAGAAGTCCATCCATTCAAAAGTCCATAAGAATCAGGATTTTAATTCACGACCTGGCGCGGGCGCGCGCTTGACCAGCGCGGGCATGCTGAGTTTCTGCTTCTTGGGCGCGGCCGCGCGCTATCACAGCGCGGGCCCGCCGACTCTCTGGAAAAACTTCTGCTTTCTTCTTTTATTGCTACAATGAGTTGGTCTTTTCATGAGCTTTTATTCTAGGCACCATCCTAACACCATATTGGCAATAAATCAATGCCAATTCACTTGTATTCCTGATTAATGCCCGAAATATAAAAACACTACAAAACACGTTAAAACACCAACAACTTGAGTACTAAAACACCAATTCAAAGGTTTACGGAGCGTTATAAAGTGTCATAAATGCCACTCAACATACCCCCAAACTTGAATCGATGCTTGTCCTCAAGCATAAATAGACTCAAAGAACAAGAAATAAAAATGCATGAATGCAACTATATGAATGCAACGATCCCCATAGAATAACTAAACCAATCAACAAGCAACATGTAATATCCGGGATATATCGTGTAATTATTTTTGCTATTAAATAATTATTATATGTGTTCAGTATCTATTCTATGAATTATTGGTTAAGTGTTAAATGTGTTGGATGTTTAAAAATATTATTAGTTGAGTATTTTAATTTTTATATGTCCAAAATAAAATACAGATAATTGTCATATCTTCCTAATTATTTTTATGTTGATTTATGAATTTATAAGAATCATATGGATTTTATAAAATCTTTTTCCGGGTATTTAAAATCTATTTTATAAAAACGGTAACCAACCACCGTTATCCGTTTTTACGTTTTTAGAACCCGAAACTCTTCCGAGAACTCCTTCCTAACCTAATTGCAATATTTCGAGCATTTTCCGTGTTTCGACTTTTTCAATCCGGCGTACGGTTTGTCCTGCGCGGGTCCCGGCGCAATATTTTCGATACATTATTCGTTTCGGTAAATCAATAAAACTCGTATTTTCGATAAACGGGAGCTTTTTATTAAACTATCATAATTATCACCTCGTAATACGTGTAACCAGGCGCTGAGACCAAGACCGTAGTACAAATTGTATTGATTTGGATAATTATCTCGAAAACCGGTACCGTTTGGATCAGCTTTTATAAATAAACGTACCGTTTTATATCCAGAATGATCCAACGGGATACTAATTTTCCGTAATTATAAATAGCCTCTACCGTATTTTATTTTATACCGGAAATCATTTACAAATAGTATTTACAGAGTTTTTACAGGAAAAATACTATAATTATATTATGTTCTACATAATCAAACACAAATTCCGAGGCGTTATCGATATCCGATTTTGGCGTACATATACTCAAAACGAAGCTACTGAAATCTAGAATCCAAATCTTCCATCAATTTCAACCCAGAAACATCAGGTGATTTTCTATTTAATTATTTATATTCGAATTTCTTGGTATTTAAACTATGAATTTTTGTACGGATGGTTGTTTGAATGATTTGATGATTGTATGTTGTAGAGCTTGATTTCCTGATCATTTTGGTATATTATACTTCGAATTTGGAGTTCAATAACATGTTCAAATTAGGGTTTGATTCTCGAATTGTATAATTAGGGTTTATATTCGTTTGAATGTTCTTGATTAAAATTGGGGGTTTTTTATTTAGGGATTATCAGAAGTTCTAAAGGGGTGGGTTTTGTTCCCCTTAAAATTTGCAATCTAATCGTATATAGCATGTTATCAGACGATTTCTAGATTGAACGGAGTTGTTGTTTGAAGTTCTCGCCGGAGTTCTTCGTGTTTTGGCCGAAAAATTGATTAAATGATTGTTGTGGACAGCTTGTTGAATGGTTAGGCTTCTGGAAATGCTTAGACTGATTTTGCATTGAAAAATAGATCAAACGAGGTTGTTTTCGACCCCGATTGAGGTCACCGGAATCCGGAAAGGGTCACCGGATTCTGGGTTCGTCCGACGGTTCATCCCGACCCGGCGACCCGGTTGCTGACCCGTTTCTTTTTATTAAAAACCCGGTTTTGATCCAGAATATCCCTAAATCAAAGTTGTTTTTGGCGTTTTTGCAAGTTAGTACCTGAAGTTTCCAGAATTTTACAAATTCTGGATTCCTGTTTTAAATTCTTTTAAAATTTAGATTTCTTTTTATAAATTATTTTCAAAATTGTTTTTAATTTCAGAAAAATCCGAAAATGATTATTTTAATTTCAAAAATCATTATTTTAATTCCAAAAATTATTTTTAATTTAAAAATAAATCTGAATTAATTATCTAATTAATTTCAGTTAATTTTTAATTGATTAATTAGTCAATTAATTCGAAAATTAATTGATTAATTGATTTAATTAATTATTAATTGATTTTAATTAATTATTTAATTAGATTTAATTATTTAAAAATGATTTAAAAATTCCGAAAAATAGTTTCGAGCTTTAAAATATTATTGTAAATTATTTCTAAGGCTCGAAAATTATTATTAAATTGTTTCGAAGCCAGATGTGGCCAATCGAACCCTGTTTATTACTCTGAAATTGATCCAACGACCCGTTTTAATTCCGAAAAATGTTTTAAAAATCATTTTTATTACCTGAAAGCTTGTTTATGACCTGAGACTTCTTTATAAGTGATATATCATTGATTATATGACGTGCTATGTGTTATATGTGACTTGTTGGTTGACTGTCGATCTATATATTCGGTGATTAGTTGTTTATAGCATAACTTTCAATCCGTTAATCGGATTTGGGTGAAACAAAGGGTAGATAGAAGTATATGTCGAATAGAATCGTATGAGTTAAATATTGATAGATATTTATAATGTCTAGCAGAATAAGCAAGGCGTAAGAAAAGGAAGCAGGTGATCAGAAAATAGAATTGTCATGTAGAAAATACAGCAAGTAATCAGAGAATAGAAGCGAGGCATAAGAAAAGCAGACGAGTGATTGTTGAATGAAGTCAGTAGATAAGTACAAGTGAAGTTGAAATCGATTATGATAAGGCAAGTACTTCTAAACCTTTCTCGAGATATATTGCAAATATTTCTAAATTCTCTTGTGACATATTGTTAATACTCAAAATAGCTCTGTTTTATATTGGAAATACTTTGAATCCTTCAGCCTTGAACCTGAGCCACATCATTTGATCTTGAGCTGTAAACCTTATTCTTTGTGAACCGTTTCTGGTTGATTTACCAAATATTAAACCACACATATACGATACTACTCCACAAATATATAACTATCACATACCAAACACTGGAACAAAATTGTTTTAAACATGCAGAAACTTTTATACTTAACCATACCTTGTGACATCAAAGTATTAAAACCCTGTAAAAACATTATTCATCTAATACCCGATTGTCCTGCAGGCTGGAGGCCACTTCTTTCATGTACTTTGACATACCCTTTCAGTAACTATGAATTTTTACCATGCTTTTATACAAAAGTTTTATTGTTATTGATTATGATCAGGTTTTATTGAATTCTGTAGTTTATCATATTGAACTGCTTTAGAATTGGATAGTTTTCTTTGTGTAGACCAGATTCGTGGTCAGACCATATCAATGGTCAAGTTAGGCCAATGTGTGCCTTGGATCCAGTAGTTAGAGCAATGCTGTACGCTTTGCTCGGGGTTAGTGCGTGACTGATCAGTAGCCTAACCTTGGTTTTAAAAACTTAAAATAAAATATCCAATTCTATTGGTTGTTTAACAAGAAACTTGATTCCTTTGAATCATCTTGTTTATTATTGTTTAACCTCAGTGAATAATGATATGACTTGCTGAGCTAGTTAGCTCACTCTTGCAAATCTTTTTATGTATGCTACAGTTACAAAGGATACAGTTGATAGCGAGGTTTCACAGTTCAATGTTCGAGCTAGGATTCCAGATTATGGTTGATCGAGCTAGCAGGAGCTTATTGCAGTAGTGAGATAGTAAGGTTGTAAGAATAATTTCATATCAGTTGTAAATTAAATTAGTTGGGATTTGGTACGATGTAATAAAAGTTAAGGTTGTGGCTTGTTTTCATACTTTAACCTGTTGCAATCCGTGGTTATGTAAAGTAGGGTCATTGCAAATAATAATTTATATACAGGTTTATATATTGAGTATGTGTTGTGGACCCCAAACTTCTGACCCGGGTTTGGAGGGCGTCACAGGTTGGTATCAGAGCTACAGGTTATAAGTCACTGAAACAAGCCTAGATTGTCAGGATTGGGTAGAGGGTTAGGATTAGGAATAGGAAATAGAAAGATAGGTTATCGTGAGTTTGAGTGCGAATGTATAGTAGGTCTCCGGCACGGGTCGTGTTGCGATTCGGGATTCTCAACTAGCGACGTGATATCCAGGCAAGATAATGGCAGATCCTGATTTCCCTGCATCAACTGATCGTTTGGAGCCTTCCGTTTAAGGATCGTCATCTTCTCCCATATTCGATTTGCGCCTTGTTCTTCCATCAGTATTAGCGGTATTACTTTCTGTTATGACAGTTGCGCCTCTCCAAGTTATTCAGCGCTATTCTATCATTTCTCGATACGAGACTACCTATTCAAGAACCTTCATTTGCTTATTCTTGTTCTTTTGAACATTCAACCATGAATATATCTTTTCTATTTACTATATACTATATTCTATATCCTTAGTTTAAAAACCTTTCCAATGAAATAACAGCATTTGCGAGAAGGGACACGATAGCTGCAGTAAATGGTGAGTATTGACATACAAATCAAGGTGAGAAAGGAGTTTAGAAAGAAGATTCAAGTGTTCTGGAGGATGGCTGTTATCAGATTACAAGAAACTATTGGTAATTAGGCCACTCATGACTAGTTTGTGGAATGGAGTAGATAAGTGTTAAAGAGAGAGAGTTAGAGGAGATTAGGGATCTGAAGATTTCTCGAAATTAGGAAATGGTGTTGTAATGATATGATATATATATTCTAACAAGATGATACGACATTAGCTGACTTGTTGACTATTGGATAGTCTGTTCTACTTAATGATTACAAAGGGGTTAACGGGGATACTACCAGTATGGGAGCCTTAATGTGAAGTTACGAATAAGATAACGTGCAACGATAGCGGAAGTTTTCATTTAATTACGGAGAATAATATACCCCAATGAAGGAAAGGAGATAAATGGAAGTGAACGGACCCTTGAGTGATTGTTTCTTTAACTTGGTATCTGGTCATAAGAAGGACAACAACCAACTCATACAGTAAGGACAACCAGAGGTGTGATTTTTAAAATTTTCAAAATTTTTAACAAGTTTTCGAAAAAGATTTTCCTCACAAAATTTCCAAAGGCCTTTTTGAATAAAATAAGTTTTAAACCTTGGTTGTCAAGTTACTACTTGAGTTTCTTGTTTGTTAAAGGACCCGGATTATCTGGAAGGATGTTGTTTCAGATTCAGTATTGTTAATTCGAAGAATTCATTAATTAAACGGAAGCCTGAGTATGATCGAAGAAGATTGAGAAAGTTTTCAGACTTTTCTAAAGGAAGAATATTATTAATAAAATGATCGCTATGTTGAATGATTCATGGTTATTCCAAATTAAAAAGTGGAAACTCAAAGTTATCTGATAAGAACGCCATTATGATTGAATTGTTAAAGTATTATACGTGTAGGTGCGACGTTACAGACACGAGACTTAACAAGTAAGAATCTACCATCATGCTTAGTTGCGAAGGCAATCTTAGCATATTTCTAAAGTTGTTATGTGATACAATTGGGAAATGATCGAGCAAGCTCGAAAAATGAATACAAGTGCAATGTGGATAGTGACCAATGGTATCATTCTCGTCCTCAACATTTCAGCATATATTCCTTTTAAGTTCCTAAAAGTGTATGAACTCCTTTTCTTAACAAATTCTTTCTGGTGATATCAAAATGGAGGATTTTGCATTCCTTTCAAATTTAATTGTTCCCCTCGGATTTTGCTTTCTGATTGGGACAAACAGTGTTATGATGAGACGCTTTGTCGGAATGACGAAGAGTCGGGTGGGACGCCACCTAATCACGTGCTGTATGCCATACGGTACGAAAGACTGGCCATCTTAAGTACCAATGTGGTTGTCTCATTCCTATTCTAATCATTATTTCTTCTTTCTTTTCAACTCTAAGTTTATTAAAATTTTGAATTCTTCTAGTTGTTTCGTTGTATCGTTGTTCTTGCGAGAGCTTTTCAAATAAAAGTCAATATATTATACACCCAGCGGGCAAAGTCTCATCTATCTCTCATGCATGGAAAGGAAACAAGGGCATATAGTGAGAATTACGAATCACTGGCCCTAGCCAGGAATACATTACGAGTCAAGGGAATCTACTTTAATAAGGAATACATCTCCGAGAACGAGAATTTGTGATTTTCCTGAGAAATATGTTATTTAAAAAAATGGATATGATAATGCGGAAGATTATCGCAGATACCTTATGCGTTAAAGTATTGAAAGATGTGGGAGCAATTTGATCATATATTTCTCAAGGTTTTATTGATAAGATGAATTATCCTGTCGAATCAATAATTTGATGTCTAAAGGACTAGCAAGTAAAGAACGTGCAGTTATTGAATAAGTAAGTACCAATGGCGGAATCGATATTTCTGGAAATAAGCTGCGAAGAATTGATATCATTTGAGATAAGAGGATTTGACATTATTTTCAAGAGTGGATTAACTATTCAAGTGTGATGCCCAGGTAGACCGTCGTGATGGAAGATAGTTCTGAAGACGCCAAATGAAAACATGTAGAAGTTTAAAGGACAAAGGAAAGTAAAGAATTTGTTAAGAACGATTTAAGGTTACAGTGACCAAAATATAAGTGCTATGACGATTATAACTAAGAGTCCGGGGTAAACCGAACTTGAAGATTTTACAGTCCCAAGATATATTTCCAGATGAGTTACCAATATTTCCTTTAGATAAAGAAAATATGTTTATGATTGATTTAGCACTTGAAATGAAGCCAGTGTTCAAAGCCCCGTACAAAATGGCACCAGATAAAATGAAGAAGTTACCAGAGCAAACGCATGAGATGATTAGAAGAAAAAGCAACTAGACCTAGCGTACCCCCTAAAATGCACCGGCACGATGTGTTAATAAAAAGGATGGAAGGGTGAGATTATATGGTAGTGAAAGCTCAACAAATTTACTCTCAAGAGCAGATATCTGTTACCTCGAACCAATGATTTGTGTAATTAAATGAGCGAAGTAAGGTATTTCTATAAGATTGATTTAAGACTGGGTATATTACCAAGTGAAAATTTAACTTATGGACATATCAAAGATAATTTTCAGAACTCAGTACTGTTGTTACAAAATTCTAGAAATGTTAGTTGGATGAACTGATATACCAGTGATATTTAAATTTGGCAAGTAGAATTTTGAAGGAGGAATCTGGATAAGATGTACTTGTGTTACTTAAGAAGAACCATGCAACCTATACAATGATAGCTGAGGAGTCAAAGAAGGAAGAAGCGGTATAAAAAGTTTACCAGGTGAAAACTTTAATGGCAGGAAGTATAATTCTTAGTATAGACAGTCAGTAAGGAGGAGATAGAAAGAGGATTCAGCAGAAGAGTTTAAAGATAGTATGAATGAAGAAAAACCAGAGGTACCAACAAAAGTAAGAAGTTTTATCGTGGACCAGTTATTATCAGAGATTGTGCAAGATTCTTGAAAATTGCAATATTTTGGATGAGGTTAACCAGGAAAAGCAAGAAAGATAAATGAAATGGAGAAGGATGAAGAAAATTTTGTGGAGTTAAATGAAAGAATGATTATAACACCTATTTTATCACTTTAAAAGAATCAGGGAGATTTGATAGTTTATAGTGATGCTTCTCGTAAGGGAATAAGATGTGTGTTGATGCAAAGTAATACCGTTATTGCATATGCATCCAGACAACCGAAACCTTATGAGCGGAAGTACCCAACTCACAACTGGGAATTAAAAGCAACCATAATATTTGTTTTGAAAGATTGGGAAATATTATAAGTATAGAGAAAGATGAAGATATATACGGACCATAAGAGTTTGAAGTATGAACTCCCGAGGAAAAGCAAATGTAGTGGCAAGAGATGGGTAAGAAGGAGGGAGAATGAACATAGAGACTATACCAGCGGAATTATCTATGGAATTCTAGCAGTTGGAATTGGAGGTCAGAGTTCATGATCTAAAAAGGAGTAAGAATGTATAAGTATAACTTTTCAATCAGAATTGTTAGAAAAGATAAAGAAGTGTCAGGAAGAGATAATGGATCAGGATATAAATCATTTAGTAGGTGAAAAATTGTGCACGCGAAAAGGATGATCAAGGTATTCTTGGGATTTCTTCTAGAATTTGGATTCCACCAGTGACGGAATTGAAGGATGAAATTTTACATGCAGTTCATAATTCGAGGTATTCAATCCATTCAGGGAGTACCAAAATGTATAGAGATTTAAAGGAAATTATAGGTGGTTAGATATGAAGCAGGAAATTGCGGAATGAATTAGCAGATGTTATATATGTTAACAGAGTTAAAGTAGAGCATCAGAGATCAAGTGGATTGCTACAGTCATTAGAGATTCCAGAGTGGAAGTGGGAGCATATCACCATGAATTTCATAGTTGGGGTTACCAATCACAAAAGTTAATCATGATACCATTTGAATCATAATGGATAGATTTGCCAAGTCAGCTCATTTTATGTCTATAAATAGGAGATTTTCACCGAACAAATCAGTACTCAAAGGAAATCGTAGTTCGTCATGAAGTTCCTGTGTCCATCGTATCTGGTCAAGATCCAAGATTTAATTCAAGATTATGGGAGAGTTTTCAAGGATGTTTGGGAACGAGACTGAATATGAGTACGGCTTACCAACCGGCCGTACCAACCGCAAACGGACGGCCAGAGTAAAAGAACGATCCAGATAATCGAGGACATGTTGCACGTGTGTACTATTGATGTTAGAAGAAGTTGGGACGAGCATTTACCTCTGGTAGAATTTGCTTACAGCAACAATTATCACGCTAGTGTTAGGATGCCACTCCATGAAGCCCTTTAGGGACGCAAATACGAATCTCCAGTGTATTGGGATGAAGTAAGAGAACGCAAAGTACTTGGACCTAAATTAGTGTAGCAGACATAGGAAGCTATTAAAGTTATCTAGAAAAGATTGATAGCAGCACAAGATAGTCAAAAGAAATATGCAGATTAATCAAGGAAAGATATGGAATTCGAAGAAGGGAATTTGATATTACTAAAAGTATCACCGTGGAAGGGATTAACGAGGTTTGGAAAGAAAGGAAAACCGAGCCCAAGATATGACAGACCTTTTGACATTTTAAAGCACGTTGGTAAAGTAGTTTACGAGTTGTCTTTACCTCCACACATGGAGCAAATTCACAATGTTTTTCACATACTTGATGCTTAAGAGGTATAATCCAGACTCCAAGCATGTAATAGAGTAGGAGCCAATAAAGCTCCAGGAAGATTTGTCATATGTAAAAAGTCCAATAGAGATTCTAGAGGAAAGAGAAAAAGTATTGAGGAATAAAGTAATGATGTTAGTAAGAGTATTGTGGAAAACCCAAAGGTTGAAGAGTCAACCTGGGAGTTAAAAAAAAAGATATGAAAGAAAGGTACCCTCATTTATTTTCTTAGGAGATTCTGAGGACAGAATCCTTTTAAGGGGGGAAGGATGTAATATCCGGGATATATCGTGTAATTATTTTTGCTATTAAATAATTATTATATGTGTTCAGTATCTATTCTGTGAATTATTGGTTAAGTGTTAAATGTGTTGGATGTTTAAAAATATTATTAGTTGAGTATTTTAATTTTTATATGTCCAAAATAAAATACAGATAATTGTCATATCTTCCTAATTATTTTTATGTTGATTTATGAATTTATAAGAATCATATGGATTTTATAAAATCTTTTTCCGGGTATTTAAAATCTATTTTATAAAAACGGGAACCAACCACCGTTATCCGTTTTTACGTTTTTAGAACCCGAAACTCTTCCGAGAACTCCTTCCTAACCTAATTACAATATTCCGAGCATTTTCCGTGTTTCGACTTTTTAAATCCGGCGTACGGTTTGTCCTGCGCGGGTCCCGGCGCAATATTTTCGATACATTATTCGTTTCGGTAAATCAATAAAACTCGTATTTTCGATAAACGGGAGCTTTTTATTAAACTATCATAATTATCACCTCGTAATACGTGTAACCAGGCGCTGAGACCAAGACCGTAGTACAAATTGTACTGATTTGGATAATTATCTCGAAAACCGGTACCGTTTGGATCAGCTTTTATAAATAAACGTACCGTTTTATATCCGGAATGATCCAACGGGATACTAATTTTCCGTAATTATAAATAGCCTCTACCGTATTTTATTTTATACCTGAAATCATTTACAAACAGTATTTACAGAGTTTTTACAGAGAAAATACTATAATTATATTATGTTCTTCATAATCAAACACAAATTCGGAGGCGTTATCGATATCCGATTTTGGCGTACATATACTCAAAACGAAGCTACTGAAATCTAGAATCCAAATCTTCTATCAATTTCAACCCAGAAACATCAGGTGATTTTCTATTTAATTATTTATATTCGAATTTCTTGGTATTTAAACTATGAATTTTTGTACGGATGGTTGTTTGAATGATTTGATGATTGTATGTTGTAGAGCTTGTTTTCCTGATCATTTTGGTATATTATACTTCGAATTTGGAGTTTAATAACATGTTCAAATTAGGGTTTGATTCTCGAATTGTATAATTAGGGTTTATATTCGTTTGAATGTTCTTGATTAAAATTGGGGGCTTCTTATTTAGGGATTATCAGAAGTTCTAAAGGGGTGGGTTTTGTTCCCATTAAAATTTGCAATCTAATCGTATATAGCATATTATCAGACGATTTCTAGATTGAACGGAGTTGTTGTTTGAAGTTCTCGCCGGAGTTCTTCGTGTTTTGGCCGAAAAATTGATTAAATGATTGTTGTGGACAGCTTGTTGAATGGTTAGGCTTCTGGAAATGCTTAGACTGATTTTGCATTAAAAAATAGATCAAACGAGGTTGTTTTCGACCCCGATTGAGGTCACCGGAATCCGGAAAGGGTCACCGGATTCTGGGTTCGTCCGGCGGTTCATCCCGACCCGGCGACCCGGTTCCTTACCCGTTTCTTTTTATTAGTAACCCCGGTTTTGATCCAGAATATCCCTAAATCAAAGTTATTTTTGGCGTTTTTGCAAGTTAGTACCTGAAGTTTCCAGAATTTTACAAATTCTGGATTCCTGTTTTAAATTCTTTTAAAATTTAGATTTCTTTTTATAAATTATTTTCAAAATTGTTTTTAATTTCAGAAAAATCCGAAAATGATTATTTTAATTTAAAAAATCATTATTTTAATTCCAAAAATTATTTTTAATTTAAAAATAAATTTGAATTAATTATTTAATTAATTTCAGTTAATTTTTAATTGATTAATTAGTCAATTAATTTGAAAATTAATTGATTAATTGATTTAATTAATTATTAATTGATTTTAATTAATTATTTAATTAGATTTAATTATTTAAAAATGATTTAAAAATTCCAGAAAATAGTTTCGAGCTTTAAAATATTATTGTAAATTATTTCTAAGGCTAGAAAATTATTATAAAATTGTTTCGAAGCCAGATGTGGCCAATCGAACCCTGTTTATTACTCTGAAATTGATCCAACGACCCGTTTTAATTCCGAAAAATGTTTTAAAAATCATTTTTTTTACCTGAAAGCCTGTTTATGACCTGAGACTTCTTTATAAGTGATATATCATTGATTATATGACGTGCTATGTGTTATATGTGACTTGTTGGTTGACTGTCGATCTATATATTCGGTGATTAGTTGTTTATAGCATAACTTTCAATCCGTTAATCGGATTTGGGTGAAACGAAGGGTAGATAGAAGTATATGTCGAATAGAATCGTATGAGTTAAATATTGATAGATATTTATAATGCCTAGCAGAATAAGCAAGGCGTAAGAAAAGGAATCAGGTGATCAGAAAATAGGATTGTCATGTAGAAAATACAGCAAGTAATCAGAGAATAGAAGCGAGGCATAAGAAAAGCAGACGAGTGATTGTTGAATGGAGTCAGTAGATAAGTACAAGTGAAGTTGAAATCGATTATGATAAGGCAAGTACTTCTAAACCTTTCTCGAGATATATTGCAAATATTTCTAAATTCTCTTGTGACATATTGTTAATACTCAAAAAAGCTCTGTTTATATTGGAAATACTTTGAATCCTTCAGCCTTGAACCTGAGCCACATCATTTGATCTTGAGCTGTAAACCTTATTCTTTGTGAACCATTTCTGGTTGATTTACCAAATATTAAACCACATATATACGATACTACTCCACAAATATATAACTATCACATACCAAACACTGGAACAAAATTGTTTTAAACATGCAGAAACTTTTATACTTAACCATACCTTGTGACATCAAAGTATTAAAACCCTGTAAAAACATTATTCATCTAATACCCGATTGTCCTGCAGGCTGGAGGCCACTTCTTTCATGTACTTTGACATACCCTTTCAGTAACCATGAATTTTTACCATGCTTTTATACAAAAGTTTTATTGTTATTGATTATGATCAGGTTTTATTGAATTCTGTAGTTTATCATATTGAACTGCTTTAGAATTGGATAGTTTTCTTTGTGTAGACCAGATTCGTGGTCAGACCATATCAATGGTCAAGTTAGGCCAGTGTGTGCCTTGGATCCAGTAGTTAGAGCAATGTTGTGCGCTTTGCTCGGGGTTAGTGCGTGACTGATCAGCAGCCTAACCTTGGTTTTAAAAACTTAAAATAAATATCCAATTCTATTGGTTGTTTAACAAGAAACTTGATTCCTTTGAATCATCTTGTTTATTATTGTTTAACCTCAGTGAATAATGATATGACTTGTTGAGCTAGTTAGCTCACTCTTGCAAATCTTTTTATGTATGCTACAGTTACAAAGGATACAGTTGATAGCGAGGTTTCACAGTTCAATGTTCGAGCTAGGATTCCAGATTATGGTTGATTGAGCTAGCAGGAGCTTATTGCAGTAGTGAGATAGTAAGGTTGTAAGAATAATTTCATATCACTTGTAAATTAAATTAGTTGGGATTTGGTACGATGTAATAAATGTTAAGGTTGTGGCTTGTTTTCATACTTTAACCTGTTGCGATCCGTGGTTATGTAAAGTAGGGTCATTGCAAATAATAATTTATATACAGGTTTATATATTGAGTATGTGTTGTGGACCCCAAACTTCTAACCCGGGTTTGGAGGGCGCCACACAACATCTCAACAAATGTAGTTATTCGCATAAAGATCAATTAAACCCCACAAATCAACTTACAAACCAGAAAAGTGTGTGTGTGCAAATGCTTACAGATTTACCATCGAAACTAGATCAATAATCATGACTCACTACTCAACAAAGCAATCCCAAGGTTATAAATAAAATAAAAGCTAGACTCAAAATAACTTATAACACTTTAATTCTTATATTGGAGTTTTATATGGATTCATGCTTTTATTTACAACATCAAAACAATGCAAGTATGCTACACTTATACAATAGTACCCATGTAGCGAGCGTTAGGTCAGCGGATCCCAGACTATAAAAGCCTTAGGTCACTAGGCACAAAGTCCCCTAAGAACTTAATAACTTTAGTACTAAAGAGCCCACTCGTGATCAACTATACATAACATTTTTTTTCTCTTTTTTTTTCTTTTTTTCTTTTTTTTTCTTTCACAAATTTCTGAACGAGAGTGTTTCGCTCCATCTCGTTCAACCCTAGACTACTCATATAAATTTGAGTCGGCTACTAGCCATTTGACACCTAGCCACAACAACTAGCAATGAAATCCAATTTTCTCCAATTTTTAACAATCCATGTTATTTTATCATTAAGAGAATATCCTAAATTTTAAATATAAACAAGCAATTCAACTTCGACAAACAAATAAACCATGACCATAATCAAGCACTCAAGAAACCTATAATACTTAGTGAAATACAATTATCTCTAGCATGCAAATCAACTTGATACGATTTAACATCACTAAATACGACATCCCTATGTCACAAATCAATCGGAAAAATTATCTAAGGGATCATGTTATTATGCAAATGCATGAACTATATGAATAAACTATCATAAAAATTACAAAAATAATAAAAAACTACTACATGGAAAAAATGCAAGTATATGCACTAAACTATCATGAATATGGAAACTATATGCGACTCACACAAAACACATTCCTTCAACTACTATCCCCAAACTTAAAATTTTCACTGTTCTCAGTGAAGGTAATAGTAAGGAATCAGGCATATCTACTCGGAATAAGGATCCTCACCCTCAATGGGTGGAGTGTCAGGCGTGTCTGGAGGTGGATACACAGAGTCCTCACCGAATACTGGCCACTGGATGTCAACTCCCGTGGCTCTGAATGCAGTCCCCAACGCCTGGGTGAGATCACGTACAAACCGACTATGCATGTCATGCATCACATCCATCCTCCTCACTAAACGCCTATAATGCGCCATGCTCATACCAACTCCAATATTCGCTTCTGCTTCCTGCTGCTGCTGCTGCGATGGCTGCTGTGACTGGGACGGCTCTACTTCCTCACCCAACTGAGCTCTCCATTCCGCCTTACGGGTATGCGAAAAATCACCAGCATACATCTGATCAGTTGGCCGTCCACCCGAAAGAAGAGCATATGAATAACCAAGCCCCTTAGGATTGGGCTTACCACTGTACCACTCCGTCATACTCAATAATGTCGAACTATCGATAGCAGAACTAGGAAGCCGAAGCTGCTCATGTGCGGTCCAACGAACACCAACTTTTGCACACAACTTCGTCATACCGGACGCAGAGGTATAGAAACCGTAGTACTCTCTCTCAAAAATCTCAGAATCCCTTGGTGAATAACCATACCAAGGTCCACATAGTCCCCTTGAAGAATACCCCACAACAAACGTGAACGCTCCATAATAACATCATGCACGTGAGAAGATGGCATGATGTTACAAATAAAAGAATTTTATGCACTGTGCAAACCTGTTCATGCGGAAGCAGGGAACGCGGAATAATCAGTCGTGCCCCTCTTGAAATTCCAGTGAGTCTCAGGAACACATAGAGTAACAACTATCAAATCCAAATTAAACTCCTCCGGTGTCTTCTCATTCTAGATATCCTGACCGGGCCTCCTCTCGGGCTGATCAATCACCCACCTTATCGCCTCAGTACTGTACTCCACCGTCATCCCCCTAACCAATGTGTTCTTCTCCGCCTTAGCATTAACATAAAACTCATGAACCACACTCATGGGCACAACAGTGGGTGCCTCACAAAAAGCGACCCAGCCCATCTCCAAGATCATCTCCAACAACTTACCTTCTTTTCCCGATGGCAGAAAATCACGCTCCTTGGCTTTAGGCTTCGAGAGAAGCCTCTTATACTCAGCCTCAGCCTCGGGAGTCAAAAATCTAGGCCTCACACCACCTGCACTCGAAGAATCAGTGGTGCTGCTGCTTACTTGAGTTCGCTGTCTTTTGGGTGCCATTGGGATTGAATATGAGAGAATAAGATATAAGTGTTTGAGAGGGAAATCTCACTCATGGAACATTTTATTTTCCCTTCTGGAAAGAATAAAATGCATAGGGGACCATCCTATTGTTGCGGCATGCTCCTCAGATTTATGGATTCGCACTCCCGTCCCAGGGTGCTAAAGAGCTCGAGCAAGCAAGGAGCGTAAGGGACTATCCTATTGTCCTGCGTATTTCAGGCTTGTCGCGCCCCTAATGTTCAAAAACGGGAAAAGTGTCATTCGGAAACTCGCAGAATTGTGTTTGAGAATTTGAGAAGTGATGGAGAAGTTTGTGTATAAGTGTGTGTATATATAGGAGGTTGGGAGAGAATTAGATATGGAATAGAAGTGGGAATTGATTATGGGAATAGTGGGAATACTGGGTTTGATTTGGAGAGGGAAATTTGGGATGTGAAAGAGTAAAAATTGGGGAGAAATTGATTTTGGAATAAAGTCCCCAATTTTCTCTTTTTTCTGCTGTAATTTTTTTTCGAACTCAGGGCCGCATGCTACCTTGGCGCGGCAACGCCGTGTTTCTGACTTTTCAGCGCGGCCACCCCGCCAGGCAGCGCGGGCGCGCACAGCTTCTGGAAAATCAGCGCGGGCGTGCCGTGCTACTGAAGTTCATCCTGATTTTTTTTTAGTTTTTTGATTTTTTGTGCTTTTCTCCTTTCTTTCTTCTTCCTCTATCTATTATTGTACAACAAACTTGGGTTGCCTCCCAAGAAGCGCTTGCTTTACGTCGTTAGCTTGACATAGAAATGCGAGATCAAACGGACAACAAAACGACACTAACCACCTCACGGTTTGCCGTGTCATCATAGTAATGCTTCAACCTCTGACCATTTACCTTGAATGCTTGGCCCAAATTATTCTCAAAAATCTCCACCGCTCCATGTGGAAACACAATTTTGACAACAAACGGCCCCGACCACCTCGACTTCAACTTTTCAGAAAAAGACGGAGACGAGAGTTAAACAAAAGAACTTGTTGCCCCGACATAAATGATTTGAGCACTAGACCCCTATCGTGCCACCTCTTGACTTTTTCCTTATACATTTTGTTGTTTTCATATGCTTGAAGTCAAAACTCGTCGAGTTCATTCAATTGAAGTATCCTCTTCTTTCCAGCTGCATCCAAATCTAGATTCAACTTCTTCAAATCCCAATACGCTTTATGCTCTAGCTCCACAGGTAAATGACACCCCTTACCATAAACCAACTAATACGGTGACATCTCTAGCGGAGTCTTGTACGCTGTTCGATACGCCCAAACAGCTTCATCAAGCTTCAAAGACCAATCTTTTCTCGATGGACACACAACTTTCTCTAAAATGTGCTTGATCTCTCTGTAGATACCTCAGCTTGACCATTTGTCTGAGGATGATAAGTCGTAGCAATGCGATGATTCACATTATATCTTTGCATCATAGCAGTGAATTTGCGATTACAAAAATGCGACCCCTCATCACTGATTATGACTTTTGGAGTTCCAAATCTTGTGAATATCTGCGTGTGAAGAAAATTAAGCACTACCTTCGCATCATTCATTGGCAACGCCTTGACTTCAACCCATTTCGAGACATAATCAACCGCCAACAAGATATACTAATTGTTAGAAGATGAGACAAATGACCCCATTAAGTCAATTCCCCAAACATCGAAGACTTCAACCTCGAAAAGCACATTAAGAGGCATCATACCTCTTGGACATTTTACCCACACGTTGACATCGATCATATTTCAAAACAAACTGATGAGCATCTTTAAACAAAGTTGGCCAAAAGAAACCTGCTTGAAGAATACGAGCTGCTGTCTTTTCTCCACCATAGTGTCCTTCATAAGCCGTTGAGTGGCAATCTCGTAAGATTCCCCCCGTTTCACTGTAAGGAATACATCTCCTGATGATTTAGGCAACTCCTTGTCAAAAAAGAAATGGCTCATCCCACATATACCACTTCACTTCATGCAGAAACTTCTTCCTTTGAGCGTAAGTCAAATATGAAGGCATACCGTTACTCACAAGGTAGTTCACAATGTCGGAGAACCACGGTTCTTCTCATCGGGAAAAGATTCGTTAATCAAAGACTTATCTTGTGAAGTTGCATTTGGATTCTCTAAACGCAAGAGATGATCGACGACTTGATTTTCGGTCCATTTTCTGTCCTTGATCTCTAATTTAAACTCCTGAAGTAAAAGAATCCATCGAATTAATCTAGGCATCGAGTCCTTCTTCGAGACGAGATAGCGAATGGCAGCGTGATCAGTGAAAATTGTCACCTTCGTCCCAAGTAGATAAGATCAAAATTTCTCAAAACCATAGACAATAGCCAAAAGTTCTTTCTCAGTAGTGGTGTAGTTCAGTTAAGCACCATTAAGAGTCTTACTAGCATAGTAGACTACATGAAATATGTTGTTCTTTCTTTGCCCAAGAACTACTCCAACTGCATAGTCACTTGCATTTCACATCATTTCAAACGGATTCAGCTCAATCAGGTGCAGTTATGACAGGTGCCGTAATCAAACTCTTCTTTAGTGTCTCAAAAGCAGAAAGGCACTCGTTATCAAACTTGAAAGAAACAACTTTCTCTAGAAAATTACACAACGATTTCAAAATCTTAGAGAAGTCCTTGATGAAACGCTTATAGAAACCCGCATGACCAAAAAACAGAGAATTCCCTTAACAGAAATTGGTGGAGGAAGATTTTCGATAACCCCCACCTTGGCTTTGTCCATCTCAAGACCCTTAATAGAAATCTTGTGACCAAGAATGATGCCTTGGCGCACCATAAAATGACATTTCTCCGAATTGAGAACCAAATTGGTCTCAACGCATATTTTCAGCACTAACCCAAGATTGTGCAAGCATTCATTATAAGAAGTTCCAAAGACCGAGAAATCGTCCATGAACACTTCTACATTATTTTCCAATCATATCAGATAAGATAGCCATCATGCATCTCATGAAAAGTGGCTGGTGCTCCACATAGCCCAAAAGAAACTCTCCTAAATGTAAAAGTACCAAAAGGACATGTGAATGTAGTCTAATCTTGATCTTTGGAGTGATACAAATCTGATTATAACCCGAATAGCCATCCAGAGACAGTAGTAATCATGCCCAGCCAATCTATCAAGCATCTGATCAATGAAAGGAAGAGGATAGTGATCCTTCCTTCTAGCCTTGTTCAGCTTTCTATAATCCATGCAAACTCTCCACCCCGTGACTGTTCAGTGTAGGAATAAGCTCATTCTTCTCATTTGCTACCACAGTGATACTGTTAGGGAATCAAGCATAAAAACTGCAACGGAAAAATAAAAATTTTGAATCCCTACCGCAGGATCTATGTATAATGAACGGATAATTACGGAGAATAGATGTTTTACCTTAAGAAGTTTTACGTTAATGGAAAGATGGAGGTCTTGAATGATCACCACGTAGCCCGTCACTGGAACGATCTACTGCCTGGCAAGGTATCCACACGAATGATCACCTGAAGGATGTGTGTACAAGCACGTTCTTGAGGTCCATCTTCTTGCTCTCTCTATCTCTCTTCCAGCTGATAGGGTTTATGTTTTATCACATAAAATGTGTAACCCTAATTCTATTAGAAAGAGATATTATATAGGCAAGAGTTAATGGGCCTCCAACCCTAAACTGAATTTTAGAGTTGTTATTATTATTAAATTCGAAATTCTAATTATTGTATTATTAAGTCTCACTTAATCATCCAATAACTTAATTTCAGATTTAATATTATATTCGAATTTCCTATTTAATTAATTAAGTCACACTTAATTAATAACAAATAATTCGAATTACTTACATTTAATTTAAATCCTAAATTTAAATTAAATAATCCTCCAATCATTCTTTGTGCGACCCTTTAGGTTATTATTACGTTGGAAACAATTTTAAATCTAATTTAAAATCATAAACAATGAGCAGCATCTAATAATACATCATTGTTACCCAAGTAATAATAATTAAATCGGTGATTAATTAAACCTTTCGTGAATAATGTACAATGTAATATAATCCCTTTAGCCTTATATTATAGATCAAACTCGAGGCATGCACTGTGTCATCCTATGTTAACGTTCAATTCTTCTTTCCTTGATCAATGAGTAAACTATTAAAGATATCAGTATTTGAGCATGGCCATACATTTTATAGTCTTACTCAATCAAGAGGCCAATAATATCACTTCTTTAATAAAGGAGGGCTAAATTCCATCTAGATCATTCATATTTCTCATAAGATTCATAATGTACCCAATGTCTACTTTTATTATTACCCGGTCAAGGATAACTTTCAATAATATCAAAGTATATTAATTATCGTATAGAAATATAATAATTTCAGGTCAAAGGACCAATACATCATTATCACTGTAAGATTAACTTATGACACTATAAACATGTAGTATCTCACAACAGGTCAATCCAACACCATGTATTTAATACATGTGCCTATGTTTTGACTTTAATATCACCATACCTATGATCAATGAGATGTGATCATCAGACAACAAACACACTAGTATCAATATATTTATTATCGTCCCTTAACAATAATACTTGACTAGGGACCTTTAGGAATATCAATACTATTCTCATAATCTCTTTTCTAAGTCAAGTACTTAGAGATATAGATTTACATATCATATTTCAAGGACATTTATTAATCTAACATCTTATCATAGAAAATAAAGATAAAATAAATTACTAAAGAATAATCCATATAATCATAATTAATAATCCAAATGTTTCATAATATAAACATAATAGTGTTGTCTCTAGGGCACAAACACTAACAATCTCCCACTTGCACTAGAGCCAACCACCCATGTATCTAATACTCATGGAACTAGTATGACCTTCATGCTTTTGCTGTGACAAAGCCTTAGTCAGTGGGTATACAACATTATCATCAGTATGCACTTTACATATATGTATATCTCCTCTTTCATTAATCTCTCGAAGGAGGTGATATCTCCAAAGTATATGCTTTGCCCGGGAATGGGACCTTGGTTCTTTAGCATGTGCGATGGCTCCATTATTATTACAGTAAAGGTCAACTGGATCTGTGATCGATGGAACCACACCAAGTCCGGTTATGAATTTTCGTATCCAAACAACCTCCTTGGCTGCTTCACTGGCAGCAATATACTCAAGCTTCCATTATAGAATCAGCTACTATCTCTTGCTTTGAACTCTTCCAGCTTACAGCACCTCCATTAAGGCAAAATACAAAACCTGACTGAGATACTGAATCGTCTCTGTGTGTCTGAAAGCTGGCGTCAGTGTAACCCTTTACAACCAGCTTCCCATCTCCTCCATACACCAAGAATGAATCTTTAGTCCTTTTCAAGTACTTAAGAATATTCTTGACAGCTATCCAGTGACCCTCACCAGGATTAGACTGGTATTTGCTCGTCATGCTCAAGGCATACGAAACATCCGAGTACATATCATCGCATACATTATAGATCCAATTGCCGAAGCATATGGAACTTTGCTCATACGACCCTTATCATCTAATGATTTAGGGCAGTTGTCTTTTGAGATCAATATCCCATGAGACATTGGGACATATCCTCTTTTTGCCTCTTGCATCCCGAATCGATGCAATACTTTGACAATGTATGTACTCTGACTTAGGCCGATTAATTTCCTTGATCTATCTCTATAGATCTTGATCTCTAATATATAGGTAGCATCACCTAAGTCCTTCATCGAGAAACTATTTCTCAATCAAGTCTTAACAGCCTGTAGAGAAGGTATGTCATTCCCTATTAGTAATATGTCATCTATATATAGTACTAGGAATGCCACATGGCTCCCACTAACCTTCTTGTAAACACATGGTTCATCTTCATTTTGAATAAAGCCAAATTCTTTGATTGTTTCATCAAAACGATGATTCCATCTCCTTGAGGCTTGCTTCAATCCATAAATAGATTGAAGCAACTTACAGACCATCTTAGCAAACTTGGGATCGACAAAACCCTCATATTATATCATGTATACATCCTCTTCAAGGCTCCCATTTAAGAAAGCGGTTTTGACATCCATTTTCCAAATCTCATAGTCGTAGTAAACAGCTATTGCTAGCAAAATCCTGATGGACTTGACCATAGCAACTGGTGAAAAAGTCTCATCATAGTTTATACTATGAACTTGTTTGAAACCTTTTGCCACCAGTCGCGCTTTATAGGTCTGTACTTTACCATCCATGTCAGTCTTCTTCTTAAAAACCCACTTGCACCCTATAGGTTTTACCCCTTAAGGTGGATCAACTAAAGTCCATACTTTATTTTGATACATGGATTCCATTTCGGATTTCATGACCTCTAGCATCTCTTGGAGTCTGGACTGTTCATAGCATCTTGGTAGGTAAGAGGCTCATCATTATCTATGAGCATTACATCATCATCTTGAGTCAAGAGAAATCCATAATATCTCTCTAGCTCGTGACGAGCCCTAATAGATCTACAAACAACATGTGTTTCCGGAGCAGGAACATCTTGATGTACTTCCTGCCCATTTTCCAACTCTGGTTCAATATTATTTTGTACAACTAGATATTCAACGAGATCTATAGTCCTCCCACTAATTTTCTTTAAAAGTAACTCTCTTTCAAGAAATACAGCGGTTCGAGCAACAAACACTTTGTTCTCGGTAGGATTATAAAAACTATACCCTTTAGTTTCTTCAGGATATCCCACAAAATAACATTTATCCGATTTTGGTCCCAGCTTGTCAGACACCAAGCATTTCACAAATGCTTCGCATCCCCATACTTTCATAAAAGACATACTATGACGTTTCTCAGTCCATATTTCAGATGGAGTCTTTTGAACCGATTTAGTTGGAACTCGGTTTAGTGTATATGCAACCGTTTCTAGAGCATAATCCGAGAAACATATTGAAAGATCTGCTAGACTCATCATCAATCACACCATGTCCAACAAGGTATGATTTCTCCTCTCAGAAACTCCATTTCATTGAGGCGTTCCAGGAGGAGTAAGTTGTGATACGATACCACACTCCTTCAAGAAACCTTTAAACTCGAGGCTTAAGTATTCTCCTCCACGATCTGATCGTAGAACTTTTATACTTTCCCCTGTTTGCTTTTCCACTTCAGCCTTGTATTCTTTGAAATTTTCAAAAGAATCGGATTTGTTCTTCAAAAGATATACATATCCATATCTACTGAAATCATCAGTAAAAGTAATGAAGTAGTAAAAGCCACCTCTTGCCATCGTACATATTGTACCACATACATCACTATGTATAAGTCCTAATCGTTCGGTGGCCCTTTCACCTTGTCTGGTAAAAGGAGCTTTAGCCATTTTTCCAATGAGACAAGATTTGCATTCTTTGTATGATTCAAAATCAAACTTATCCTAGTAACCATCTTTCTGTAATTTAGAAATGCGTTTCTCATTTATGTGACCTAAACGACAATGCCAAAGGTATGTTTGATTTGAGTCTTTCATCTTAATACATTTATTATCATTATTTATGTTATAAATAGGAGTATCTATATCAAGAACATATAAACCATTAAACAAACGTGCAACCCCGTAGGTCACATTATTGAATGAAAAGAAACAACTATTGTTCTGAATCAAAAATGAAAAACCTTTCTTGTCCAAACAAGAAACCGAAATAATATTTCTACAAATCGCAGGCACGTAAAAACAGTTATCTAGTTCTAAAACAAGCCCAGTGGGCAACGATAAATGAAAAGTCCCTACAGATAAAACATCAACCTTTGCTCCGTTGCCAACTCATAGGTCAACTTCTCCCTTCGCCAATGTCCTACTTCCCTGCAGTTCCTGCACATTTATACAAATGTGAGAACCACATCCAGTATCTAATACCCAATATGTAGAAGTAGACAAATTGACTTCTATAATATAAATACCTGAATCAGAAGCAGTAAGATCAACCTTCTTCTTCTTTAGATCCTCCAAATAAGCATGACAGTTTCTCTTCCTTCCAATGACATGGTTTCCTGAAATAGTGACAATCACCAACCTTTGGAACACCACCTTTAGGCTTCAAATCCTTGGTTGGATCAGGTTTTGGATTGGCATTCGATTTATATCCCATCTTCCTCTTGCCTTTCCATTTACCCTTTCCTTTGGCCTTCCCCTTATTCATCATCAACATGGGAGTAGGGGATGCCTTCTGAACATTGATCTCAGCAGTTTTCAACATAGCCAACAATTCGGTGGGGTTCCTAACTATCTCATTCATATTGTAATTCATCACAAATTAAGAATATCTGTTGTTTAAAGATTGCAAAATTAGGTCAATCTGGTGCTCCACAGCAATCGGGGCACCCAACTTGGCAAGGTACTCAATATACCCAATCATCCTTAGAACATGAGGTCCAACCAGATCACGTTCTCCCTTCTTACATGCATGCAACGATTTGAAAGTATCAAACCTCTCCTGACAAGCCTGTCCTTCAAACATACGTTTAAGGTGCTCAATCATATCATAAGAATCCATATTCTCATGTTGTTTCTGAAGTTCAACACTCATGGTCGCTAACATGAGTCATTGAACATCCATATCATCATCGATATATTTCTGATAAACATTATGTTGAGCACGGGATGCTCCTTCAGGGAGAGGTGCAGGGCGAGGGATATTTATGACATAGAGCTTGCACTCTTGTTTGAGGACAATCCTCAAGTTCCTCTGCCAGTCAAGGAAGTTTATTCTTGTCAGCTTGTCCTTCTCAAGGACTGATCGCACAGAGAAGTTGTTTGAATTGATATCTATAGTGTTTAAAATGCATAAGATAAATTAGTCTACAGATGATTATTAAATTATGTTCAAGTGATTATTCATATATATTCAAAATATATATCTCCCACTATTTTATCAAAGTAATAGCCTTAATTATTAATTCGGAAAGAGTATCTTCTATATACTTTCTAGTGAGCCAAGATCCAAATTTTTATAACGTTTTAGTTCAGCTTTGGCTTTACTCCTAAAACATGATTCAATAAGGTAGACAACATTTGTCAATTATATCAACTATATAACTCTTGGATAGTTTAGTGAAATAATATTTATTCTTATTTATCCAATAAATCTCACCAAACTCTATACCTCTAAGTTCACAATCCTATTGTGGTAACTTAGTTAAGTCAAAACCCAAAGGTCTAAAAGTATCATATAATTCAACACACCGTCCCACGATAGATGGGAGTACTTCGTTCTGGCAGACCCACTCCTTATCGATCTAGGGGTTAACGCGTTGGACATATTGGAAGGCATCTAAATAACTTAAGATAAAAATTAGGGTTTTGTTAGTATTATAACGATCATGATCCCATCATAAAGAGATTCCCAATTTTTCCTTGAATAAAATACTTCAAATCAATACTCGTCAATGGTTTGATTCCCAGGTAGTGGAGGAGTCACATCGGTCTCGCTTAAAACCCACAGCCTTACAAGTTCTATGAACCCGTTGTTGACAAAATCGCCCCATGTCGGAAATAAAGAAGATCCGTATTTCATTCCGTTTTTCATAAACACGAGAATCTCATAATCGTTTGTAAATTTTAAAATCTTGAGTCGTTACAGATTTTATCTTGTTTAGGCATGGCATGGGTGACGTATCTAATACATACATTCACGCATGATTAATCTAATTAAAGCATGCATCATTAACTATTCTATACATACATTCATACATCAATATGTAAAGTACGGTATGTAAACGTGCTTGGTTATGGCCTTTATCCTATGTGATCCTTTCAAGCTAATGAAAGGATCAAGGTCAATCTATGGTGAATAAAATAAATACAATTACAATTACATGTCTTCATTCTTCTTATCTCGATTGCTGCTTCTCCTCTCGGATCATTCCTTCTTGAAGTACATTACATAAAAACAACCTATACTAATGTACTTACATAAGGAAACTCGAGTTATATTCGAGGTAATATAGTTACAAGAATAATGAAAATGACATGCAACTCGTATTTATAAAACCAAAACCATAAACTCTAATCTAAAGGTCTTAAGGCCATAACCAGCACCATGCTCAAGTAAACAAATAAAGTACTTTGAGAAAAAAAATAAAGGGGGTGTTAGGTCCCGAATTATCGTAGAAGGGGGGGTTGAATACGATAATCACTAAATTAAAAATTCTTTCGAATCTTTAGCGGATAAAATATTTAGTGCTCGGTTAGTGTTTCGTGTTCTTGAGAGGAATAGTGTTTGGAACGATAAAAACGAGGAACACAAGATATTCGGGGAAATATATAATCGTATATAAATCCTCGAGGGTGTTGCTACACTCCGGTAAATAAATTAACCGGCTACAATCTAAGAACAACAAAGTTCCAAGCTACTACAAAGATTTACAAATCAAATCATATACAATGATCTAGCTTTTGTTTGTCTAAGGATTTAATTACCGGGTAACGATTATAATGCTCCAATAAATATACAAGAGATAAATCGGGCATTATACCGTTACTCTGGTGAGAAGTTAAACGGATATCAATGTGCTGAGCTTCTCTGTATTCTCTTTGTTTTTTTGTTTTCATCAGCTCTCGTGAGAGAGAAGATGAACAAAACTTCTAACAATAATAATACTATCTTGTTATTTATTCTGCTTCTCTATGTAGACTTCAAATTCATTGGACAGGTGGCAATCTTGTGTCCACAAAATCCTTTTCATTTGATGCAATAAAATGAATGAATAACATTCCTATGGCGACTGAGCTCTGTGGCGACCAACATCCCCTGTGCTTTCTCTGTGGCGACAACTCTGTGGCGACAGAGTCACTTGTGTCTTCTCTGTGGCGACAACTCTGTGGCGACAGAGTTTCCCTTGTGCCTTCTCTATGGCGACAGCTCTGTGGCGATAGAGTTTCCCTTGTGCCTTCTCTATGGCGACAGCTCTGTGGCGACAGAGTCACTTGTGCTTTCAATGTGGTGACAAAACTCTGTGGCGACAGAGTTACCTTAGAGCAGTTTCTCTGTGGTTACAGCTTCTGTGGCGACAGGTATGACTTAGAATATTTTGGCTATTGTCAAACCATTCTTCAATGTATCAACACCTTCTTCTGTAATTAAATTAAAATCCCTTCTTATATACTAATGTTTGGTGCACTGGTCTGGTTCACAAACAACTAGCATTGAGAGAACCTAATTTAATTTAACTTGTGTTTCTGAGTTGATACAGATTGGTTGAATATCCATTATTTCTAACACTGACTGTCAACTAACAAATGTACTTTCACTGGAATCCTTTATGGTACTTTAGACAACGTCTTCATTGCTAATACAATCTTGAATACTTCATTCACTGTTCTTCACTGACGCTTGTACATATAAATGAACTCCTGTCAGTGAGCATGGCTTCAAGACTGCAGTTGTCTTCTTTAACTTCTGTCTATACCCTGTCTTCAATTCTTCAGATTCCTATGCTTCATATACGGTCTATCTTCAATCAATGCCAATACACTGAAATCTTCTAGTAGCACTTTATACATTGAATCTTCATCATTTCTGAAACCCTGAAAGTCTTTAACCTTTATTCTTCACTGAGGCATGAACATATTAATGAACTTCTTTCAGTGACCTGTAGACAGACTTCAGGCTTTCTTCTAATCTTCTGATTCTTTGTATTTGCCTTATCTTCATTCTTCCTGATTTCTTGTATAGACGTAGTATTATTAACCTGTCCTGTTCTAATGTTGTTATTATGTTGAGTTATCATGTAACTGTTCATACAGCTACGCAGTCTCACCAACAATCTCCCCCTATTTGATTGTTAAACTTAACAAACAAATTAAATAGAGAGGATAACTCAACTAACAACTAGAAAAAGTAATGTACCAGGACTTGTAAATAATGCTACTGGTTTTATGGATCAAATACTGCATTTCCAGATTTCTCGAGTAACTGAAATGAAAGATGCTTGTTCCTCTAGCACTAAACTGATCTTCAAGTAGTTTCATCTTCATTTCCTTGGTTCTTCAAATCTCTGCCAGATAATACTTCTCAGTCTTGAAGTAATCATCAGCAGCTTCTTTTGTACAAACCATATTTCCTGTTGAGAAGCACATATCTCTCTTGCTTCTCCCCCTATCAGAATCAACTGCTTAAAGGAGATCACCTTCGTCTACCACCTCTCCCGTACAATAGGATCCGCAGATAAGAACTAATGGTATTCCCCTTTTGGAAAACAGCTTCTCCCCTTATGAATAATAGTGATGAACCAAACCACTTCTTTTGATGTTGTGTGATGTACATGTGCTTTACCTTTTTCTCCTCCCTGCTATTTCTCCCCCTTAGTTGAGGAATCCTCCAAACTATTATATAAGCTTTTATCTCCCCCTTAGAGAAGGAATGTATGTTATTGTCTGAAGGAGTTCTCATATGTTACTTGGTTGGAAAAGAAATAAAAAGTCAGAGTCTGATCAACCATGTCCCTTTAAATGTTGCAAGAATGACTTCACTGTTGATCATCATGTTCACCAATCTTCCCAACTCCTTATACCTCCCAAATGTGAGATCACCAATAGTTATCAATTGTTAGCTCCCAAAGGTCCCGAAGTATTCTAATCCAATCTGTAAATGTTAGGTTCCTAAGAGTTAAGTTCCAATCATAAATAGAATCGAGACCCGAAGTATCAAGAACCATGTTTAGGGATAGGGAATGGGATATGGTGTTTCTGTCTTTCTTCCTCACTGTGAGTGTGTGATTCTATTTCGTGTACCTCACAAGTGTTTTACTCTTCTCTCCACTCGTGTTTACACTCATTCTCACACAAGTGTATCACTCCTCTCATAGCTCCAAAATCCAGTTGTACCTGCAAGAAAAATCACCTTAGCCATCCTTAAGGAGGTCACAGGTGGTGCAATGGGAGTCCGCAAATCCCCATCCTTGTAAGACTCGTCAGATGAATCTGAGTCATAATCTACAAGTTGCTAGTTTCCCTTTTAGGGTTCCAGATTTGAACTCTGGGAAGGTAAACAATGATCCAAAGAATTTAGCATAAAGATCAAAGTTTCCTTCTAATGTCTGTGAAGACATTTCCTTGTGACTCATCAGGTAATATCTGAATCATTGTCAACAAGTTTCCGATCTGCACCTATATCAGATCCACTATCCGCAGATACATCCAGGTTTATTAGTCCTGGAAAGGTAGACACTGACCCCTGACATATGGCTATTGGATCAATATCCTCTCCTAACACCTGTAAAGGCAATTGGTCCATTAAAGAACCTTGAACAATCGATTCTGACCGTAAAATGGTCGAAACTCTTGTTTCCTTCAACTCATCCTTTGTGTGTGTAACCTTTCCTTGTGCATCAAGAATTGTTTATGTTTGAGGTGGTGACACTACATCAGATACCCTGGCCGACAGGGGAATTTCAATAGACGCGCCCTGTTGAGAGGATGAATCTAGTAACTGTTTGTGCCTTTTCAGCCATTACATCTTTTTGAGAAGATGTATGGGGGCTAGCAGTTGTCTCAGTTTTGATTTATTTCAACTTTGTAGGAGACAGAGCTGCTGGGTTGACTTCAGAACCTTCCTTATGTGGTGCACTAAGGCACTTTCTCCCTCACGCTCATTCATACTTCATTTCAGTGGTAAGAGAGTGTTAGTTGGTTCTGTTTTTGTGTTTGTCTTTACAGTCTGGGATAGAAGTTGTGGGTTTTCAACCTCATGACTATCAAATGAAAGAATGCCATTGGAGGCTGAACCTTTATCACAAAATATATGGCAATATAGAGATAAAATGCACTTAAGATCTATAATGAATGAAAATTATGCATTTAATCTTTTTGAGAGAAATGATGTACAATAGTTATTTCCAAAAGATTTTAATGAAATAAGAAATCACCAATGTAGAAAGAAGTTTGATTTTCTCTTAAAACTGTTCGAGTGCACAAGTCTATTTTTATGCCTAAAAAGATAAGTGATTTGATAAGACACAGACTGATGCCCTAGCAGTATTAAGAAGAGAAAGAAAGATTTTGTCTTTCAATGTGAATGAGTTTTTGAAAAAGCATTGATCACTTAGGGTAAAGTCGAAGCAATTCTCATTCATATCAAAAGCTCCATAATCTATCTTTATAAAATTACAATCAGCAACATTGTGTATTGATAAATAATCTTAATAAGACTGACTATGCTGCTAATTTCAAATTATAGTGAATCTTTCAGATATAGCAACTCATATAAATTCACTAGAACTTAAAATCTCACAATTATCTGCAACAAAATATTAACAATATATCATTGAGTGATACTTGTCAAGTACTTTGGATACCAATAATTATGTTGCATCCTATTTTAAACATTAAAATAAGATATCAATGAATTAAATACCAATTATCTATTAGAAAGATATCAGCATTCAATTTCATATATCATACAATTGTTAACTCCTAACAACTGTAATATCTCAAACAATATTGGTTCGATAAATAAAGCAACATTAACCAACATTGACTTGTTTGCAATCTTAGAAAAATATTCTAAGTTCCATATACTTTGATCCATTGAGTATTGCATCTATTATCAAAGTGTTTATGAATTTGCAAATAAGTATAAAAATTTTATAGGTGAACAACATATGGTTACTTCTAATAAAGCAAAATCTTCATTGACCATAGTTGTACTTCAAGAGATATTTTTACACTTTTTATATTAGTATAAGTGACTGCGGATAAACATTGATTACTTAGAGGAGTTATAAGTAATGTCAAAAATACTAATACTTCACAATTAGTTCATACTTGAACTCTTAACTAAATATCATTAACTGATATAAGTCAAAAATTAGCACACAACTACTCATGCTACAAACATGATTCTGATTTCAGTGAATTCTTGAGATATAAGCATTGCTAAATTCACTAAAACCAAAATGTCATGATTAACTTATAACACATAAGTTACAATCAATATACTAGATATCAATTGTTGACAGATTTAGTTATAAGCAATCATGCTGCTTATTTATTTTAAGTTAGTTTGAATTATGGAGCAAATAAAATTATTGAATTGCTTCAATTTCCATAATCCAAACTACCCAAAATAAATATTAAATAAATAAATACTAAATATCTATGAGTTAGATATTAGCACTTAAATGTTTTCATAATTATCCTTGAATAATCACCAATAGGATATATGACTTATATACATGGCAATCACTCTCTAGATAATTAGAAATTTTTAGAAATACTTTCTAAGCATATAAAATATTGAGAGTTTTATACACATGACTTAGAAAATACTTCAACTTTCAATATCAGTGATTTTAGAAATAAGCATTGATTACTTAGAACAAAAATTCTAAATATTATCACTAATACTAAAAGTATCATAATTATTCATACTTGATACAAATAACTATGCTGCATATTATTTTAATATTATTTATATTATGAGACTAATATGGAATGAAATTGTCTACAGTCATAATTTAAATCAATTAAAATAATATTCAAACTTAATGCTATAATACTTAACTACCACAAATGTATCTGACATTGTAATCATGATAATCAAGATATTAGCACTAAGTACGAGGTACTGGATTACTGATAAATTCACAAGTCCTTTAAATATTGAAGATTTAATACTTGTGAACTTATATTAATAATTCCTTACAGATGGGATTTCCAACTAATATGCAATGAATTATATCCCACACTTACAATCCAGTCTTGAAAAATTAACTTTATCAAGTGATTTAATAAATGTTTCTACAAGTAACTCTTAGACTGAAAGACATGCTCTCGAATTAAATGATACCTGGTATGAAGGTGCCTTGTCATAGAGTGTTCACAGAGTTGTTGCATTTGAGGTTGTTTCTCATCATAACAAGAAATCAATCTTCTTCCACGAAGTTGACAGCTTCCTGAGATGCTTCTCCTGTCACTTAAGTTGACAGCTTCAGAGATACTTCTCCTATCTTTCTTACAACTTGCATAATCTATATCTATATAGCCAAACATGTTAAGCATAATATCTTTAGGGTACTTTACTCCAAGAGTTGATAGTCCCTTAAGATATCTAATAATCTTGTTAATAGCTATACGATTGGATTCTCTAGGATCCACTTGGAACCTTGCACTTTGGCATCTTGAGAACATTACATATTGTCTATTAGCATTTGAGTAAAAGAGTGAGCTCGTCATACCTCTATAGCTTGTCATTATACCTGAGTTGCACTAATCAAGCTTTAGTGGTTTCTGTTGGTCAGTAGTCTTGGCATGTTCAGAATCTTCTAAATTTTACATCTTCAGAAGATCCTTATACTTACTTGTATTGCCATCATCCTTTTGGTTTACTCGTGCTCCTAAAAGAATTGTTCTTTTGGCTTGCTTGAGCTCCTAAAAGAATTATCCTAATGGCTTGCTTGAAGTAATTCCAAAAGGAATTGTAACCTATCCAACATGCTCTTCCATACCTACTCTGCAATTACTTAGCAAATAATCTTGCACAAGTTTTTGTCAGTAGACCAACATATAACATTATCATTATATCAGAGCACATATATAACATTATGTTTGTATCTAGTGATAATAGAGTTATTAATATGACGACTCTACTAGTTCATATTTAACTGTAACTTCAGTTAGAGTGCCATACCATGTCCTTGACGATTGCTCGAGTAATATACTAGTTCATACCAACTGAAATGAGCTTGTGAAGAAGAGATATACAGAGTTCAATTGATCTGCTATTGCAAAGTCCATGAACTATTTTGCATTGACTTTCTCTTTTGACTCACCAACCAGGAGTGCACTTATACACACTTACCAGAGTCCAATTCCAGGTAGAATGTGCATCAGGTGCTTGATATGTCATAATATCCTCAAGTCTTGTCACCGGTGCTTCCTGTAAGATATTGCTTCCAGATAATAACCTAGCATCCAGTTTGGCCTTGTCACTCGTAACAATGCCATTGTCATCCAATATTGACTTCTGGTTATCCTAGTACCAATTACAAATTTGTCATTTGGTTTGGATACCAGCTTCCCTACAATCTACTTGCTGACTGATTGAGTTCATCTTGCTTTACAATCACCCAATCAATCCAGATCTATCAGAGCTTCTGTTACTTTCTTAGTTTCTTCCTTAGATAGAAAACTAGAGAGATACTCATCTATACTCAGTAGCCCTACTAATCATTACTCCACCATCTGGATCACTTAAGAACTAGACTCTGGGAATAGACTTGACATCAAACCCTTTGTCTCAGCAGATATGTTCTTGTTGTGTCCTCTGAATTTTCAATGTGGTGTTGTGTCTGACTAGTTGATCCTTCTATTTCTCGCACTAAGCTGTTGCTGGGATTTCCTAAAAATCCTTACCCTTGCTGACTGGCTTCATTGAATTAATGAGTTGTATTATACACTGCCGTTCCACTGCTTGGATATGAATCATTAATACCATTAATTTCTCCTTTAACAGCTTGGAGCATTGAGTTGTTGAACTGTGCACTTAGACTTTCAATCATCTTCTGTTGATCAACCACAAATGCCCTGTAGGTTGTAGACTCCACTGAGTAGCCATGGAAAATATCCTAACTGTAGAACATTCTCTCCAAACACTTTGAGGTTATCCAGTATTTGCTTCTGTTGGCCATTAACTCATTAGTGATCTTTATATATACATCCCGATCAAGGCTTGATCTTACTTGTTACAAACTGTATTGACTGCTCCAGCCCTTTGGTATTTAGAAAGTCTTGATTAGCTTGATATTCTCCTTGTAGCTTTAATCAAGTTCTGGTTCTTCCTTTGTACCACTCCATTTTAACACGGAGCTCCCAGTGCTGAAAATGTCTCTACAGTTGCTTCCATTTTGATCTCCTGATATGATCAATCACCATCTGTGATGTCTTGTCTTGAGAACGCACGAACAACAACTTTGTTTAATAAGAGTAGTCAACCACTATCACTAAGGTATATCTCTATTTTGATATGATGTTGTCTTTAACTTCCCTTTTTGATATGCCTCACATTTATCATCTTCTAAATTCCAGATGAGGCAGTCCTCTCACTAAACCCTTTTTACAAAAGAGTTCCTTGTGTTGATGTTCAAGGGTGAGAGCTTCTAACTTACTCTTAATCAGAGCAAGCTTCTCAATCTTCCTGCTTCAGATGAGACACTAATCCTTCATTGAATTGACATTTTTGTCCTTTAATGCAGAACTGTCTGATAAGAGGATTTGTGCCTTGATTCTTCAGCAAGGAAGTTGCTTCAATTGTTATCAGTGACACCAATGATTAGTTGTTATCAGTGATACCAATTGTTTAATTCATGATGATATCCCTTTATATGTATAGGTTGTCCCGTAATGAAAACCTTTGTTGTCATCTTCAAAGATTATTGATGGAATAGCTTTTGGCAGTCATATTTGATTATGAGGCTCTTTCTTTGATCAGATGCCTTGAGTATGAATTACCAAGTATGCATATGAATCAATTGACCTGTTATGTCCTGCACTCACAAATGGATTAACAGTTCTTGGTACCCAACTTATCAGTTTGGGTCCAGATGGATTAGAGATATTTATTATAAACAAAGATAATAACAGCTGCAACCTTATCATGCTAATTCTTATCTTTGACTGACCATTTTCTCCATTTTACTGCCCTTGACAAAATTTGTCTCTAGGCTAGGGGAAAAATGGTTCCAACCTTACATAAGGAGGACTAGCAGTCTTTGCCCTATTGTAATCCTTCCTAACCATGCTTTTTCTACAATTAATGCAAGTACTAAGAGATGCATTCATGGCATAAATATAAGAAATCATTGAATTGAGAATACATGGCATTCATTCAGAAACATTACGCATAAGAACTAAGCAAGATAGGCATGATATGGAACAAACATAATTAACAAATAAATCACTAATTCTATTTAGTCCAATCATGTTGATAAATCTCATCTAGCTATCTCAATCCAATAATAAACTAATACATCTTAACAAACAATTCAGAATAAATGAGCAAATCATATTATAATAGGATACAGAGAATAATCAAAAACAAAGGTCTTATATGCTGGAAAACATCTATCTCACTAAAGCAATTAATCATGTTCAACAAATATTCAAACACATATTTAAGATCATCTAAAGTAACATGCACAAGTAAAAATCAATCCTAGTTACCAGAAAAATAATCCAGTGAACTAGTTCAGCATTATCTATGTGTGATGCTATCATGCTTGTGCGAGTGTTAAACATTTAAACACTAAGATCTTATCATGCATTGAATATTGAGAACAAAATATTTCAATGGTTCAAGAATTTGAAACCTGAGATATGTGAGTTGGACCATCTTCAGAGATTGCTATGAAAGCAAGATATTCATGATTCTCGTCATCTGATCCATCCCAACTCTTTCCCGTACACTATAAGTTTTGACTGGCTGCTTCCCTAAGAAAACATTCCTCCTTTATCTCATCTCTTCAACTGAATCCCTACTTATCCTTGTTTGTCAAGCTTCTTGTACTGTTGTAGCAAAACCCCTAATAGTTACTTGACACATATGTCTTGTCATAACTGTAGCTATCAAATATTGTATCTGTTCCAACCTCAGTCTGTAACCACCTCTTGAACTGAATCTGTAAGAAACCCTGCTTCAGAATAGATAGGCTTGAACCTTGGATATAGCTTATGTACTCCTTGTGAATCTGATGCGACCAAACTTCCCTGACAAGTGAAACACTGCCCTGACGTCCAGTCCCTCAAGTACTTCTACCTGAGCTTCTTCTGATTCAGCTATCAGTAACTCTTACATTCTGTCTTGAGGTTCCAACTATACTGCATGTAACCGAGATGTTTGTTTGTCCCCACTGTTCTCTCTGACCTCCACAGTTCCTGTTCCCTCTGACCTCCGCAATTCCTGCTTGTATGATCTCATTGATTCCCGGATAAATATAGCATTGGTACAAACCACTGTGTGACTGTATAATCTGGAATCATAGAGTTATCTTAAATTCTCCGAGAAAAATTGTACCCGTAAAAATTTCATTCATTCCCTGCATCTGAAAACCCAGTGGTATCCTATGGAGTAAGCCTTTGAGAAAGATCCACAATTTTCGTTTGTAGGTCTTGAAATCAATTCCCTTGGAGTAAGAAAACCATTATCTATAATTTCCGTGTTCGGAAAATTTTCGTCTGAATAGCACATGGTCTTCGTTTTCTTCAAAAGATTAAAATCCACCTTAAAAGCCCGGAGGAATCCTGAGTCTACCAATCCTTGAGTACCCTTAATTTAATATTTAAGAAAAGTTTAAATTTTCAGTATTTTTAATTTTCTTAGAAAATAAATTAATAAAAAATAAATAATTTTATGAGAAAGTTAATTTTCAAGAATTTCGAATTTTCTTAAAAATTAAATCAAACGTAAATTATTATTTAAGAAAAATTTAAATTTAAGAATTTTAAATTTTATGAAAAAATAAATAAATCAGAAATAATTAATTTTGGGGTTACAAATGTCTGTGGCGACTCCTGACTTCTATGGTGACCAGGTGTTAACAACAGGCTACCTTAGTTTTTAATTCGTCTCCTGGTTGTGGCGACAACAAAACCTACAGGAGGAGAAAACTGCGCCGCCTTTGACTGAATGCGCCGACTTCATTGTTTCTCTGCCTATGGCGACGTGCGACTCTGTGGCGACAAAATCAAGTCTCGAGTTACCTGTTGATTTTTTCCCGCACATGGCAACTCAGCTAGCCAATTCAGCGCGTGACACTGTAATTCAACTGTGTCTCCATTTATCGCCAGGCGCGTGTGAAACATGCGCGATAAAATAGCCCGTTCACTGGCAACTACCCACGCGTGTAAAATACATATTTCCAGGAGGCTGGTGTAACTTTTTTTGGTTTCTCGTGCAAACAACATATCAACTAGCTAAGGTGACTTCAAGCAAATGTACAGAAACTGAAGCTGCCAAGTGAATAAAAAATGGCAGCTAAATACCCAAACAAATCTGGCAGCTACATCCGAAAGATAATTCAAATTAATAGTTTTATTTACTAAAATTTAAATAATAATTTTATTTAAGTCAAATTAATAAAATAAATTTATTTAAATTGAATTCATAAAATAAACTTATTCAAGTTTAAATAATAAATTCATTTAAATTAAATTTATAAAATAAATTTACTAAATCAAATTTATAAAATAAATTAAAGTAAAATCAAATTAATAAAATAATCTATTTAAGGATCCTGATTTGTGTATCAATCAGTCAGCTCTGATACCAGTTGTTAGGTCCCGAATTATCGTAGAAAGGGGGGGGGTTGAATACGATAATCACTAAATTAAAAATTCTCTCGAATCTTTAGCGGATAAAATATTTAGTGCTCGGTTAGTGTTTCGTGTTCTTGAGAGGAATAGTGTTTGGAACGATAAAAACGAGGAACACAAGATATTCGGGGAAATATATATTCGTATATAAATCCTCGAGGGTGTTGCTACACTCCGGTAAATAAATTAACCGGCTACAATCTAAGAACAACAAAGTTTCTAGCTACTACAAAGATTTACAAATCAAATCCTATACAATGATCTAGCTTTTGTTTGTCTAAGGATTTAATTACCGGGTAACGATTATAATGCCCCTATGAATATACAAGAGATAAATCGGGCATTATAACGTTACTCCGGTGAGAAGTTAAACGGATATCAATGTGCTGAGCTTCTCTGTAATCTCTTTGTTTTTTTATTTTCATCAGCTCTCATGAGAGAGAAGATGAACAAAATTTCTAACAATAATAATACTATCTTGTTATTTATTCTGCTTCTCTATGTAGACTTCAAATTCATTGGACAGGTGGCACTCTTGTGTCCACAAAATCCTTTTCATTTGATGCAATAAAATTAATGAATAACATTTCTATGATGACTGAGCTCTGTGGCGACCAACATCCCCTGTGCTTTCTCTGCGGCGACAACTCTGTGGCAACAGAGTCACTTGTCTTCTCTGTGGCGACAGCTCTGTGGCGACAGAGTTTCCCTTGTGCCTTCTCTGTGGCGACAACTCTATTGCGATAGAGTTTCCCTTGTGCCTTCTCTGTGGCGACAGCTCTGTGGCGACAGAGTCACTTGTGCCTTCTCTGTGGCGACAAAACTTTGTGGCGACAGAGTTACCTTAGAGCGGTTTCTCTGTGGTTACAGCTTCTGTGGCGACAGGTAGAGAGAGCTGTCATGACTTAGAATATTTTGGCTCTTGTCAAACCATTCTTCAATGTATCAACACCTTCTTCTGTAATTAAATTAAACTCCCTTCTTGTATACTGATGTTTGGTACACTGGTCTGGTTCACAAATAACTAGCATTGAGAGAACCTAATTCAATTTAACTTGTGTTTCTGAGTTGATACAGATTGGTTGAATATCCATTATTTCTAACACTGACTGTCAACTAACAAATGTACTTTCACTGGAATCCTTTCTGGTACTTTAGACAACGTCTTCAATCTTCATTGCTAATACAATCTTGAATACTTCATTCACTGTTCTTCACTGACGCTTGTACATATAAATGAACTCCTGTCAGTGAGTATGACTTCAAGACTGCAGCCATCTTCTTTAACTTCTGTCTATACCCTGTCTTCAATTCTTCAGATTCCTATGCTTCATACACTGTCTATCTTCAATCAATGCCAATACACTGAAATCTTCTAGTAGCACTTTATACATTGAATCTTCATCATTTCTGAAACCCTAAAAGTCTTTAAACTTTATTCTTCACTGAGGCATGAACATATTAATGAACTTCTTTCAGTGACCTGTAGACAGACTTCAGGCTTTCTTCTAATCTTCTGATTCTTTGTATTTGCCTTATCTTCATTCTTCCTGATTTCTTGTGTAGACGTAGTATTATTAACCTGTCCTTTTCTAGTGTTGTTATTGTGTTGAGTTATCACGTAACTGTTCATACAGCTACGCAGTCTCACCAACACGGGGGTTCGGGGGTGGCACACCCTGGCCGGGGTCGGAAGACCAGTCATGTACAGAAATCTCAATTTCGGAACAACATATCATATTTGAACCAATCTTTGCCTCTACTACATCATATGCAGTTCCGGAAGCATGTATCATACACATATTGAACATACCCCATTCCACAGATCATGTCAACACACCATCTGTCCAACAGATTAGATCATTATCTATAAACCAGACACCATGCATAACATACAAATCGCATACTGATTAGTCATGGCAAATTTATTATGTGCTCATATCATTATATGCATAAACATCACGTGAATATCCAGAAAGCTCTACATAATTAGCTCGATCATTAATCAACATAAAAGCATGCATATTACATCTCACATATAAATCGTATCACATACATACATGGCAGATCTGATTCATGCTTAATATATCGAAAAACTGTAAAACACATAACCAAATTATCCTATTATACACATAGCTCTGATGCCATTGTTAGGGATTCGAGCATAAAAATGAAACGGAAAAATAAAATTTTGGAATCCCTACCGCAAGATCTATGTATAATGAACTAATAATTACGGAGAATAGATGTTTTATCTTAAGAAGCTTTACGTTAATGGAAAGATGGAGGTCTTGAATGATCACCATGTATCCCATCGCTGAAATGATCTACGCCTTGAAGGTATCCACACCAACCCAAGATTGTGCAAGAATTCATCATAAGAAGTTCTAAAGACTGAGAAATCATCCATGAACACTTCTACATTATTTCTAATCATATCAGAGAAGATAACCATCACACATCTCTAAAAAGTGGTTGGTGCTCCACATAGCCCAAAAGAAATTCTCCTGAATGCAAAAGTACCAAAATGACATGTGAATGTAGTCTTCTCTTGATCTTCTGGAGCGATACAAATCTAATTATAACCCGAATAGCCATCCAGAAGATAGTAGTAATCATGCCCAACCAATCTATCAAATATCTGATCAATGAAAGGAAGAGGGAAGTGATCCTTCCTTGTAGCCCTGTTCAGCTTTCTATAATCCATGCAAACTCTCCACCCTGTGACTGTTCTTGTAGGAATAAGCTTATTCTTCTCATTTGCTACCACAGTGATACTGTTAGGGATTCGAGCATAAAAACGCAACGAAAAAAAATAAAATTTGTGAAGCTCTATCGCAGGATGTATGTATAATGAACGGATAATTACGGAGAATAGATGTTTTACCTTAAGAAGCTTTACATTAATGGAAAGATGGAGGTCTTGAATGATCACCACGTAGCCCGTCGCTGGAACGTTCTACGCCTTGAAGGTATCCACACGAATGATCGCCCGGAGGATGGGTGTGTACTAGCACGTTCTTGAGGCCGCCTTCTTGCTCTCTCTATCTCTCTTCCAGCTGCTAGGGTTTATGTTTTATCAAATGAAACGTGTAACCCTAATTTTATTAGAAAGAGATATTATATAGGCAAGAGTTAATGGGCCTCCAACCCTAAACTAAATTTTAGAGTTGTTATTATTTTTAAATTCGAAATTCTAATTTTTCTATTATTATCACTTAATCATACAATAACTTAATTTCGGATTTAAATTAAATTCGAATTTCCTATTTAATTAATTAAGTCACACTTAATTAATAACAAATAATTCGAATTACTTACATTTAATTTAAATCCCGAATTTAAATTAAATATTCCCCCAATCATTCTTTGTGCGACCCTTTAGGTTATTATTACGTTTGCAATAATTTTAAATCTAATTTAAAATCATAAACAATGAGCGACATCTAGTAATACATCATTGTTACCCAAGTAATAATAATTAAATCGGTGATCAATTAAACCTTTCGTGAATAATGTACAATGTAATATAATCCCTTTAGCCTTATATTATAGATCAAACTCGAGGCATGCATTGTGTCATCCATTGTTAATGTTCAATCCTTCTTTCCTTGATCAATGAGTAAACTATTAAACAAATCTATATTTGAGCACGACCATGCATTTTATAGTCTTACTCAATCAAGAGGCCAATAATATTATTTCTTTAATAAAGGAGGGCTAAATCCCATCTAGATCATTCATATTTCTCATACGATTCATAATATACCCAATGTCTACTTTTATTATTACCCGGTCAAGGATAACTTTCAATAGTATCAAAGTATATTAATTCTCGTATAGAAATATAATGATTTCAGGTCAAATGACCAATACATCATTATCACTGTGAGATTAAATTATGACACTATAAATATGTAGTATCTCACAACGGGTCAATCCATCACCATGTATTTAATACATGTGCCTGTGTTTTGACTTTAGTATCACCATACCTATGATCAATGAGATGTGATCATCAGCCAACAAACACACTAGTCTCAATATATTTATTATCGTCCCTTAACAATAATACTTGACTAGGGACCTTTAGGAATATCAATACTATTCTCATAATCTCATTTCTAAGTCACGTACTTAGAGATATAGATTTACATATCATATTCCAAGGACATTTATTAATCTAACATCTTATCGCAGAAAATAAAGATATAATAAATTACTAAAGACTAATCCATATAATCATAATTAATAATCCAAATATTTTATAATATAAACGTAATAGTGTTGTCTCTAGGGCACAAACACTAACAGATACCACCTAAAAACGCATTATCGACTTGATATCTGCTATAGTCCAACCAATTGTCGCCTTGAATTCTCTAAGAATTCTCAAAAGCTTTTCCTCGTCGCTACCTAAAAGGTCAGATGCAATAATAACAGGCAAAGTAGATGTATCACCTAAAAACGTATACCTCAAATGTTCAGGTAAAGGCTTAAGCTCAAGAGGAGGAGCTTCCTCAATAGAAGACTTGAGGCGCTTTGCAGAACTTTTCAACTCCTCCAACCCAAGAGATTCCAAAGGTATATCCATCTTTCTCTTCTAGGGAGAAGCATTCAAATATTGCAAATGCTCATCACCTTCATCATCTTCACTCTCGGAATTCCCCAACAAGGCCTTTTCTAAGGCATTAGACCTTAACAATCAATCAAGTTCAGAAGTAACCACAGAATCGACCATCTCCACCTTAAAACACTCCTCATTTTCCGTAGGGAATTTCATGGCATTGAACACATTAAAAGTTACATCCTGATCCAGCACACGCATGGTGAGCTCACCTTTCTGCACATCTATCAAGGTTCGGCCAGTATCCAAAAAAGGTCTTCCCAAGATTATGGGAATCTTCTTATCCTCCTCGAAATCAAGAATTATAAAATCAGCAGGGAAGATGAGTTTATCCATCTTGACCAAGACATCCTCCACAATACCTCGTGAATATATAATGGAATGGTCGGCCAACTACAAAGTCATATAAGTAGGTTTTGGATCAGGTAAGTCCAACTTCTTGAAGATTGACAAGGGCATTAGATTGAGGCTAGCTCCCAAGTCACATAAACATTTGTCAAATGACACTTTTCCAATTGTGCAAGGAATAATGAAGCTTCCAGGATCTTTAAGCTTCAGAGACAACTTCTGTTGCAGAACAACAATGCATTCCTCCGTGAGAGAAACGGTTTCCAAGTCATCAAGCTTCACTTTCCTAGAGAGAATACCTTTCATGAACTTCGCGTAACAAGGCATTTGTTCAAGAGCTTCAGCGAAAGGTAACTTGATATGAAGTTTATTGAACACCTCCAAAAACTTCTCAAACTGCTTATCCAACTTTTTCTTCTATAGCCTTTTAGGAAAGGGAGGTGGAGGATAGATCTGTTTCTCCCCTATATTACCCTCAGGAGGAGTGTGCTCAACAGTAGTCTTCCTTGGTTCCACTTCTACTTCCTTCTGCACTTCTTCTTCAGCCACAACTTCAGATTCTGGAGTCTTAGCTTTTTTAGGATTAGGTACCTTACCAGACCTGAATGTAATTGCCTTAACATGCTCCTTATCTTCCTTCTTGCCTAGCACTTCAGTATCGCTAGGAAGCGTGCCAGGTTGACGATTCAGTAATGCATTAACAATCTGCCCAATCTGATTCTCCAATATCTTGATAGGAATAGCCTGGCTCTTGCACATGAGCCTCAACTCCTTCAATTCAGATTTTTCATCTGAATCATGCTTGACTTGAGTTATGATTCTGTAGGAGAACCCCCAAACTGAATTGAGTTATGTATCATCTGAATCATGCTTGACTTAATCTCAAAAGTGTTAGCCGAGATGGCTCGTCTGATGATGCTTGACTAAATATCATTGATCTTAGGCTGAGAATAGCCCATCAAAGCCTTCGGAATTTCTGCTTGATCTCCCATCACTACTAAAGCTGGTTCCTCAACTTTCTCTTCGTCCTCAAAGACTTCCCTTCGAACCATTACAACTTCCTCCTCGGCTTGATCCAGATTTCTCTTACGAGCCCGCGAACGCGTATGCATACACGCTCACTAGAGTACCTGAAACACGACAAGGAAAAGAGTAGGTAAGTAATAATTTCCGAGTCAATGAACTTAACGATCACTGATGACAAACACATAAACTAAAAGTTAACACCGAGTACCCGGCAGCGGCGCCAAATACTTGTTAGGGCTAAACACGCGCTAATATTCATGCAAGTATATGCGTTCACAAGTAATATAGAATTCTTTCTAGTTCGTTCCCACTGAGACCGGTTTAGGTTAAATTTATGATTTATGCACTTATGCAACAATAATATTGCTATTATTCAATGCTAAGACGAATAACAATTTGAGTTGATTATAACTACGATTAACTATTGAGAGTTATACTAAAGAACATTAACTAAGAGATTAAAGAGAGTTGAATAATATATGACACAAACATGGGATTCTAACTTCATTAAATACTTCATTCAATAGCCTTATTATTCTTAACCTTAGCATGTAATGGTGATAACACTAATCAGATAACACGAAACTGATAAACGACAACTTTCATTGCACGCATAACATACTATCAGACATCCATAAAAGAGATAGAAGCTGAATAGACACCAAGTATATTGAGACCCTATATATCTATAGATATTGACAACATAATGGTTTAGTGCACAAGTTATCTATCGTGATTACATAGGGCTAGTAAGATGGTTAAAATTACCTACGAATCATGCATAACAATAACACATGAACCTATGCTAGCATGACAAGTTCTAAATCCTTAAATTCACCGTCGCTTCATTAGAGATTAACACGCTATCTTATAAGTTCGTGACGCTCATAAGACGAATAAGCACAACCAATACTAGGTTATCATACAATCACCACACACTAAGACATCGAAACAAATTAACTAAAGAAATCCATAAATAAATCCGCTAGAACCCCATCATAACGATTAGCTCATAATCGGACTCATCATCAATGTGGGTTCCGATGAAAGCATGGTATAATAAACGTAGTCTTTATACTGAATAAATAATAAACCAAATACGAAACAAGAGTATAGGTTCACGAGTAAGAAAACTAGCATCCAAAGTTACAACTTAGAACAAAGAATCACAAGTATAAACTAGATCCTATTCTCCTTGGTTGAATTTGTGCTATACGGTCTTCTTACGCCTTTTCCTTGAGCTCTGGTACGTCTCCTTATAAACAATGACCTTTATTTATGTATATATAGCAGCCCATACATAGTAGAAGTCTTTCCAATCAAAAGTCCACAAGAATCAGGATTTTAATTCACGACCTGGCGAGGGCGCACACATGACCAGCACGGGCGCGCATGACCAGCGCGGGCACGCTTGACCAGCGCAGGCGCGCTGAGTTTCTGCTTCTTGGGTGCGGCCGTGTGCTATCGCAGCGCGGGCACGCCGACTCTCTGGAAAAACTTCTGCTTTCTTTTTTTATTGCTGCAATGAGTTGTTCTTTTCATGAGCCTTTATTCTAGACACCATCTTAACACCATATTGGCATCAAATCAATGCCAATTCACTTGTATTCCTGATTAATGCCTGAAATACAAAAACACTACAAAACACGTTAAAATACCAACAACTTGAGTACAAAAACACCAATTCAAAGTTTTATGGAGCGTTATAAATTGTCATAAATGCCACTCAATACTAAACTTGTGTTAATAAAGCTCACACAATGAATACGATATGAACCATTGTCTCATTGAAGCCCACATGGACAATCTAGATAATATTTTACAAAAAGTTAAATCACCATTGCCGGTAACAACGTCTCACAACACTTCTCAGTCAACTACTAGTTCACCGTAGTCTGATATTTTGGGATAACAAGTTTTTTGGCAACCGTTGTGTAACATGTGTTGTCTGATTCAATTTACGGTGTAGTGAAATAATCGTCGGATTTTATCCAGAGAGGCCCATCTTTAATAAAATAATATAAATGTTATGACAAGAATATACGTCGTATGTAGTTAATTTTCTAATGAATATATGTTGTATTTAGAAACTGGGACCCACCTGCTAGCCAAATTAAAAATATAAAAAAATTAAAGATATGAAAATTTACTACATTACGACGGAATATGTTATGAACATTCGTCGTAAATTTGTATCTTCAGAAGAGCCAAAATGCCGATTTTTCAGTTTTCATCTATTTTCTTCATTCAATTTAAATTCTAAACATGCCCTTACAATCACACACAACCAAAATATAAAACTAACGCTACAAGTCAAATACCATAAGTTACATCAGTTATACCTTAATTTTGTACTAATTTACAAGTCTAATACAAAAATTTAAAGTATACACAAACTTAGGTAGATATATACGTAACCACAATATCAAATTCAGTTTAGAAACACAATTTGGGTTGTCTTATAAACATCCATTAACCACATCAAATACATAAGGCAAAACACTTATATCACAAACATCATCACGGGCTCGGTACTCTCGCGTTATTGCTCCCACCATCAACATAATCATCTTTGTTAGGTAGGACCTTCCCCTACAATATACACTTAAAAATATTATTAAAATATAATCAAAATAATTCATTTAGGATGAATAATTTATGCTCAAGTGTAGAGTTCACAATCCGAAAAAAATGTGCACCAGCTCCTTGTCCAAAATAAAAAATAACAATCCTGTACAATATGTAGCTCAATGATAAGTTTTGCTTATTGAATATTTCTACCCAAATTCAGATATTCAACTGTATTCAAATTATATCCTTATTATATAATATGCATAAGGGGGGATCTTATCCAAATATTTGGTAGTTATGGTGCATGTACCGTCAAAACAATCTCAACTGTTGGATCATAAAAGATGTTATCTTAGCTGTTAAATTATAAAGTTAGATATAATAATTAAAATATAAATACATTCACTCCTAATCCTTTACAAAGTCTTCTATAACCAACGATAAATAGATATTCTAAATTGAATAGAATAAAAAATTTAAACTGAAAAGTACGCATTCTAAAACAAATAGAACAATAAGACAAAATTCGTAATTATTATTTTCTTCTATTTTTGGATAATATTTGTTGAGTTTTTTTAAATCATCACTGTATTAAACATAACTTCATAAGTTTCATGTGGGTTATCAAATCGTCAAAATCTAATTATATCCTTATATATAGTAAGCTAACATACTTTTTATACAAAACTTTGATCATATATCGTCAAAACAATCTCAATCGTTGATTTGGTATAATTAAAAATAAACGATTAAAATTATATTTTACTAGAATAAGTGTATTCTTAATACAATTATAAATTAAAAAATAATTATATTGTTCTACTACTATTCAAACACCAATTGTGATACCCTGTTATAATACAATCCTAGATAGAATATGATTAGAAATTTAACAAATCATAAATCATAAATACAAGGTGAAGATGAAATATGATTAGATATTTTACTATATATAATCACAATAATTTAAATCTACATCGGTATATTTATCAATATTGTTATCTTAGCCGTTAGATTATAAAATTAGATATAATAATTGAAATATAAATACATTCACTCCTAATACTTTACAAAGTCTTCTACAACCAACGATAAATATATATTCTAAATTGAATAGAATAAAAGATTGAAACTGAAAAGTACGCATTCTAAAACAAATTGAATAATAAGACAAAATTCGTAATTATTATTTTCTTCTATTTCTGGATAATATTTGTTGATTTTTTTAAACCATCACTGTATTAAACATAACTTCATAAGTTTCACGTGGGTTATCAAATCATCAAAATCTAATTATATCTTTATATATAGTAAGCGTAACATACTTTTTATACAAAATTTTGATCATATATCGTCAAAATAATCTCAATCGTTGATTTAGTATAATTAAAATTAAAGATTAAAATTATATTTTACTAAAATAAGTGTATTCTTAATACAATTATAAATAAAAAAATAGTTATATTATTCTACTACTATTTAAACACCAATTGCGATACCCTGTTATAATACAATCCTAGATATAACACTACAAGAAAAACGGGTAAATACGACCGGTTAAAAAACCGGTTGTATTTAGTTAAATTCGATCATTTTCGGTCGTATTTAACTAAATACGACCGGTTTTTGGACCGGTCGCATTCGCTCGAGTAATATTTAGTAAATCAGTCGTATTTAGTATTCGATCGGCTAAATTCAACCGCTTAAATTTGACCGAAAGCGGTCGAATTTGTTTTTCACCTAAAATTTGAAAATCCTGCCCAAAAAATTGATTTCTAAAAAAATTTGAAAAGTCCGCCTAAAATATAAATTCGACCGTATATGGTTAAAAATATTGTTCTAAATTCGACCGAATGCGGTCGAATTAACGAGCACCAGATTTTAAAAAAAAATCTCGCCGAAAAATTCTCAGATTCCGGTGCGCTTCAAAAAATTCGGCAACCATTCTGATAACTCCGATGTTACAAAAAATGGAGGGTTTCGGTTCAATTTCGCACAACAAATCAGTCTAAATCATTTCCAAAATCCAAAACTAACATCAATAATGATGTCTCAACGATACAATCCATTTTCCGATCAAAATGACCATTTTTTCGGCCAAATCGAGATGATGAAAAAATCAACCAAATTGAACACTCAATATCACAAAACAAAGCCAAAAACCTATACAATCAATTATCAATAATTAATTAACATATATTTATTATCAAGAATAAAACAAATAATTCAAAAATCATATGAAATTCAATTTTACACAAATATCAAGTTTTCATTTCAAAATTTTCACATACATACTCCTACAACTTTCATAAACACAAACCCACAATCAAAAATGAAAATAAAATACAAAATTTTGAAGACCCATTTAATTTTTTGTTAAAAAAGTAAATATAAAAAATAGGTGTTGGGGGCAGATGTTTGTAGGGGTAGAAAATAAAAGAGATTGACGGAAAAAAGTAGTTTATCCGGAAAATAAAGAAGGAAAAATGAGGGAGAGGGAGCAGGGAAGGGGGAGGGGGAGAGGGGTTATGAAATCTAAAATCAACTGTTGGATTTTATTTTAGTACTTGAATTTGGTACGTTGGATCTAAGTCACGTGACAAAGATAAATACAACCGCGCTCGGTTGAACCGAGCGCGGTTGTATTTAGGAGTGTCAATTAATATTACATATTTTTTGTTATGAAAATTAAAATCCAGATAATTTCTGTAAAAAAATATTATAATTTGTTAATTTTTTTATAATATTATAATTTATTTTTAAAACTCATTATTTTAATAAAAAAATTAAAATTTTGATTTTGGTCGATTTTATTATAAATTTCATTAACATGAGTGTGCGGTGAAATTTAGAATTATGTTTAATTATATTTTATTTGTTAAAATAATTGAGATCTAAAAATCAAATACATTTATTTTTTTTCTAAACTTTCTATCATATCAGTAAAATATATAGATATTAACATCTATAAGTTTGGATCATTCATAAATATTTTTAAAGAAAATAAAATATTAAACCTAATATATTTATTTTTTCTAATTTTTTTATTGTATTACTAAAATCTTGACATCCTTACGGTTGGATCATTCATAAATATTTTTTAAAAAATCGAAATATCGGTACGGGACTAAACACTAGAAAGAAAAACTGGTCAAACTGCTAGTTGACTGTTAAAATAGCAAACCAAATACATTTATTTTTTTCTAAATTTTTTATAATATCACTAAAATATATGTATCTTGACATTCTTATGGTTGAATCATTCAGAAATATTTTGTAAAAAATCGAAACATCGGTATGAGACTAAACACTAGTAAGAAGTACTGGTCAAACTACTAGTTGACTGTTAAAATAACAAACCAAATATATTTATTTTTTTCTAAATTTTTTATCATATCATTAAAATATATAGATCTTGACATCCTTACGGTTGGATCATTTATAAACATTTTTAAAAAAATTGAAAAATATTGGTATGAGACTAAACACTAGTAAGAAGTACTATTCGACTAATTGTTGACTGTTAAAATAACAAACCAAATACATCTATTTTTTTCTAAAATTTTTATCATATCACTAAAATTTATAGATCTTGACATTCTTACGGTTGGATCATTCATAAACATTTTTTAAAAAAATCGAAACATCGATGAGACTAAACACTGGTAAGAAGTACTGGTCAACTACTTGTTGACTGTTAAAATAACAAATCAAATACATTTATTTTTTTCTAAAATTTTTATCATATCACTAAATATATAGATCTTGTCATCCTTACAGTTGGATCATTCATAAACATTTTTTAAAAAATTGAACATCAGTATGTGACTAAACACTGGTAAGAAATACTGGTCAAACTACTAGTTGACTATTAAAATTGTAACCAAATATATTATTTTTTCTAAAAGTTTATCAGATCACTAAAATATACATATCTTGATATCCTTACAGTTGGACCATTCATAAATATTTTTAAAAAAAATCAAAAAATAAGTTTGGGACTAAACACTAGTAAGAAGTAGTGGTCAAACTACTGATTGACTATTAAAATAGCAAATCAAATACGTTATATTTTTTCTAAAATTTATATCATATCACTCAAATAAGTTAATAAGTTACTTAATTAATTTATTTTAAAAAAATAAAATCCTGAAAAGAATTAATATTACTGAATGCATCCATAATAGATAAATACAATTGATTTCTACTAAAATTATAATTTTTAAAAAAGCGGAAAAATTCCCCCACTTTTGTAACCAATATTTTAAAAGTGCAGGAAATTTCCCTCCATTTCAAAATATCAAATTCGACCGAAAACGGTTGAATTTAGGAGTGTCAAAAAAATTGGCTGGCGGGAAAATTCCCCCCATTTTTTTGGTAAGGCTAAATTCAACCACATTCGGTTGAATTTAGGAGTACTGCTAAATTCAACCGCCTACGGTCACATTTGTTGCTAAATTCGACCGCGTAAATACCACCGTAAATAAATACGACCGCATACGGTTGAATTTAGCCGCGCCCTCGAAAGTTGTTGAATTTGACCCCGGTTTTATTTGTGCGGTTGTATTTAGGCTTGTTTTCTTATAATGTAATATGATTAGAAATTTAAAAAATCATAAATCATAATATAAGGTGAAGATGAAATATGATTAGATATTTTACTATATATAGCCACAATAATTTAAATCTACATCCGTATATTTCTCAATATTTATATATATATATATTACTATAATATTATAACAAATTATCTAAAAACAATAATGCAATATCATAAATTACGTGTATACTAAAAGAATTAAAAATAATAATTAAAAACCGTGCATTACACGAGTTATAAGGTAGTAAATATAATGAAAATATTACCAAAGACTCCACTTATAATTAAAAGAAGGATTTTTTTTTTTTGTTTTTCATTGTACTGATTTTCTCTTTTTGAATTCGATTGGTTTTAATTTTAAGAATAAAATAATAAACTTACAATAGAATATTACGACGTAATATTAAGTTTGTTGCGCGCACATGGTTTCCATTGTAAATTTCGTTATCAATGTCCTGATATGTAGTAATTATCATTTGAGCGCTCCTGTTTCTTTCCCTCTCTAATTTAAACCAAATAAGTACACACCCGCCAAGCAGCTCAAGATTATTTTAAAGTTCGGAAACAAAAATAGCACCAGATTTTGGCATCCATAAAACTCTATTGCTGGCAAAATAATAGCTTCACAAGTTTTCAGCTTTTAAACCTATTATTATTACTATTTACACATTCAAATAAGTCATGTATTCAGTGTTAACTGGTAAGTCACGTCAAGCCTTGGCAGTCAAATACTTGGTACTAGGTAGGGTAGAATTTTGAATAATCATTTTCATGTATTCTGATAAAACATGAGAGATCTACTCCCTCCTCCGGCCATTTGTTTATATTTGATTTGGACAGTCAGGTTAAAAAAAATAGTAAAAAATTAAAATAGTGAGTAAAGTGATTGAACCGATTAATATTTCATGTATAAAGTGAGTATAAAGTGAGTATAGTGAATGTAAGTAGTGGAAGAGTTATTTTTTATATTATAAAAATTTTATTATTTTTTAAAAATTTTGAAATGTGAAAAATTGGAAGAAATATATTAAAAAGAAAAGTATAAGAAAAATGGTTAAGACAAATGAAGTATATTTTTGTATTTTTAAAATTGATATTTTTAGCTCTTAAAAGTTTCATCATTGATCTAACTTCTTTTATAATGTATACAAGATGATAAAATAAGCCTTTAAATAACAAAAATTTCAGTTCAACAAGTTTAGTTTCTGATTACTTGAATTCGTCTAATTTATCTATAATATTTTAGGGCCAAAAAAAAAATATAATATTCCATTTTATTGATAAAAGTCACATCTACTAAATGTATCCATTTCGACAGAATTCAATAAAATAAAAAATTATATAGTCGATACAAAAAATAACATTTGTAATTAGAATATCTACACACCCAGTGAAATTTTTGAAATTTAAAACAATTGGCATGGGTAACTTTTTAGTGTGTGGTCTATATATTTGGAAGAATTTAAATTCGTGTAAACAAAGACGGTCCAAAGGTTAATAGGTAAAACCAAAGCCCTAAAACAACTCATCATTTCTGAACTAGTCCGAAAGCTCAATTTACTTTAACCTATAATAGAAAATGCTACTTGTAATTAATTTTCTCTTCATTCTATACACAATAATAGTTCTCTCTTTATCTCCTCTCTTATCTCAAGAATCTGAAACCCAACCAACCCAAGAAAAGATGGGGAGAGGGAAGATAGAAATCAAAAGAATAGAAAACACAAACAACAGGCAGGTAACTTATTCCAAGAGAAGGAAAGGGTTGATCAAGAAAGCTAAGGAGATTACTGTTCTATGTGATGCAGCTGTTTCTGTTGTTATCTTTGCTTCTCCTACTAAGCTCTATGAATATTGCAGCCCTTCCACAAAGTATACACATATACATCACACTCATGTTTTTTTAATCTATGCACTTTGTTTAATCTTTTTCATTTTTTTGGACATGTAGCATAACTGAAATGTTAGATCGGTACCACCAGCACTCTGGACAGAGATTGTGGAATCCTGAACATGAGGTATTTTGGACATGACCTCTCTCTCTCTCTCTCTCTCTCTCTCTCTCTCTCTCTCTCTCTCCCCCTCTCTCTCTCTCTCCCTCTCTCTCTCCCTCTCTCTCTCCCTCTCTCTCTCTCTCCTCTCTCTCCCTCTCTCTCCCTAAACCTATTTATATATGTATGTGTATAAATAGAAATCTCTTTCTATCTTTCTTGATGTATGATATATGGATTGTACCCTTTTGTCCAATATTTCTTGACATGATTTCTTGATAGCATGAGATCTATGAAACAGATCTACAAATAGGATGAAGGTTTTTATGTCTCACACTTTAGTTTTAGTAAATTTAGTGTAGTGTTAAAGTACATGTGAAAAAGTATATGCATATGTTACGTTACATCCATCCATCTTACAGATCTGGTACCAGTAAAGCTCCATCTCTTCCATTTTCTTGCAAGCATCTGTAGTTCAACTTTAACTAAATGTATCCCATGTAATGAATATTTATAGTACTTATAGATTTTTAGCATAAAAGAGTGAAATGAAAACAAAGATACAATCTAGTTCTCTAGCTAATTATTTTTATTACTGTAGTTGGTAGGCATATCCATTGTCAAGAAACAATATTGATACATTGTTTTAATTACATGGATCTGTCTTCTTACCCCGGGTTCTCATATTTTTTGTAATGTACTTTATCATCAAATTTTTGATGGCCTAATAGTAAATGTTTTTTTCTTCCTGATTTAAAACTATTTTAAATTTCTTTAGTTGTTTTTTAATTATTTCATGCTCATAATTAAATTGCTAAATAGTATTGAAATTTGAAATGGTACGTTACAGGCTCTCAGCAATGAAATTAAAAGAATTAAGGAAGAGAATGAGAAAATGCAGATTGATCTCAGGTACAAAGCTGCTTATAATTCTTATCATCAGTATATATTTATTTAAAGACGACATCTAACACTAATTAACTTATCATCTGCAAGGCACTTGAATGCTGAAGACATTACTTCCTTGAACATCAAAGAACTCATGACTATCGAAAATGATCTGGAGAATGGGCTGATAAGTATTGGTGAAAAAAGGGTATAATTCTATAATTAGTTAAGCAAATATGATTTTACAATTTTTTTGACTCATGTTCACACATTTGTTATATACAAATATGCATGAATTGATACACTATTGTTTGTAAATTTGTTAATTTGCCTTCCTTCTTCCTATTTTCAGAGGGAGTCGTATAAAAGGATGCAGAAAGATGTAAGCACAATCGGCTTGACGATTAAATTTAAATGGTTCACGATTCTTGATGAGATACCTGTAAATTAATGCTTTGATGAATTTTGTGCAGGGGCAACGTCTGGAGGAGGAGAATATGCATCTACGTTATGTCTATGTATGTTCATAATTAAACTGAGTCTACTGCACGCATGAAGTATTGGTGTTCATAAATATTCACATGATATTCGGTTATGTTTGATATGCAGGAACAGCAGATGGAAGCTATGGCTGGTAAAGTGCGAGACATTGAAAATGGATTTAATCATCTCAAAGTGAATGATCAGTATGAAGCTCAGATGCCCTTTGCCTTCCGCTTGCAGCCAAATCAGCCTAATCTTCATAACCAGATGCTTCTCGACTAAAATTTGCCTTGATTAAAATAATCAGCGAAGCAAGTCCAAGACTGCAAGTTAATACATATAATTAAGTACCTAAATCTCATGATGAGGCAAACTTGCTTCTGTATTGCGTTTAATTAATCATTTATCTGCTGTGCTGTCATATTAATTATCAATATAAAGTAAGAGATATATCATCTCAGCTGGTTCTCTATCAGTTATATAGATATCTAGCTAGTTCCAGGTCTAAAAACGGTTGCAAAAAAGCCAAATAGCTAGTTCCTCATATCATGTATTTCAAACTTATATATTGTTACAAAAGAAACATCGTTTTTCACTAATCAAAATTTACTCATGCGGAAGTTATAACTAGCTAGCTACAGATGTAACGTAAGGATTCAAGTGAGGCCAAAGTTAGAGTTATATAGATATTCTGCACTCAAAAGTTCAGTAGATCTTACCTCTTTAACCAGCAGTTTTAATTCTAATGTAATAGACACGATTTATTGTTATAACATTTGAGTTTTATGTAAGGATTGATTATATTAAAGAATGATATACAGTAGAAAGTATTTGATATTGTAAAGATTCTGATAGGTTCTAAGGGGTTCAATGTTTGACATGACAAATCATTACTAGAAAAATGAAACAGGAGGGACAAAAGAAATAAAATTAGAAGGTGGTTTCAGAAAGTAAAAAAACGTAACTACTAATTTAATTCTTAGTTGGGGATTGGACACTTCTTGTCACATTTTGACTCTTGCACAAGACATTACATTATCTTGTGAACACAATATATATCAGATTTCTGATTTGACGGTTAGGATCTGATCTTTGTACCACTTGTTAGTAACATCACCAATAACCCTAGACAAGACCATCACAAAATTCATGGTCCTAATTATTACAGCAATGCCTTAAATTTCTAACACAAAAACTACATCTGTTTTATCAATGAGATACGCCCTAGATAGTTAAAGTAGCTACTTTTGTAGTATGTATAGGTTCATGATGTTTGTCACATCTCACAATAAAAACCTTAAATTCAGTGACCAAAGATGAAGAAGGTAAGAAACCCAAGGATAAAAAGATGAAACAAAATATGATTAAGCTATGAAACAAAACTTGAACTCGAGGATAATGAGGTGAAACTAGCTAGCTATAGGGTTAAGAGGGTGAAACGAAGTAGTAAAGCACAAAAGAAAACAACAGATTAAACAGTGGAATAGTTTGACTTTGTCAAATACCTAGAAATGAGTCCTTCCTTTTTAACTCTTTGAAAGTTTCTTGTTTTCAAACTATTATTAGAAACTCCACTCTGTAACTTAGCTTTTCATCATTATTATCTTCTTTACTTTATTCTCTTTCTTCTCCCCTATATACATTATTCTAGCAAAGAGAAGTCTATAAACTAAAGAGAAGCCTGAGAGGGAGAGAGAGAGAGGGAGAGATCAGAAAGATGGGGAGAGGTAAGATTGAGATAAAGAGGATTGAGAATTCAACAAACAGGCATGTGACGTATTCAAAGAGAAGACAAGGTCTTTTTAAGAAGGCTAAAGAGATCAATGTTCTTTGTGACGCTAAAGTCTCTGTTGTTATCGTCAATGGTTCTAACAAGATGTTTGAGTTCTGCAGCCCTGACACCAGGTATGTACTATATAATGTTTTTCATGTAATATATAGATCATGTTACTGGATGAAAGAAATATATATTTTGTGGGTTTTGGTATTTTTAGGGTTATTAAAGAAAATGAAAGTTTCTTGATTGTTGCAGTTTAGCTTCGCAGCTGCAAAGCTACCAGGACATATCCAGAACAAAGCTGTGGGATGCAAAGCATGAGGTTGGTTGCTTCTCTGTCTCTCTTTTCCAGTTTCTTTCCTTAGTTGGTTAAAGCATCTGCCATATATTGGGCTTCTCCTTTTGTAAAATGATAATCATTTGTTGCTTAAAATATGTCATGTAACTTCAAACACAAATTTCTATAAACAGATCCACATTTAGCTACCTAGGATTTGCACTTATATATATGTTCTCTTCAAAGATCTCTCTCTCTCTCTCTCTCTCTCTCTCTCCCCCTCCCTCCCTCCCTTCCTCCCTTTCTCGTAGAGAATGAACAGATCTGATAGTACATGCTAGTAGAAATATGTCAGTATATTTTCCTCATTGTTTTTATATCTTCTGGTAAAGTTTTTAAAATTAATTATAGATATTAAAGTGCTATTAATCAAAAAACTTGAAAATTTTAGTTCACGTTACAGATCTGAGCAGAAAATAGCTCTCTAAAATGCCTTCCGTTACAGATATAAATTTGTGTTTTGGTAATATTTTGAATGGATTTGTATGTGTAATTTTAAATCTGTATGATCTATAACACATTCTAGATTCGTATTTAACTAACTCTTTGTTGTTTGTGCGGATAAAATTAGGAACTTTCTAAAGAAATCGAAAGAATCGACAATGAAAATAAGAGCATGCAGATTAGGCTGAGGTAATTAGAATTCTGCACTAATGATGTTGTTTAGCTGTTAATATATGTTTGGGCGTTACTATATAAACTTGATTGTCTAGGCACTTGAATGGGGAAGATGTTACATCTCTGCACTTACCAGAACTGGCTTCCCTCGAAGCTACTCTTGATACTGGCCTTAGGAGAGTTAGAAACTGGAAGGCAAGTCTTTTAAAACATTTACAAGTATTAACAAGCTAGAGTTATTCTTTGTAATCGTAGCTATTATAATGTTTGATTAATTGATCTTCTTATGACATTTTTAGATGGAGGAATTCGACAAGATTGCTCAACGTGTATGTACATGATCAAAAACTTATGTTATTGCAAGTTCAATTTATGCTTTAATTGTATCTAGAAATTTGCTTGTCCTGAAACTAAAATATGTTTAATAAACCAATATTCAATCAGGATCAGGACTTGGAGGATGAAAATAAGCGCCTCAGGTACCTGCTGGTAAGAAGAATACATGCATACCGAATGCCGAATATATGCAGAAATTAGTATTTTGGGAATTAATTTTGTACACTTAGTCTTTTGTATATATTAATGTGAGGATAGTTTGGAAATTAAAGTAGTTTAGTTGTTAATTACAGCAACAACAAGAGATGGGAATGGCGGTTGCAGCAATGGACAGTAATGTGAGAGAATACCAACAACAGCAGATGCCCTTTGCATTCCGTGTGCAGCCCAATCAACCAAATTTACATGAGAGGATGTAATTCATTCATACACCATGCATGCACTACAAGTCCTCTCTTCAACTTAACTCGTGGATGGCTCATGATATCATCTTATTTAAATTTACTATGTTAGCTTTATGTTCCTTCTTTCTGTTTTTGTGATGGAGAAAACCCCAACTTAACTTTATCTGTGGGTCTTTATTTCTAATTTCCATGTACTGCTATGGTATATATGTTGGAAAATGTGGGTATTGAGCCCCACATTGTCAAGTCATTTTGAGCGGTTCTTGAGTGGGTGACGCTTGGAGTATGTTCTCTCCGTGAGAGTTTTCCGAGGCACTTTGAAACACTCAAAATGGTTAAGGGATGAATGAGATGTGATCATCTAAAGTTGCCTTGAAGGTGAAAATATTGTAAATAAACTTGTATCCCACATTAAAATGGAAAAAAGGGTTTCCATTGCTTTATATAGAATAACACTTTAGTAGTATCTAAAAGTGTTACTAAGGTGTTGCTCCATCTTCTATGTGCGCGCGTATGGGGTGCAAATTGTGGAATTTCGAGGGGTAATCCGAGGCTTGCGAAACCTTCGGGCTTGCCCGCGTGTGCGACGTGCGGACACAAATGTAACAGAAAATTGGCCCGAATAATCACAGACTAGTTTTGCTATTTTTCACTGGGCTTGGGCTCTTAAATAAATATTCATTATTCGGTATTTATTTTTATAAATACGAATATGAATTGATTTGACAGTTATAATTTAACGCGTTTTAATTAAATAAGAAAAGTAGTGCACACGTTTCTCTAAGCCTATATATTTTCGTTATAGGATTTAGGGTTAACTCACTAAACATATACAGCCGTCCTCCTAAACACAAACCCTACCTCTCTCTCTGTGATAGTTTCGTACCCGTTCAAACTCGCTGAAGGTGCTCGTTATCCGTAACGCCGTCGCTACCTCGTTTTATCCTGGGAGGTTATCGACTCGCACACACGGTGAGAGGCGAAATAGCTTTAAGGAGACAGTTTCAACTGGAATCGAGGATCTCTCTTCTGTTTATATCATTTCTTTCTCTGTTTGATTTCGTTTACTCACGCACACACTTATTTAATTTATATGTATTAATCGCAGATTGTATTCACAATATATGCACTAGCTTGTAGTAGCTAGTAAGTCGAACTTAATTGAGATTAAAAGTTCAATCGTGTATATTTTCTTTAAACAAAGGTTCATGTATATATGTTGTTGTACTGAATAAAACATAACGGACTTTTTTGTCAGAACATTTCAAGTATTTTTTTTGCCAGAACATTTCAAGTAAATTAAGTAAGAATGAAATAGTACTTGATTGACATCAAATTTAAATTTATATTAATTCTAAATAACAATTATAAGATGTAATATTTTTGTTGAATTAGTATGTTCTCCTCATAGGCATTTTAAGTAAATTCTAGTACTGCCTATAAACAATAGGTTACTTTATATTGTCATATTTCAAGTTGAATGCGTTAGACCTCTCAACGGATTTGATTTGGATCGGTTTTGAATAAGTTCATATTCATTTAAATTTGTTGGATAGGAATCAGAGCGGATCACATTTGGATTTTCGATATCATAATCCATATCCAATATATTAGGGTTTCAAAATATCAAATTGGACCTCCGGATTCATATAATTATACACTACATTTTATGCAAAAAAATTATATTATAGCCAGAAAAATATAATGATTTATCGAACTATGCTGATATAATGGTGTGCACGAGAGATTAAACATGATAAAATAACGTGAAAATACAATAAACAGCTTAAAAGAATAAATATAATGAAACATATTAAGGGTGCTAACTTGCTTCTAACATATTTGGTTTTATATAGTTAAATATAGTTCATATATAAAAAATTTTAACATATAATTTTTATTAGACCTAATTAGGCAAAATTCGTATCCACTTCTTTATGTATCGGATCAGATTATTGTCAAATCAGTTTATTTTTTATGCAATTCATATTCTCTTTTTAAGACTCGGGTCGGACCGGATCGCATGGGATATCCGATCTATTGAGAAGCCTATATGCCATATTCATTTCTAACCATTGCCTTCGCCACTAAAAACTCGCATGTGCGGTTCTTAGGGGGAGGGCTAGTTGGAGTCATCTAACATATATTTGGAGCTATGCTTACAGTTTAAAATTTATCCAATTCAATATATCAATTGTCAATCAACCTTCAGGCCACTTCGATAAAAAATCAGATTATTCTTTATAAATTTTTTATCGCATTATTTATAATAGATTAATATAATTAAAATAATACATTGATTAAATATGACAATGACATAATTTGTGTAATACCCTGCCATGAATTAAAAAGGTTACACCGTATTATGTTGGTGATTGAAGTTGATTAACGTAGCTGGTGGTCAGATCTGATGGGTAGAAATAGTGGCTGGATGTGGCGATTTTTGGTTGCTGGCAGTGATTTATCATTTTTTGGTGGTGATTTTTGATTTGACGGTGGTGATTTTATGTTTGACGGTGGTGACTTTCTAGTGGTCGTCGGAAGTGGTGGTGGCCGAAAATGGTGATCACCGGAGGTGGTAGTTGAATTAGATAGAAGATGATAAAATATTAAAATATTAAATAATAAATGAATGGTGAGAGATGAATATGATTTATTTAAATGAGTGGATATGATTATATCTCATATCTCACACTAGTAGAGGTTCTGGTAAGACCATATATATATATATTCATTTATTTTACTTAATAATCAAATAATCACGTTACTAAGAGTTAAATAAAATGTGGTGGTCATGAGGTGTATACATAAAATTTATGTAGCGGGTAATAATAATAATAATAATAATAATAATAATAATAATAATAATAATAATAGAAATGAGTATTATCATTGATTAACTTGTAAACATATATATAAATTAAACAAATGGTGTGGGAGGATTCGAACCTGAGGCTACTTCCCAAACTAAGCATGGAAAACAAGTGAGAGGGAACAAGGGTTATGTGTAATTGTTGTGCAAGACATGTCTGTACAATAACAAGACTAAGTCACATTGACAACCCTAAGATTAAGTTGTTTAATAATCAATTCTGTATTCGGTAATTGTCACACCCCCAACTTAAACAGCAAAATAAATATAGCTATTACATCATTTTAATGAAGAATACACAACCAAATCCAAGATCTTACAGTTTAGGGTTTGGAACAGCCCAACACTACCAACTATTACATCTGAATACAAATACCGAGTCCTCACACAACTATTATTACATATTCTACCTGTGCTCGAACATAAGCATCAGCATCACAGGTCTTACGGGCAGTCTGCTTGAATCTAACCATATCTGCTAGCTGTAATTTCAGGGTAAAGCAAGAAGTGAGCCGAATGCTCAACAAGTGCTAACAACACAACACAAAACATAAATCGAGATATACTTTTAAGAATGCCAATGGAAAGACATAACTAATGATAACGAGAGATAAAACTATGTGAGATGGCATCATTTTGCTTGTATCAAAACAATTTAAAAAAAAATCATGTCTTAATCAAAATCATTTTATGACGCTACGGATTACAGCCGGTGATCAGCCGCGAAGTAATCCCGAACCTCGCTGGGTTCTAAAACATTAACGGGAATCCCTAGGCAACTTTTAAGCCTAATATAAGTATGGAAAGGACTCGCGTCTCAGTCCAGATCCACTATTCAAGAAAACATTTATCCCCCTTTGGGACTGAAAACCCTTATTTTATTTATTTCAAAAGCTGATGCCGAATTGTAACAAAATCTCTTTTAACAGTACACATTTTTATTAAGGGAATATAGATCAACTCGAAACACGGGAAATATGGTACTAAATCTCAGGGCCATGATTCACAAAACTTTACTCTATTAGGGTAACTAAAAGGTTTTCACATGTCAGAACTTGGACAGGAAAATATGGTGAGACTAATGGATAATATGAAGGGGTAATGCCAAACTGGGCTTAAAGCAATGGTTTCTCGTCAAGGTACAGGTGTTGGATCATTAAGAAGATAAGCTTCACGAATACTATGGGTGTTAAGGTAATGATCTCTAGCTCAGGATGAATGTATATATCAGAATTGTCAAGCTTTAGGATAGGAAAGAGGGTATCAATCAATGAGGAATTAGGTTGGTAAGTTTCTATCTATCAAAGTTCAAGGTAAGGTTCTATAAGGGTTCAAGTATCAGGATGAGATATCAATACTTAGGAATCATCATCATGTTAATCAAAAGGATCAATCAAGTAATATAACAACTCTTTATTTTATCATGGCATTTAATTATCATGAAGAGACTTTTGAACTACTTGCAATACATACTTGAGGGTTCATGGCATCTCTATGTAATTCAAAGATAAGCGAGAGATACGCTTGATTTAAACATATCAAAATGACTCAGGATAATTGCATCGATAAATATGAACTGTTTATAATAAATATGAAGGTCAAGTTGAATCACTTGCCTTGAGATAGGCTGGTCTGGTCTGACTGGTAGGAGCAACTGGAGCTTCACTCGACTTTTATGGCAAGTTTTCCCTCGTCTCGAGATCCTACATAAATAATAATAATCCTCATTATAATATATTCTTACCATCTCAACCTATTTACAACCCGAAATTAAACACAGATGACACTTAGGCCTATATGCACTTAATTTATATCAACCTTTATATTTTAATTGTACACACGTAGCCACATAATCACATATCGTATATTAATACCAAATAACACCATAATGCAACACTAGGCTTGGATGATCTCGACTCACAACTTAAGTCACTTGGTCGCTAAACTAGACAAGATCTTCAAATTTTGGCTTCCTAACTCGATGTGCCTTTCCTAAATTATCCAAAACCTATTGACCCTCACTTGTGCCTTTTGCTCTACTGACCTTATACTATCTTACAACTATGGTGGTCGACCTAATACTCACTTCTAAGTGTTCTAAAACTATGTAATAAGTGAAAGTGCTCACTGGTACAAATTTCAGAATGACAACTATGGTTTCTTGAGTACATTAGACACTCTTAAACTACAAGTTTTCCTTCAAAAATTTTACACAAGACTCTCCTGACCTAAGGGCATCTCAAAAACTTGATGTGGCTCAAGGGCCTGGCTTGGGCCTTCTTGGACCTAAGCTAAAAGTCCAAGGTTCCCCTGTTTTTCTGGGCAGAAAATGCCCTGACTTGAATTAACTTGCGACACATGGTTCTAACTCATATCTTATGAACTATGGTTGGAAAAACTTCTCTGACACTCCCTCTAACTAAGGCCCAATTGGGCCTAATGAGGGCCTACCTATGACATGGTCAAATCTCCCTAATTCTAAGTTGCAACAAAACTGTCCCCTGCTAGACAGATTTTGTTATTCTACTTGTGCACCTAACCAAATGACATGCAAACCTCCAACCAACTCCTAAAACCTTTTATATACTCCCAATACTAACTTCTGGTAGCTTGGGCCTCAAAGTGCACACCAATGACATGATCAAAACTCACTCTAAACCTCAGGGTGCTATACTGATTTTTCTGCAGAAACTATAACTCTCATTTTCCAAGGTTTTGACTTGACAAACTCAACTAACAACAACTAAATACTTAAACCAAGACTTACACATGGCATTCTACTGAACTAACTCCCTTATTCTCAAAATAACCTTGGTGAGATCATCGTTACCTAAGGTACAATTATGGCAAAACAAAAGAGACTACACTTCACAAATCACAAATCTTCATGCTTTTGAAACAACAAGATATATATTTTTTTATAAAAGATAACCACGAATTATTACCATGCAACAAGGAGCATAAATCAATATTAACACATTATTCCTACTGAAATTAAGGCTCACTAACAAAATCTTTCCAAATGATCAAAATCTTACAACATTCTAAGAGAAATCCACATGCATGCATGCCTTCGGGTTTTTCAAACCAAAACAACACATTTTCTACATATGTTCTATCATAAAATTGACATGCAAGCCTAGCATAAGATATACCTAGATGATCACTTAGCATGCAAAGAGTTTTATCAAGACTTCACTAAGATTTTCATGTTATCATCACAAAAACACACAAAGTGGAACATGACAACCAAAACACCATCCATTCGGCTCCTATCAAGTCATGGCCAAATGGATTAGGGTGAAAACAACAATTGCATGAGTGTAGCATACTCATGTCTAGCCATTCTCAACCCTTTGCTACTATAACTCATGGTGAAAGCCTTGAATTCACAAGAATCAAGGATATTCACTTGGAGTTTTAACAAAACACCACCATGCAAGGTCAACACATAAGTTTTTCTACTCTAAACTCTTAAGATATACAAGAACAACATGTAGGGAGTAGGATTACTGTAACACCTCCGAATCCGGGGTCGGGGATCCGGGCTGTCACGAGTTCCATTTCCCTTAATAACACCCAATCTTAATAAATAATCAACTACTCTGTACTGTGACCCCACAATAAACACACACACCACAAGTTATAGTCTCAGAGATGAATATCCAAAAATAATCACAAGTCGCTTTATTCCACAATTATATGCCAATACACCTTAAACAGGTTTCTGAATAAATTTACATTTCTTTGCCATTATTACAATTCATAATATACATAAGTCTAATACATCAAAAGTTGAAAGCCTAGCCTATTGGTAGCTCCTACCTCAGCTACAGCGACATCAACACCTATAGGAAACTGCGAAACGTTTCCTATCCACTCGCGAATTGGGAGCTTGGTCCTGTTCATCTTGTCTATCTGATGTTGTGTGATGAAAGAAGAAAGCAAGGGTGAGCAGCAAGCCCACCAAAATAATATGTATAATAATTTACAATATATGAGCCTTCTCATAGTACTCATGAAAGTCTTGGTCAAAAGAAATGAACCAAGTTTGATATCTTAATGCGATGAAGTCGCAAAATATTCAGTATATATACATATATACTTTTCAAAATCTTGGAAGTCCTCTTCCATGCATAATATACACAGAGTTCCAGTTTATAACTGTATAAAAATATCGTTGCAAGGTGATCTCATATATCTAACCTTGTCTCAACGTTTTTCTGAAAATCTTTGTCTTGCATAAGATAATCATTTACTAGATATAAGTTTAAAAGATGAAGTTACAAGATACTCCAATATACTTATATCTTTTCCAAATACTACTTGAGCTACCACCGTTCAAGTTATAATTAGTTTCAAAAGTTCATCACATAGATGAGACTACAAGACCAGATTTGAATAGATTAAATCTTTAAAATATCATCAAAATAAAATGAAGTTACGAGATACTTCATTTGATGCAAACATCATTTTGAAAACTTGACCCTGCCAACACTCAACAATCGCCCAACCGTAGCCTTTCTATCGAAGTGCTCTGGGTAGTGTTGCAGAAATATCCAATTGGATGATGAACTCATTACGGGAGTTTGCCGCGCCAGGAAGACCACTTACGATGATCAGTCGTAGTAGTGCAACCCCACCATTTTCTACATGTAGAGGAGAACCTGTCGGATTTACTTGTCAACCGAACACTGAACTCCTAAGGAATGGACCGCCTTAGCGGAACTTCCAGGCCATTTGGGCCAATATAATAAGGCTGGGCCGGCGCCACTCGACCACTTACGCCACTCCTAGTTCAGATGAAATCCATGACTCTGAAATATAAAGCTCGTTCCCCCTTTCCCCAAGTAGAAACTTGTTGATACGGCTCCACCAAGAAGTCGTATCTAGTTGGAAAGGAGAACTCACCGATATTTCCCAGGCGATGCCTGTTAATGGATTATCTTGTTCCAAGAATTTTACTTCCCGAGTGTTGGGTAAGTAATCAATTCATTTATCAAAACAGCAACCTTGTTGCGAATATAAAACACACCACAGAGCCGGATCCCTCAGATTTTTGAGCGAGTATTTAAGTCCCCTTCAAAAAGGAAGATCTTAAATTTGAAAACGAGTTTTGGGATCCGCTCTAACCTTTAAAAATCATTTTGAAGACTCGAAAACACTTTAAAGAGTGTTTGGAGTAATGCTGATTTAATAAAGTAAATCAGTCCCGATATATTAGAAAATATCTGAATATTATTAAATAATATTCCCATAAGGATAATCTCTATATAAATAACTTGAAGTAGAAGTTGTAAAACTTATACTTGAAATGACTCTTAAATAACCAAAGATATACTTATACGAAAGTAATATCTTTATTTGAATAATCAAAAGTGAGTTTGATTATCAACACATTATTCTTTAATAAAATAAAGAATATTATTAAATAATAAGCGGAGTCATAATACCTCGAATGAATATTATAAATAATATTCATTAAATAAAATAATGGAGTCATACATCCTCAAATGAATATTTAAATAATATTCATCAAATAATATGAACTGAGTCATAAGCCCTCGAATGAATATTCAAATAATATTCAATAAATAATATAAAGGAGTCATAAGTCCTCGAATAAATATTCAAATAATATTCAATAAATAATATAAAGGAGTCATAAGTCTTCGAATGAATATTCAAGTAATATTCAATAAATAATATAAAGGAGTCATAAGTCCTCGAATGAATATTCAAGTAATATTCAATAAATAATATAAAATTATCGAATAAACCTTATTCGATTAATAGTTTTGAAAACTATAACCATACATATATATAAATATATATATATATATAAAATCTACTCGGGATCCTCGACTCCCGGTTTTAGAAAATGTTTTCACCTTTGGGTCCCTATACTAAGGGTATATGCAAATTACCGCTATTCTCTAGCATATGTATTATCAACTGAACCAACAGATATATATGGAAAGAATACGAAACAGGCATGCATATGTACCATATCACATGCTACAATATATCGCAAGAATTTGCTAATTTAACCATCATGCATCTATCACAAGATAATGCATATACAAGTGTATACATCACAACAACAGTATAACGGATAGAAAACTTGCCTGAGTGCTCCGGGTTAGACTTAAGCTTAGAGTGGGTCCGATAACCTATGAACAACAACATAAGTCAGAATTAAACCCCGGTCGCTTAAGAAACTAGACTTTAACCATTTAGAGTCCTAACGTTCGCTTTCGCGCTTAAAGATTTACTTAAGTCGCTCGAGTACCCTCGACTCCACCATTTTTAATAAATTAACCATTAAGAATTTTAAAGCGATTCTTTCGCGAGTATCTTACCAACTGCCTAATCCACTTTACACAAATGTTTCATACCCCAAATAGTCATTTAAAGTCCTTAACCAAGGTTTCAAAGTAAGGCGAGGGGTAATGGTTCGGTCGCAAAACGCCGTTACTTAAAACGGTCGTTTCTCCTAAACCGTATATCGGATTCAAACGAACCACATATCAAAACGAAGCTCGTAACATGAACTATCTAATCATGGCAATGGTCAAAACCTAACAGGGAGTTCTCGGGTCCTGATGTTAAGAGCAAAAACAGTCTAAAGTAAATCGGACATTACGACGGCTATGTTTACGCGATTTTCCAAATTTTTACCATTCCAAATCATATCAATCCAACTACTAATCAACAACAACTCAAGATACACATCAATGCTAATGATTTCAGTCATAATAAGCTCAAGGATCTCAATCCAATCATATATTATAACATCTCCAAATTCAACTAAACTACTTAACAATTAATCTCGAATCATGCTTATCATTCAAAATACTACTCATCCATCCAAACCATCTCCAAACTTCAACATTTAAACTTATTACTAAAGGGTGTGAAGATTTATACCTTTCTTGGAGGGTGGAAAGTTACTAGGAAGCCTTATGGAGCCTCCTACAAGCTTGATCTTTCCAAAGAAATCAAGAACACAAAGTTAGGCTTTAAAGTTTCTAAAAGTCCGATTGAAAGAACTGTAAAAATGAGGGTCTTACCCTGATAATTTGGACGAGACTTGTGAACAAGAGTTGTAGGCCATCTCAATACCTTTCCAACAAGCTATAGAACACAACATTTGAGTGAGTATTGAAGGAGATATGGCAGTTTAAAGTTGCTGGGTTTGTTTTGGCCGAGAGCTTTTGCTCTTGGAAGCAAAAGTCAACGTCTAATTTTTGTGTTTTATAATATTTGCTTGGTTGCTTCTCCTTTTTGCCTTGGAAAATGTTTTAGCTTTTTACCATGGTAAATTTTACATGGCTCAAAATCAACCAACAAAACAAAACCCCTTGTCATGCTTATGTCATCTTGCTTGTGTCATCTATTTGCCACATGTCTTTGTCTTGTGGTTTGATGATGTCATAATACCTTGGATTCTTGTACAAGCTTATCTCTTGGTTGCGTATTTATTTTACGGTTTGCTTAACTTTCGTTCTCGATACCCGTTTGAGGGATCATATCCGAGATCTCATTATTTGAGCTTCCCTAAATCTTTTCTAATATTTTATAATCCTTTAATGATCCTCATTTATAATCCTTGAATTAAAATCCTTTCAATCATGTTACCTTATACTCAATTCTGTCGGTATCTGGTGGATTTTCGGGAAAAATCAAAGTGTTCGAATTCGAATTATGACGACCTTTACATACATTCATTTACTTTATGGAATACTAATACGATCTTAGAATTTCCATAACAGTACTCCTATATAGCGTGGTCTGATAATTTTTCTTAATCAGCATAGTCAGCAAAAGTTACTATTCATCAAGGTTTCAAAAATTCCAAAAATTGGGGTTATTACAATTACTTGATAATAGGATGATTGTTTGAGTGAGAAATGAAGAAAGAAGGGGATGGAGGCTCAGTTTTTTGGGAATTGCCGAGAGGGGAGGGGGAAAAACCGAGAGGAGGGGGAGGAAAGGAGGAGTGTGGAAATGGTGGGGTGAATGTGGAGTAATAATCATGTTAGTTTGGTTTTTATTTGGCCAAAAGTGAGTGGATTTGAGATTTTACAAGAGTAACCTTCCAATATAGTTAGGTAGATTTGCATGCAAGGGTAAAGGGGTAATTTGGTTAGTAGAATGAAAGTGAGTGGGGTTGGAAATGTCTTCCTTGCCCCTTAGTTGAATTGGAAGAGTATTTGCATGCAAGGGTAGCCATGTAATTTGCTAATTATAACAAATAAAATTTATAAAGATTTATTTTTATAAAATAAAATACAAGTTCAAAAATTATAAAATTTATATCATAAAATAACTTGGATTTTTAGAGACTTTATAAAATCATTTTCAAAATTTGTGAACAAAATACCTTTTAAAAGAAATTTTTTCCAAAGCTTAGAATATTCCTTATAAGTCAAAATAAAGAAATTAAATAAACTCTTGCTTTGAAAAATCATATACTACACAAAGCAAATTTATATTGCAGAAATTTTCACTCACACTAGCGTACAATCATTGAATATATTTTCATTTGACTTTAATATTATACCCAATCCACAAATAATATTACATAAAATGCCGGTCGTAACATCCTCTCCCCCTTAAGGGATTCTGTCCCCAGAATCTAAGAGAAAAGATGAGGATGCCGGGAACGCATATCAGACTCTAACTCCCAAGTCGACTCTTCGACCTTAGGGTTCCTCCAAAGTACTTTTACTAACTTTACTAACTTATTTCTAAGACTCTTTACTTTCCAGTCGAGTATTTTAACCGGTTGCTCCACAAATGACAGGTCTGCCTGAATTTCTACAGGTTCATATTCTATCACATGGCTAGCGTCAGGATTGTACTTCTTAAGCAACGACACATGGAATACATTATGCACATGCTGATACTGAGGTGGTAAGGCCAACTCATAGGCCACCTTTCCCACTTGACTCAAAATCTCAAAAGGACCTATGTATCTAGGTGCTAACTTCCCTTTCTTGCCAAATCTCATCAACCCTTTTCTAGGTGACACCTTCAGCAACACAGCTTCACCAATTTGGAATTGAACGTCCTTACGCGCTGGATCCGCATACTTCCTCTGTCTATCTTGAGCAGCAAACAACCTTTTCTGAATTAACTTGACCGAGTCATGCAACTGTTGTACCAATTCCGAGCCGAGAATTCTTCCTTCTCCCACTTCATCCCAACTTGTTGGTGATCTACATTTTCGCCCGTACAAAGCTTCGTATGGTGGCATGCCGATACTGGAATGATAGCTGTTGTTGTAAGAGAATTTAATCAACGGCAAATGGTCGTCCCAACTTCCTGCAAAATCGATTGCACAATTGCGCAACATGTCTTCAATCGTTTGAATTATCCTTTCACTCTGGCCATCAGTCTGCGGGTGGTACGCCGTGCTCATATTCAACTTTGTGCCAAGACATTCCTGAAATTGCTTCCAGAATCTCGAGTTAAATCGGGGATCTCTGTCTGAAACTATTGATACAGGTACTCCATGCCTTAGTACGATTTCGCGCACATACAGATGAACCAACTTGTCCAGTGACGACTTTTCATTTATTGGAAGGAAATGCGCCGACTTCGTAAGACGATCAATTATAACTAGACCTGGCAAAATGGGTATGGATCCGAAGAACCGAACCGAAATCTATGGATCCGAGATCCGATCCGAGATCCGAATTATATAATCCGATAATTATCCGAAAACCAAATTAAACTAATCCGAAAATTATCCGAACCGAAAATTTAACCGAAAATGATCTGAAATACTAGATCCGATTATAAATTGGAACCGAACAAAATTGATTCATATAATATTCGAACTGAATATGATCTGAAATAAGCAAAATTCATACTTAAATGTATCTTATATTCATGATAATTTAATTATTTAAATTATAAATTAATGTAAAAGTACCTTATATTATATTAAAAGTACTACATTTAATAGAAAGATATTTTTTTAAGTCTCAAAACATGAAAAAATAAATAAGTTACAATCCGAAATATCCGAACCAAATTTAATCCGAACCGAATTTTATCCGATTTTTATCCGAATTTCATCCACTTTTGATCCGAATTAGACCCGAATCGAATCACATCCGATCCGATCCGAATGACCTCCAATTATATCATAATCCGAAAGTGGAACCGATCCGAAATATATCCGATCTGAAACCGATCCGATTATCCGATTTGCCAGGTCTAATTATAACCCATATTGCGTCATGTCCGGATTTCGTTTGCGGTAGTCCCACTATAAAGTCCATAGCGATATTTTCCCATTTCCATTCTGGAACCTTCAGGGGCTGAATTAATCCGCTTGGTCGTTGATGTTCTGCCTTTACTTTCTGACAAGTATAGCACTTCGCAACCCATTCTGTCACGTCTCGCTTCATATTTGGCCACCAAAAGTTCTTCTTTAAGTCTCGATACATCTTGGTGCTTCCCGGGTGGATTGAAAATTTCGAATTGTGGGCTTCATGGATGATCTCATTCTTTAATTCAGGTACATGGGGAATCCATATTTTGGATGAAAACCTTAGTATCCCTTGCTCATCCCTTTGAGTATTAATCTCCTCTCCAGATAACTGATTCTTCTCTTTTTCCATTACTTCCTCTTGACACTTCTTTATCTTTTCTACTAGTGTTGGCTGAAAGGTCATTGCACGACAAACTTCCTCGACTTTTCCATAAGCACAAAGTTCCAATTCCAATCTTTCGATTTCTTCAGATAACTCTTTTGATGTTATCATCATATTCAATCTCTCCTTCCTACTCAGAGCATCGGCCACTACGTTCGCCTTTCCAGGATGGTACTTTATCGAATAGTCATAGTCCTTGATCAATTCCATCCATCTCCTCTGCCTCATATTGAGCTCTTTTTGAGTAAAAATGTAATTTAAACTCTTGTGATCCGTGTAGATTTCACACTTCTCTCCATAGAGGTAATGTCTCCAGATCTTGAGTGCGAACACTATGGCGGCTAGTTCCAAGTCATGTGTCGGGTACTTTAACTCATGCGGCTTCAACTGTCTTGACGCATATGCGATCACTTTACTGTGTTGCATCAACACACAACCCAAACCCTTATGTGAAGCGTCGCTGAATATTACAAAATTCCCTTGATCATCTGGAAGTACCAACACCGGAGCTGTTACCAACTTCTGCTTTAACTCTTGAAAGCTATCTTCACATTCTGCACTCCATTCAAACTTTTAATTCTTTCTGGTTAACTTGGTCAATGGCGTGGCGATCTTCGAGAAATCCTTGACGAATCTTCTATAGTATCCGGCCAATCCTAGAAAACTTCGCACTTCCGTAGGAGTCTTTGGCCTCTCCCAACTCATAACTGCCTCAATCTTGGCCGGATCCACTTTAACTCCCTCATTTCCAATAACATGCCCCAAAAATTGAACTTCCTTTAACCAAAACTCACATTTGGTAAACTTGGCATACAACTTCTCTTGTCGGAGTATCTCCAATGCTATCCAGAGGTGCTGCTTATGTTCTTCTTCCGACTTAGAATAAATAAGAATGTCATCAATGAATACCACGACAAATTTGTCCAAATACTTCTTAAATACCCGATTCATCAGATCCATAAATGCGGCCGGAGCGTTGGTCAATCCAAACGGCATTACTAGGAATTCATAATGCCCATATCTGGTCCTGAATGCGGTCTTAGGAATATCTTCTTCTTTGATCTTTAATTGATGGTATCCCAATCTCAAATCAATCTTCGAAAAGCATTTTGCTCCCTTCAACTGATCAAAAAGGTCATCTATCCTTGGTAGCGGGTAGCAGTTCTTGATCGTCACCTTATTCAACTCCCGGTAATCTATGCATAGACGCATACTCCCATCTTTCTTCCTTACAAACAGAACAGGTGCTCCCCATGGCGACGTACTTGGTCGTATCACTCCTTTATCCAATAATTCTTGCAGCTGGCTCGCCAACTCTTTCATTTCTGTTGGTGCCATCCTATATGGGGCCTTTGAAACTGGTTCCGTGCCTGGAGCAAGGTTGATCTCGAACTCAATTTATCGATCTGGTGGTAAGCCTGGTAGTTCGTCGGGAAACACATCGGGGAACTCGTTAACTACAGGAATATCTTCCATTCTGAGGCTGTCTCTCTCTGAATCCACTACATATGCTATGAACGACTCACAACCTTTTCTAAGTAACTTCTTAGCCTGAACAACTGTAAGAAATAGTTGCTCTTGCCTTTGCCCCTTAAATACTACATTCTCTCCACTCTTCGTCTTTAAATACACTCTCTTGGTCTTACAATTTATCTGAGCGCTATTCTCTCCTAACCAATCCATTCCTAAAATTATATCAAACTCTCCCAACTTGAAGAGTATCAAGTCGGCTGAAAACTTATACCCCGAAATATCAATCTCACACTTTGGACAAAATTGATTCACAGGAATCTTCTCTTGTTTCGCAATTACCACATTTACTACCTCACTCATAACCATTTTATCACATTAGAGCTTATCAACAAAAGATTCTGATATGAAAGATCTTGTTGCTCCCGAATCAATCAATACTTTAGCTTTGACATTATTGAGTAAAAGTGTACCTGCCATCACCTCATAATTCTGAACAACATCCTTCATCTTCAAATCAAATGTCCTTGCTGTTGCTTGCGGGGTTGGTGCAGGTGGTGGAGGTAATGCCAATATCTCAGTTGGCACGCTTGCACTGGTACTTGCCACGTTCATCAGAGCTTTGACTGGTCCGGTTGCCTTACACTCCCTAGCCATGTGTCCAGTCTTCCCACACTTGTAGCACGTAACTCCTGGCTTCGGCATCTGGCACTCATTCACCAAATGTCCCTTCTGATTGCACCTATAACAGGTCATGCTCAGCTTATTGCATACTCCGGGGTGCCTTTTCCCACAGTGCTTGCATTCCGGTCTCTGGAACCTGTTTTCTCCAACTTGCCCTTGGCTTGCCTGGTTGTTCCCTTTTGATTCTTGCCTTTTGCCCAAATTTCCCTTCTTTTGAAAATTTCCGCCCTTCTGGAAACCAATCCTCTTTATATTCCGATCTTGCGAACTTCCAGCTTCAGACTTTTCTCCATAAAATGGAACCTTCCTCTTCTTGTTATCCCTCTCTTTCCTTGACTGCATCCCATTATTCTCAATCAGAGCAGCTTTCTGTACTACTCCCGCATAAGTTTCAAGCTCAAACATAGCCACCCTATCTCTGATCCAAGGCTCCAATCCTTGCTGAAATTTCTTTGCTTTTTCCTCCTCAGTGCTGGTATACTTTGTCACAAACCTTGACAACTCAATGAACTTCTTCTCATACTCCAATACAGTCATGTTCCCTTGCTTCAACTCAAGAAATTTTAGCTCCATCTGATTCTGCATGTACTTAGGGTAATACTTGTCCAGAAATAACTTCTTAAATCTCTCCCAAGAAACCTGCTGAGTGACTTCCATAGCCTTTACTGATTCCCACCAATAGATGACTTCTCCCTTCAAGAAGTAAGTAGCATATGGCGTCTTCTGATCGTCTCCTAACTGTACCAACTCAAAAGCCCTTTCCATCTCCTTGATCCATGTGTTAGCTATCACTGGATCAGTGGTATCATGAAATGCAGGTGGATTCACATTCTGAAAAGCCTTGAAGGTGACAATTTGTCTAGGTGGTACTGGTGGTTCAGGTGGTTGGTGTGGCTCACGGTTATCTTGGTTTTCAATTCGTTGTTGAAGAGTTAGTTGTTGTTGAGCTATAGCATTGGTTTGCTGTTGCAAGGTTTCCAATAGTCGAAGAATATTTGGGTCTGTGGTGGAGGTGGTTGTTGGGTTCTTCTTTTTGGGAGGCATGATCCTGAAATAAGAGTTGTATCAAAACATATATGAATGATAAAATGATTCGAGGGTATCACATGGCATTCTCATTTACATATGGGGTCAAGTTTCCAAATTAAGTAGATATGATGATAAAAACATAAAATAACAGTTGAGAGCAAATGGAACAATAGCACATAATTATTGAAATTTTAAAGGTCACAGTATATAGGATTGGGACATAGTCTGATTCTAGGAATAACAGGCTTATTTAAAGGAAAAACGGAAACAACTGGGGATTCCATAGAGTCTGATAGTACAACAACATGAAAGGTAAATGGAAAGAACTAAGGCTCCACTCCATCTGAACGGGGCTTGGTAGTCTTTTCCTCTCGAAGCGTCTTCACAATGCTCTGGAGCTCATCTGCCACCATCTGAATGACATACTGGCTGGTACGGTCCCGGTACGCTGGCATCTCCTCAAGCTTAGTGTTGACGTACTGAACCAAGGTCTCAAGTCTCGCAGTCATCTGCTCCTTGGGCTTCCCTTCGTAGTTTCGGCTGTCCGGATACACGTTCTTCAGTCGGTCTATCAGTCGGTCGTACTTGCACTGAAGCATGTCGAACTCGCGCCTCAACTCAGCATACACTGTGAAAGCAATAGTGTCGTCCGACCCAGAGGATGACGAGGAATGCGCCCTTTGCTGACAACCAGTAAGAGGAGTATTAATAATAATTTACTTAACCTACTCTCTCGCATAATATCTATAACCTACACACAAATCCTATAACCTATTTGGGCTGTCCAGGGACTCTAAACCGTAGCTCTGATACCAAAACCTATCACACCCCCAACTTAAACAGCAAAATAAATATAGCTATTACATCATTTTAATGAAGAATACACAACCAAATCCAAGATCTTACAGTTTAAGGTTTGGAACAGCCCAACACTACCAACTATTACATCTGAATACAAATACCGAGTCCTCACACAACTATTATTACTTATTCTACCTGTGCTCGAACATAAGCATCAGCATCACAGGTCTTACGGGTAGTCTGCTTGAATCTAACCATAGCTGCTAGCTGTAATATCAGGGTAAAGCAAGAAGTGAGCCGAATGCTCAACAAGTGCTAACAACACAACACAAAACATAAATCGAGATATACTTTTAAGAATGCCAATGGAAAGATATAACTAATGATAACGAGAGATAAAACTATGTGAGATGGCATCATTTTGCTTGTATCAAAACAATTTAAAAAAACAATCATGTCTTAATCAAAATCATTTTATGACGCTACGGATTACAGCCGGTGATTAGCCGCGAAGTAATCCCGAACATCGCTGGGTTCTAAAACATTAACGGGAATCCCTAGGCAACTTTTAAGCCTAATATAAGTGTGGAAAGGACTCGCGTCTCAGTCCAGATCCACTATTCAAGAAAACATTTATCCCCCTTTGGGACTGAAAACCCTTATTTTATTTATTTCAAAAGCTGATGCCGAATTGTAACAAAATCTCTTTTAATAGTACACATTTTTATTAAGGGAATATAGATCAACTCGAAACACGGGAAATATGGTACTAAATCTCAGGGCCATGATTCACAAAACTTTACTCTATTAGGGTAACCAAAAGGTTTTCATATGTCAGAACTTGGACAGGAAAATATGGTGAGACTAATGGATAATATGAAGGGGTAATGCCAAACTGGGCTTAAAGCAATGGTTTCTCGTCAAGGTACAGGTGTTGGATCATTAAGAAGATAAGCTTCACGAATACTATGGGTGTTAAGGTAATGATCTCTAGCTCAGAATGAATGTATATATCAGAATTGTCAAGCTTTAGGATAGGAAAAAGGGTATCAATCAATGAGGAATTAGGTTGGTAAGTTTCTGTCTATCAAAGTTCAAGGTAAGGTTCTATAGGGGTTCAAGTATCAGGATGAGATATCAATACTTAGGAATCATCATCATGTTAATCAAAAGGATCAATCAAGTAATATAACAACTCTTTATTTTATCATGGCATTTAACTATCATGAAGAGACTTTTGAACTACTTGCAATACATACTTGAGGGTTCATGGCATCTCTATGTAATTCAAAGATAAGCGAGAGATACACTTGATTTAAACATATCAAAATGACTCAGGATAATTGCATCGATAAATATGAACTGTTTATAGTAAATATGAAGGTCAAGTTGAATCACTTGCCTTGAGATAGGCTGGCCTGGTCTGACTGGTAGGAGCAACTGGAGCTTCACTCGACTTTTATGGTAAGTTTTCCCTCGTCTCGAGATCCTACATAAATAATAATAATCCTCATTATAATATATTCTTACCATCTCAACCTATTTACAACCCGAAATTAAACACGGATGGCACTTAGGCCTATATGCACTTAATTTATATCCACCTTTATATTTCAATTATACACACGTAGCCACATAATCACATATCGTATATTAATACCAAATAACACCATAATTCAACACTAGGCTTGGATGATCTCGACTCACAACTTAAGTCACTTGGTCGCTAAACTAGACAAGATCTTCAAATTTTGGCTTCCTAACTCGATGTGCCTTTCCTAAATTATCCAAAACCTATTGACCCTCACTTGTGCCTTTTGCTCTACTGACCTTATACTATCTTAAAACTATGGTGGTTGACCTAATACTCACTTCTAAGTGTTCTAAAACTATGTGATAAGTGAAAGTGCTCACTGGTGCAAATTTCAGAATGACAACTATGGTTTCTTGAGTACATTAGACACTCTTAAGCTACAAGCTTTCCTTCAAAACTTTTACACAAGACTCTCCTGACCTAAGGGCATCTCACAAACTTTATGTGGCTCAAGGGCCTGGCTTGGGCCTTCTTGGGCCTAAGCTAAAAGTCCAAGGTTCCCCTGTTTTTCTGGGCAGAAAATGCCCTGACTTGAATTAACTTGCGACACATGGTTCTAACTCATATCTTATGAACTATGGTTGGCAAAACTTCTCTGACACTCCCTCTAACTAACGCCCAATTGGGCCTAATGAGGGCCTACCTATGACATGGTCAAATCTCCCTAATTCTAAGTTGCAACATAACTGTCCCCTGCTGGATAGATTTTGTTATTCTATTTGTGCACCTAACCAAATGACATGCAAACCTCCAACCAACTCCTAAAAACTTTTATATACTCCCAATACTAACTTCTGGTAGCTTGGGCCTCAAAGTGCACACCAATTACATGGTCAAAACTCACTCTAAACCTCAGGGTGCTATACTAATTTTTCTGCAGAAACTATAACTCTCATTTTCCAAGGTTTTGACTTGACAAACTCAACTAACAACAACTAAATACTTAAACCAAGACTTATACATGGCATTCTACTGAACTAACTCCCTTATTCTCAAAATAACCTTGGTGAGATCATCCTTACCTAAGGTACAATTATGGCAAAACAAAAGAGACTACACTTCACAAATCACAAATCTTCATGCTTTTGAAACAACAAGATATATATTTTTTTATAAAAGATAACCATGAATTATTACCATGCAACAAGGAGCATAAATCAATATTAACACATTATTCCTACTGAAATTAAGGCTCACTAACAAAATCTTTCCAAATGATCAAAATCTTACAACATTCTAAGAGAAATCCACATGCATGCATGCCTTCGGGTTTTTCAAACCAAAACAACATATTTTCTACATATGTTCTATTATAAAATTGACATGCAAGCCTAGCATAAGATATACCTAGATGATCACTTAGCATGCAAAGAGTTTTATCAAGACTTCACTAAGATTTTCATGTTATCATCACAAAAACACACAAAGTGGAACATGACAACCAAAACACCATCCATTCGGCTCCTATCAAGTCATGGCCGAATGGATTAGGGTGAAAACAACAATTGCATGAGTGTAGCATACTCATATCTAGCCATTCTCAACCCTTTGCTACTATAACTCATGGTGAAAGCCTTGAATTCACAAGAATCATGGATATTCACTTGGAGTTTTAACAAAACACCACCATGCAAGGTCAACACATAAGTTTTTCTACTCTAAACTCTTAAGATATACAAGAACAACATGTAGGGAGTAGGATTACTTGATAATAGGATGATTGTTTGAGTGAGAAATGAAGAAAGAAGGGGATGGGGGCTCGGTTTTTTGGGAATTGCCGAGAGGGGTGGGGGAAAAACCGAGAGGAGGGGGAGGAAAGGAGGAGTGTGGAAATGGTGGGGTGAATGTGGAGTAATAATCATGTTAGTTTGGTTTTTATTTGGCCAAAAGTGAGTGGATTTGAGATTTTACAAGAGTAACCTTCCAATATAGTTTGGTAGATTTATATGCAAGGGTAAAGGGATAATTTGGTTAGTAGAATGAAAGTGAGTGGGGTTGGAAATGTCTTCCTTGCCCCTTAGTTGAATTGGAAAAGTATTTGCATGCAAGGGTAGCCATGTAATTTGCTAATTATAACAAATAAAATTTATAAAGATTTATTTTTATAAAATTAAATACAAGTTCAAAAATTATAAAATTTATATCATAAAATAACTTGGATTTTTAGAGACTTTATAAAATCATTTTCAAAATTTGTGAACAAAATACCTTTTAAAAGAAATTTTTTCCAAAGCTTAGAATATTCCTTATAAATCAAAAATAAAGAAATTAAATAAACTCTTGCTTTGAAAAATCATATACTATACAAAGCAAATTTATAATGCAGAAATTTTCACTCACACTAGCGTACAATCATTGAATATATTTTCATTTGACTTTAATATTATACTCAATCCACAAATAATATTACATAAAATGCAGGTCGTAACAGTAATTGTATTTTTTAAGTCTGTAAAAATGGTTAGAAGTTTAGACTGGGGAATTTTTCTGTAAATAGATTCAAGCTAAAGAATAAACTTTGGAAGAAGATCAAGCCATGATCATGCCTCAGAGAAAAGATGTAGAATTTCGGAGTTGAATAAATTTGTTCTATGAAAAATGCTCTAAGTCAAGATTTCGACAAGTCACTATTTAAGTTATATCGAGAAGTCATTCTAGAAGTCCAAAATGACTTGTAGAGAAGTTCAAAATGACATATAGAGAAGTCTCAGAAACATCGACAAGTCAAATGAAGATATAGAGAACTGGAGATATCGACAAGTCATTTCTGCATGTAGAAATCTCAGAGATATCAACATGTCAAATAAAGATGTGAAGAATTGGAGATATCGACAAGTCAATTTATATCGATAAGTCAAACTATTTATATAGAGATCTCAGAGATATCGACAAGTCATTTCTACATGTAGAGATCTCAGACATATCGATAAATCATTTCACATGCAAGGATCTAGAGACCTCGACAAGTTAAGTATACCCATAGAGAACTCAGAGATATCAATAACTCATTACACTTATTGATATGTCACTTCTCCATAAAATAAATTGGAGATCTTGACATACTACCTCAAATTCAGAATACAGACAAGTTCAAGATTCAAGATTATCAGTCAACAAACAATTCATTCACTGAATTGGAAAGTCTACAAAGCAGCTTGAAGAATACAAGATCAAGGGTCAAGATTAACTGGACAAAGGTGGTCACAGACCTGCAAGATTCTGCACAGATTTTCTAACACCAGAATAGGAAATAGACAAGGTTGCTTTAGAAATTGGTTTAGTACATTTTAGTGCAAGTTTTGTAAACCCATGCTGCTAGTCTATAAAGCATGCACGGTCCTTAGTTCACAAGTAACAAACATATCTAGAATTTCTTGTATTATCTCAAAATAGAAGTCGAGTTCTTATTTTCTTAAGAACACGGATTTGTAGCAATACAAGCTTGATTAATATAATTAAGTGAGTTTTTGATATATTGTGTTTATGTTCATTCTGCTAAACATAATATCTACATTTTTATAACTGCTTTGTTCAAATCATAATCCAAAAAGCTTCAAATAAAGAAAAATTCAAGAAACACATTCACCCCCCCCCCTCTGTGTTATATTTTATAGCATTCAATATTTAACAAGTGGTATCATAGAAAAATCTGAAAGTAAACATATAAAGATCTTGGAAGAATGAGTGCTCAAAAATTGACGAGCATCAAGATACCAGCCTTTGACAAGGTCAACTACACACTGTGAAAAAAGAAAATGATGTTGTTCATAAGGATGACCAACCTCATGCATGTTCAGATTCTTAAGAATGGACCTTTCATTCCTATTGTGAGAGTTTCCGAATCTATAGAAGAAGATATGGTTATACCAGCACATTACAGACCTAAAGACCTATTAACCTACACAGAGCCTGAAAAGGAAAAGGTTGCACTGGGTAGCAGTCTACAACTCATATTAATTGAGTCTCTTGATAATGTGATGTACACAAACATTGTCAACTGTGATTCTGATAAACAAATTTGGGAAAAGATTGAGATACTGTGTGAGGGGACATAGGAAGTTAGATCTAAACAAAGGAGAATCTTGGTGTCACAATATGAGGGTTCATGGCCAAGTTTAAAGAAGGAATTACTGAAATTTTTGAAAGATTCAACAAATTTATTAATGACTTGCAACTTCATGATAAATATTATGAAGCTGAGGAGGTTAACCTAAAGTTTTTGCTTGCCCTTCATGACCATCTTGAACATAAGATATCTGCTATTAGAGAAGGAAGAGACTTGAGCAGGATGATATTGGAGGTTCTATACGGGCTTCTGAAAATATATGAGCTTGAAATATTACAAAGAAAATGATTGAAAGCAAACCAATGACATGTAATAGATGGATCTAGTGCCTTGATGGTCAATGACAGTACAATAGTACAATACTTGAAGATGAACAAGAAACTCAAACTCCAGTCACTCACACTATTGAGCAAAAGAACAAGAAGCCCCAGAAATAAGTCATATTGGAGCTAGAGGAAGATGAGTATTATACCCTTGATGAGCTAGATGAGATGGATCAATCTATGACTTACCTTGCTAGAAAATTTTCTAACATTAAGATGAAAAATCCAAAGTATTTCAAGAGTAAGGGACAAACCTCAAATATCAACAACTGCAAAGGAAAAACTCAGTATAACTCAGGTGGCAAAGGTGGCTATAAAACTGGATCTGTTGATAGATAAAATATTAGGTGTTATAACTATGATGAGTTGGGCCACTTTGCAAATGAGTGTAGAAATCCAAAGAAAGTGAAGAAGGATAAAGCTTACTTGAAGTTGGAAGCAAAGTATGAATCTCTCTTGAGAAAATAACAGGGAAAAGTTTACATAGCTGAAGGCAAGAGTTGGGATGACAGTGATGAATATGATGATAATGAAGAATTTGGAAATTATGCACTCATGGCTTTAGAGCAAGGAGAATCATCATCATCAAAATCAGAGGTACCAACTCTAACTACCATTGATTTAAATACAAGCCAGTATAAAGAAATTGTTGAAAAGATGAGTGTAGAAATATTTCACATCCACACAAGCATGGTGGCAGCTACTGAGAAAGTTAGTAGACTATCAAAGATAAATGAGAAGCTTGAGATTTAAAAGCAAGAATTGAAATTGCATCTTGTTGAGCTTGAAACAGTCAAGTAAGAAAATGAATATCTGAAAAACAAGCTCAAATGTGCAAGTGAAATTGAAGCAGTGTTGAGGGAAAAATTGGAAAAGAATGAAGTGAAATTGAAGACCTTTAAAATGTATCTCAGTTGGTTGGACAATACCATAAGAAAAACAAACCATGCGCTAATACATTTATTGGTTTGAACTATGATTCCTTGAACAGTAACAAGAAAAAATGAAGGTGACAAAGGGAAAGCAAATGCAAATCAAGATGTCCCAGTTATACTGAGAAAAGTAGATGCACCTTTGTTCAAGGCATATGAGGTTAATTTCAGTGAGGTTGAGTTGGTCATCAAGCAAGAACTTTCAGATGAAGACACTGAAAAGAAGGATGCAGAAACCACAACCATAAATAAACCTGAAAAGAAACCAATAGTCTATCAAGTTATCAAGACACTAATTAAAGAGGTTAAAACAAAGAATGATGGGAAAAAGAAAAAGAAGAGGAATGGAAAAATAGTTGTGAACAAGAGCAACAACTATGCCTTTGTTGCAGATGCTCCCAGGAAGCAGTGTCAAAGACGTGGCTCAACAAATCACCTAACTCACCTTTGTAAAAAGGATGTTAGTGAGCCAAAGTTGGGATCTTGCAAATACAATGAAGCATCGGCTAAAGAACCTTATTTATTCTGTGATAAATTTGATTGCATTCCTTGCAGTATGAAAGTGATGACAAGCTGTCATAAACTGAGAGTAGACCTTAAAGAAGTTAATCTTGGATCTACAGCTAAAAAGAAAAATGCAAATCAATCAATAAACACTTTTCTTTTTTAATCATCAAATTTTACTTCTGCTACTTCAGTGAAAAAGAAGAAAGTACCCAACACTGCTTGGGTAGCTAAACAGATTTAATCCTCATTGTGTGCAAGTCAAGGTGAAGAGAGTCATATGGATCATTGATAGTAGATGCTCCAGACATATGACGGGTGATAAGGCCCTGCTATCATAATTTGAGGAGATGGCTGGCCCATTGGTGACTTTTGGAGACAACAACAAAGGATTCACAATGGGATATGACAAGTTGATCTCTGGAAATATTGTCATAGAAGATGTAACACTGGTTGTTAGACTTAAAGTTAATCTTCTAAGTGTCAGCCAATTTACTGACAAAGGATTCAAGGTAAATATTGAAAAAGAAGACTGCTTAATTATCAGTAAAAAGACTGGTGAAACTACTCTGAAATGAGTTAGAAAAGGAAACTTATTTGTTGCAGATTTGAGTTCAGCAAATAAGGGTGGTATTTGTTGCTTCTATATCAAGACATCTATTGAGCAAAGCAAGTTGTGGCACAAGAAACTCTCTCACCTGAATTACAAAACAATTAATACCTTGGTGAAAAAGGAATTAGTGAGAGACATGAGAAATTTGGAATTTGCTCAAGATGAAGTTTGTGAGGCTTGTCAAAAAGGAAAAATGAAAAGGTATAGTCACAAAAGTAAAATTGTGAATTACATAAGTGCACCATTGTAACTTATTTACATGGACATGTTTGGACGAGTTAATGTCATATCTATTTCTAGAAAAAAAATATGCACCGGTGATGGTTGATGACTACTCAAGGTACACATGAGTAAAACTTATGCATTCAAAAGAAAAAACTCCACACATCATTATTGAACATATAAAGAAAGTTGAAAAGCAGGTTGAAGATCAAAACTATGTAAAGAGATTGAGAAGTGATAATGACACAAAATTCAGGAATGCAGCATTGAGTAAATTCTACAAAGACAAAGGCGTTGTTCAAGAATTTTCATCTGCAAGAACACCTCAACAAAATGGTGTTGTTGAAAGGAAAAATAGAACTTTAGTTGAAGCTTCCAGAACAATATTGCAAGATGCCAATATGCCAACAAGTTTTTGGGAAGAAGCTATGAATACTGCATGTTATACTCAAAACATATATTTGATCAACAAAAACCACGGCAAATTACCTTACTCAATTCTATAAAAAAGAAAGCCTACTATGAAGCATCTACATGTGTTTGGAAGCAAGTGTTTTGTGCTAAAAGACAACTATGTATATGTGGAAAAATTTGACTATAAGATTTTTGAAACAATTTTCTGGGATATTCATTGGAGAGAACTGCCTAGAGAGTTTATGTGCTTGAATATAAGAAAATTATGGAAAACATATATGTGACTTTTGATGATGATAAGTGTTCAGGCTTAAAATTCCTTGATGAAATGAAGCTGAAACTTTGAAGTTTGAAAATCTCAATATTGACAGTGATTTTGAGGATGATGCCGAGATCACACAAAAAATAGAATGGAGTTAGAAACAACTGAACAAGTAATCCATGAAAATGAAACTTCTAATCAAGAAAGAATTTCATCTGAGTTTGATGGCACAAACTCAGGGGGAGAAGAAGATGGTGATTCTGGAAGTCATGCCAATGGTGAAAGCAATTCTAGTCAACAAGATCGCACCAGGAAATGGGATAGTCACACTAAAGATGCAATAATTGGTGATCCAAATGTTGGAGTGAGAACTAGAAGTACTACTGCAAATGAATATTTGCATATATGTTTTTTGTCACCAATTGAGCCAAAGAAAACTGAAGAGGCCTTGCATGATCCTGACTGGATAACTACCATGCATGAAGAATTAAATTAGTTTGAGAGAAATAAAGTTTGGGAATTAGTACCTGCACCAGGAAACAGAAGCATTATTGGGACAAAATGGGTGTATAAGAACAAAATGGATGAAAATGAAATTATGACAAGAAATAAAGCAAGACTGGTTGCTAAAGGCTACTCATAAGAGGAATAAATTGACTATAATAAAAATTTTGCTCTAGTTACAAGACTTGAAGTAATAAGAATATTTCTTGCATTTGCTGCACACTCAAATTTTAAGGTGTATCGAATGGATGTGAAGAGTGCATTCCTCAATGGTGAATTGGAAGAGGAAGTTTATGTGCAACAGCCACCTGGCTTTGAAGATCCAGAATTTCCAGACTTTTTGTATAAATTGTTAAACGCTCTTTATGGTTTAAAGCAAGCACCTAGAGCATGGTACGACACACTATCAGAATTCTTGATCAAACATGGATTCACTAGAGGAACAATTGATAAGACTCTATTCTACAAGAAGCATGGTGATGATATTATCCTAGTTCAAATCTATGTGAATGATATCATTTTTGGTTCTACTAATGAGAAGTTATGTCAAAGATTTTTAAGACTCATGCAGAGTGAATATGAGATGAGCAAAATGGGAGAGCCCAGTTACTTCCTTGGCCTTTAAGTTAGTCAAAGAAGTGATGTCATCTTCATCAGTCAAACCAATTATGTTAAGATTTATTGAAGAAGTTTGGAATGGTTGACTACTCACCTACATCTATACCAAAGTCTACAGCTACCAAGTTGATGAAGATAAGAAAGGAAAAAGTGTAGACATATATGGCTATAGAGGAATGATTGGATCTTTGTTGTACTTAACTGCTAGTAGACCAGACATTATATTTGTAACATGTCTATGTGCTAGATTTCAAGCGAATCCAAAAGAATCACATTTGATGGAAGTAAAGAGAATTTTCAGATATTTGAAGGGAACAACAAACTTGGGATTGTGGTATCCTAAGGGAACTGGTTTTGAAGCTGGTTGATACACAGATGCAGATTTTGTTGGATGCAGGGTTGACAGGAAGAGTACTAGTGGAAGCTGTCAATTTATTGGTCAAAGATTTGTAGCTTGGTACAGTAAGAAACAACAATATGTGTCAACATCTATAGATGAGGCTGAATATATAGCTGCGGGAAGTTGTTGTGCTCAAGTGCTTTGGATTTGAAATTAACTAATGGACTATGACCTAGTGTTACACAAAAATCCTATCATGTGTGATAATACTAGTGCCATATCTATTGTTGCTAATCCAGTTAATCATTATAGAACTAAGCACATTGATGTAAGGTACCATTTTATTATAGAACATGCTGCAAATGGTACTATTTAGCTCATTTTTGTTCCAACAGAAAAATAATTAGCTGATATTTTCACTAAACATTTGGATGAAGCAACTTTCACTAGACTTGTTAGTGAAATTGGAATGTTAAATTATTCATCCTAAAGGCAAGAACTCAGCTAATATGTTGCAACAGATTAATTACTGATAAATCAAAATTAATTTAATTTAATTGGAAGTTAACTGGAATATGATTTATAAATATTTCAGAATTCTCTGTATATTTATTTTTCTAAATTTAAAATTTAAGTTGGAATTATTCTAAGAAAAATAGTCTAACTATTAATTTACATCTTCAATATGTGAAATTAATATAAGACGGAGCTGAAAAGAAAAAAAGTATGTAGAGAACTGAGTTCTCGATAAGTCTAAATGACTTCTCGACAAGTCATTTTGAGACTTCTGATAGAGTTCTTGATAAGTCTTTTTATGACTTCTTGAAGGACTTCTCGACAAGCCTCATTATGACTTCTCGATCGAGATCTCGACATATGTTTATTCATGGAGTTCTCTACAAGTATAAATTTTAGACTTCTCGATAACTTAGAGCTAAAATAATTTAATTTAATAAATTATTTTAGTACAATACTTTTTATAAAAAAATTATTCTAATTTTATTTTGATTTATTAAATATAAATTAGAATAATCCAGTATAATTAGGAAAAACTGGGTATTTATTCATCATCTCGATAAGTCACTGTCTAGTTCTCGATAAAAGTCAATAAAGTGACATCTCAACATAAGTTTTGTAATTCGTGTGACTTCTCGATAAGCAAATCCCAACTGTTTATTCCTAATTCTCGACAAGTCACTTATCTTTTTCTATAAATACCCAGACATCTCGACATAACCCCTCTTTACGCTTTCGAGATCTCAATTGACCTAGTTTTTGCAAACCTTAACAGTTCTCTCTCATTTAGAGCTCTTTCTCTCTCAAATTTCTTACCCACTCAAATCCATACACTCACAATGGCTGCAAACAATGTTAGAGCTGCTATTTTAAAGGAGGGTACCAACTACCTCGCTTTCAAAGATGCTAACTGGGATCCTGATAGCTTCAAATATTTTGTAAAGTTTCTTTCTGAGTCATATCTTGCAGGTGCCCTTACTGCCAATTCAATCCTGTATCTGGATGTACTCAATGATTTCTGGAACTCTGTTGTGGTCAATACTATAGTGCATGAGGAACAAGTTGTGTCCCTAGTGGTGAACTGATCAATTCTAGGAAGACAAGTGGAGTTTGATGCTATGTGTCAACAATGCATTGGGAATTCCTACAGCTAGCATGATGGAAGTACCAACTCAACAGGAGTTAGCTGAGTTTATGGATCTCATAAACTACAGTGAGAAGATCAATCTGTCCATCTTGAACAAAAAAAATCGCAGGAGGGAATGGTCTTTTCTCTTTGATGCAATTGTGAGAACCTTCACCTGTAGGAAGGCTGGGTATGACAATATATCCAGTGTGGTCCAGAAACTGATGTTCTCCATGGCTCATAACAGGCACATAAAAGTGGGGCTATTAATCCGGGAAGAACTCGGTACCTGCAGGCTCACCATGCCCTTGGAAAATAGAGGTAATGAAATTTTCTTTCCTAGATTTATTATGTCTACTTTAAGTCATATAGTTATAGACATACATATGCTTGAAGGTATTGATGGAAACAAAATAGGCAATTATAAGCAAGTGTCTAAGATTTTATTTGGGTCACTTACTACAAAGAATAAGGTGGAGGTAGCACTAAATCTCACTAACTTTATGTCAAAAATATTTTGGACTTACCCCTACCCTATGCCTGACATGAGTTCAAGTGCAGTTTCTAAATCAGTTATGGCTCTTGCAACTGTGGAAGTACAAACACGGGATAACCAACAGGGGCCTTCCACAACTGTGACCACTTATTCTCTACCATTAGAAACTAGGTAACCAACTGCTTCATCCTCTCAAAAGGGTGAAGTTAGTAAAAAAAAAGAGAAAGCAGACACCTTTAGATGTCATAAGTGAGAGCGGTGAAGATCAAATCCAAATAGATTCAAACCTGGTCAAGAAGCCAAAGAAAACAAAGAAAATTAAGCTGACCACTCATGGAGATACCTCTGTATCCTCCCAAAAGGATGCAGTTGTAAAAGAGGGCAATAAACAGACTCTAGCGATACCTTCTCAACAAGGTGTCTCTATTGAATAAAGCACTCTCCCTAGTGCAATCTGTACAAAGTCTGCGCCCCAACTTGAGCACTCTAAAGTTGGTGAAAAAAGAAATATGGTTGGCACACACAAAGATGGCACATCATTTGAAACTTCCTCATTCACTCGGGGGGAATTGCCAACACTCAATCCTAATATCATAACTCTTATATCTCAAATTCTTCTTCTTACAATGAAACACTTGAATCCTATTCTCAAGTGTTGCCAAAATCAAGTGACACATCCAAGAAACTGTGCTCACCACCCAAGAACCACATTTAGTTGGTGAGAGGCTACAAGCTGGGGTAGACCTTGATGGCACCAACACAAACTCAGGTGTTTCATCATTTTTAACTGAAGACCCTGTGACTGTTACTTTAGCACCTTCATGTGTAAATCAATCTTCACAGATTAAAAGGTTTGAGGGTAGTACTCCTGAGGGGGATCTATCAAAATCCTCTCCAATTCAATTGAAGTTTCCTCTAGTAAGGACAACTCCCCTCAAAACCCTAGCTGAAATTGCTTTGTCAGTTGAAGCTGGGAGTGAAATTGCCCATGATCCAGTCATTGGTGAGGCAAGTATAGCACATTCAAGTACCAGTTTTTTGCAAAAAAAACAAGGGTTTGAGGCTATGGTACATGATAGTAACCTAGTCAACTCCCCTCCAATTCAAATGGAGGTTCCCACTAGTGGTGAACAATAAACTATCACAACCACAACAATAACTGTGAGTCCAATTGTGATTCCTGTCACAGGTTTACCAACCACCTTCAACCCCTCAACCTCACACCAAACAGACAAACCCTCTACCTCAAACACCAACCCTCAATCCTCAGACCTTCTAGTTCAATGGCTGCAAGATGCTCAAGCCCAACCAACAACTGTTAATGATCTTTTGATTGAGCAACTTGCATGTAATAATTCGAATTTTGAGACTTTATAAAAATGCTTAATGAATAGTAACCTTGACAAACAGGGAAAACTTTTTAGCCCACACTATGTTGTGCATGAGAAATTGATATTCGGAGTTGATAACATGATTATACGTACCAAATGACTGTATGTAAACGCTATTAGTTTTCGAAGAAAGCGAACTTTGAAAAATGACCGTATTTACGAACCATTGAGGATCACGGGAATCACAATATAATTACGAATTTAAAACCCTGCAGATTTATATCCAAGAACGATACTTCAAAACATAAAGAATGAATACAAAAGGATTTACGCCGCGAACCGTCTATGAGAAATTATTACGAAAACAATTAAGCGACTGAACAAACACGTAAACGAATAAATAAACGTATCACACTAACCAACCATGGTAGAAAATTGACCATGGTTACTTTATGTTAGGTCCCGAATTATCGTAGAAGGGTGGTTGAATACGATAATCATTAAATTAAAAATTCTTTCGAATCTTTAGCGGATATAGAATTTAGTGCTCTGTTAGTGGTTCCATGTTCTTGAGAGGAATAGTGTTTGGAACGATAAAAATAAGGAACACAAGATATTCGGGGAAATATATATTCGTATATAAATCCTCGAGAGGTGTTACTACACTCCGGTAAATAAATTAACCGGGTACAATCTAAGAACAACAAAGTTCCTAGATTCTACAAAGATTTATAAATCAAATCCTATACAATGATCTAGCTTTTGTTTATCTAGGATTTAATTATCGGGTAACGATTATAATACCCCTAAGAATATACAGGAATGAAATCGGGCATTATAACGTTACTCCGGTGAGAAGTTAAACGGATATACAAAAAGCTTGAGTTTCTCTGTAAATCATTGCTGCTATTTTCACTTCTCTTTTTGGGAGAGAAGATGAACAGAAAAAAATGAATGGCTCCCTTTCTGCTGCAAAGTGTAGACTTAATATCCAATAATGTGTGGATGAGGAGAGAGGAGCTTCTGTGGAGACAACCTTTCTTTGGCGACCAAGTAGTTCTGTGGCGACAGGAGATACAAGGGGGAGTTGTTTTGCTCTATGGCGACAGGGAGGGAAGTGGAAAACCTGTGTGGCGACAGGTTATTCACTAGTACATTCTTTTGTATTTAAACACAAATCAAAACTTAGTACACGTTTTGATTTCTTTGTTCATTTTATTTTTTCCTGTTTTTCTTTTTCCTTTTTTTTGTTTTTTTTGTTTTTTTTTTGTTTTTTCCTTTTTCTATTTAAGTTTAAATTGCAACTAAATTAATTTATAAAATAAACTTAAATATAACTTATATAAATAAACTAATTTAGATTTATAAAATAAACTTATTTAAAGTTTATAAGATAAATCATTTTAAGTTTATTAAATAAATTATATTAAAGTCCACTAAATAAATTTATTTAATTTACCAATTAAACTTTGAGCTTCGCAAGTCCCCTGAGCTGTTTAGTTGTGTACCCCGCGCAACTCTTCTCGTAATTTAACATATAAATGTTCAATCCAAGTACGTTCCTCAACTTAACAATTCTTCTATAAATAATACCTAGATTCCTTTCACGAGCTGTTGACGCCTAGTGCAACTGGTCTGATTCACAGACGACTAACCCCGATTCAGGTCTTCGTATTATGGCCTTGATTAAATTGTTAAGCTTGCCTCAACTTTATTGCTTCAGACACTGATTGTCAATAAACAACTGTACTTTCACTGGAATCCTTTATGGTACTTTAGACAACATCTTCATTAAACTCTGTCTGTACCTTGTCTTCAATTCTTCAGATTCCTATGCTTCGAACACTGTTTATCTTCAATCAATGCCAATACACTGAAATCTTCCGGTAGCACTTGTATACTAAATCTTCAACATTTCTGTAACCCTAAAAGTCTTTAACCTTTGTTCTTCACTGAGGCATGATCATATTAATGAACTTCTTTTAGTGACCTGTAAACAGACTTCAGGCCTTCTTCTAGTCTTCTGATTCTTTGTATTTGCCTTGTCTTCATTCTTCCTGATTTCTTGTGTGGATGTAGTATTATTAACCTGTCCTGTTCTAGTGTTGTTTTCGTGTTGAGTTATCACGTAACTGTTCATACAGCTACACAGTCTCACTAACAATCTCCCCCTATTTGATTGTTAAATCTAACAAACAAATTAAATAGGGTGGATAACTCAACTAACAACTAGAAAAAGTAATGTACCAGGACTTGTAAATAATGCTACTGGTTTTCTGGATCAAATACTACATTTCCAGATTTCTTGAGTAACTAAAATGAAAGATGCTTGTTCCTCTAGCACTGAACTGATCTTCGAGTAGTTTCATCTTCATCTCCTTGGTTCTTCAAATTTCTTCCAGATAATACTTCTCAGTCTTGAAGTTATCATCAGCTGCTTCTTTTGTACAACCACATTTCCTGTTGAGAAGCACATATCTCTCTTGCTTCTCCCCCTATGAGAATCAGTTGCTTAAAGGAGATCACCTTCGTTTACCACCTCTCGCGTACAATAGGATCCACAGATAAAAACCAATGGTATGGCACTCCCCTTTTGGAAAACAGCTTATCCCCTTATGAAGAATAGTGATGAACCAAACCACTTCTTTTGATTACTAGGAAATCACCTTGTATTTTACCACCTCTCCCGTATAATAGGATCCGTAGTTACAAACAACAATGGTGTGGTGTAGTGTACATGTGCTTTACCTTTTTCCTCCTACCTGCTATTTCTCCCTCTTAGTTGAGGAATCCTCCAAACTATTATATAAGCTTTTTTATCTCCCCCTCAGAGAAGGAATGTATGTTGTTGTCTGAAGGAGTTCTCATATTTTACTTGGTTGGAAAAGAAATAACAAATCAGAGTCTAATCAACCATGTTCCTTTAAATGCTGCAAGAATGACTTCACTGTTCATTATCATGTTCACCAATCTTCCCAACTCCTTATACCTCCCAACTGTGAGATCACCAATTGTTACCAATTGTTAGCTCCCACCTTGTGAGATCCCGAAGTATTCTAATCCAATCTGTAAATGTTAGGTCCCTAAGAGTTAGGTTCCAATCATAAACAGATTCGAGACCCGAAGTATCAAGAACCAGTGTTTAGGGATAGGAAATGGGATATAGGTTTTGTCTTTCTTTCTCACTGTGAGTGTGTGATTTTGTTTCGTGTACCTCACAAGTATTTCACTCTTCTCTTTACTCGTGTTTACACTCATTCTCACAAGTGTATCGCTCCTCTCATAGCTCTAAAATCCAGCTGTACCTGCAAGGAAAATCACCTTAGCCATCCTTAAGGAGGTCACATGTGGTGCAATGGGAGTTCGCAAATCCCCATCCTTGTTAGACTCGTCAGATGAATCTGTCATAATCTACAAGTTGCTAGTTTCCCTTTGAGGGTTCCAGATTTGAACTCTGGGAAGGTAAACAATGATCCAAAAAATTTAGCATAAAGATCAAAGTTCCCTTCTAATGTCTGTGAAGATATTTCTTTATGACCCATTAGGTAAATCTAAATCATTTTCAACAAGTTTCTGATCTGCACCTATGTCAGATCCACTATCCGCAGATGCATCCAGGGAATTTAAGCCTGGGGAGGTACAAACTGACCACTGACATATGGCTATTGGATCAGTATCCTCTCCTAACACCTGTAAAGGCAATTGGTCCATTAAAGAACCTTGAACAATCGAATCTGACCATAAAATGGTTGAAACTCTTTTTTCCGTCAACTCTTCCTTTGTGTGTGAAACCTTTCCTTGTGCATCAAGAATTATTTATGTTTAAGGCGGTGACACTACATCGGATGCCTTGGCCGATAGGAGAATTTCAATAGACGCACCCTGTTGAGAGGATGAATCTAGTGACTGTTTTTGTGCCTTTTCAACCATTACATCTTTTTGAGAAGATGTATGGGGGCTAGCAATTGTCTTTTTTTTTAAATACTACTCATCTTTGTAGGAGACAGATGTAATAACCCCAAATTTTGGAATTTTTGAAACCCTTATGAATAGTGATTTTGCAGATTATGCTGAATGAGAAAACTTTTCATGCCACACTATATAGGGGTTCTTCTATTGTTATTCTGAGATCTTATTAGTACTTTATATGGGATATAAGTGTATGTAAAGATCGTCAGAATCCAAATCCGAACACTTTGATTTTTCCTGAAAATCCACCAGATACCGAAAGAATTGAGTATAAGGTAACAGGATAAAAAGGATTTAAATTCAAGGATTATAAGAGAGGATCATAAAAGGGATATAATGTATTGAGAAAGGTTAAGGGAACCTAAGTAATAAGATCCCGGGTATGATCCCTCAAACGAGAAACGAGAACGAAAGTTAAGCGAACCGTATAACAGATCAGCGGTCATTAGGCAAACAATTAGGAGTTAATCAAGGAGGTTAGGGATGATGAGGTCATCCAACTAATAAGAAGAGGGCAAGTAAGGGATGATGACATCATAAGCATGACATAAGCATGACATAAACATGACATAAGGGGAAGGAGATGTGGTTGAATGATAACCACACAAAGTTCAAGGTTAATAAGGTAATTAACCAAAATCAAAACAAAAACAACCAAGGCAAATCAAAACAAATCACAAAAAACACAAAACACTCCATTTTCTTCATGAAGCTCTCGGCTTCTTTCTTAGCAAAAGGGAAGTCCAAGCTCCCCCACTTGCTAATTTACAAGGTAATTATCCTAGCTTCTCCTAGTTAAGTTACATACTTCTTAGAAATCTTAGCTTCCAAAATCCTTTCCTAGCATTTCCTATAAATCATTCAAGAAGATGGTGAATAGTACTTTCTTGAAATTAATTTTTGTGTTCTTGATTTCTTTGAAAGAACAAGCTTGTAGGAGGTTAGATTAAGGCTTCCATGGGCATTCCAAGGATCTTTCATGGATTAAAAGCTTCAAGGAAGGTATAACTCTTCATTATCTTAGCATTTAGTTGTTTGGTATAAATGATTATGATGATGGAATGAGAGATTAAGTGTAGTAGTTGTTTTGTCATGTTGAGATCTTAGTGGTTAAGTGTTTTTGTTGATTTTGGAGTTAAAAAGTAGCACTAGTTGTTCTTGATGATTCATGGTATGATTTGAGCTTGGTTTAAATGGTTTAAAGTGGTTGATGAGTGATATGGTCATATGGTTGTATTGGGATTGATTGGTGATGATTTGGTGTTGAATTGGTTGGTATAAAATTGGGAAATCGCGTAAACATAGCCGTCGTAATGTCCGATTTACTTTAGACTGCTTTTGTTCATAACATTAGGACCCGAGAACTCCCTTCTAGGGTTTAATCATTGCCATGTTTAGATATTTCATGTTACGAGCTTCGTTTTGATATGTGGTTCGTTTGATTCCGATGTACGGTTTAGGAGAAACGGCCGTTTTAAGTAACGACGTTTCGCGAACGAAACATTACCCCTCGCCTTACTTTGAAACATAGGTTAAAGACCTAAAAGGGTTAAATACTGTATGAAACAATTATGTTAAGTGTGTTAGGCAGTTGGTAAGACACTCGCGAAAGAATCGCCTTAAAACTCGTAATGGTTAATTTATTAAAAATGGTGGAGCCGAGGGTACTCGAGCGACTTAAGAGAATCATTAAGCGCAAAGCGAGCGTTAGAGTCTAAATTGGTTAAAGTATAGATTTACAAGTGACTTTGGTTTAATTCCAACTCATATGTTGTTTATAGGTTACCAGACTTGTCCCAAGCCATTAATAACCCCCAGTCGCTCAGGCAAGTTTTCTACCCGTATAACTGTTGTTGTGATGTATATGTGTATATGCATGATCTTGCGATAAATGCATATTTGTTATTAGCAAATTCTTGCGATATATTGTAGCATGTGATATGGTATATATGCATGCCTGTTTCATATTCTTGATTTATATATCTGTTGGTTCAAATGCTTATTAGTTGCATAATACCTATGCTAGAGATAAGCAGTAGTTGCGTATACCCTGAGGATAGGGGACCCAAAGGTGAACCCTTTTCTAAAACCGGGAGTAGATGTTCCCGAGTATATGATATATATAGTTATATATATATATTGATATAGTTTTCAAAACTATTAATCGAATAAGGTTTATTCGATAACTTTATTTTATTTAATGAATATTACTTGAATATTAATTCGAGGACTTATGACTCAGTTTATATTATTTAATGAATATTATTTCGAATATTCATTCGGGAATTATGACTCCGTTTATTTTATTAATGAATATTATTTTGAATATTCATTCGGGGGCTTATGACTCTGTTTATTTTTTTAATGAATATTATTTTGAATATTCATTCGAGGGCTTATGACTCAGTTTATTTTATTAATGAATATTATTTTGAATATTCATTCGAGGGCTTATGACTCCGTTTATTTTATTAATGAATATTATTTTGAATATTCATTCGAGGGCTTATGACCCCGTTTATTTTATTAATGAATATTATTTTGAATATTCATTCGAGGACTTATGACTCCGATTATTTACTAAGTAATATTCTTTATTTTATTAAAGAATAATGTTTCGATAATCAAACTTATTTTTGATTATTCAAATAAAGATAGTACTTTCGTATAAGTATATCTTTGGTTATTTAATACCCATTTCAAGTATGAGTTTAACACTTCTACTTCGATTATTTTATAGAGATTATCCTCTTTGGGAATATTATTATTTAAATAATAATATTCAGATATTTTCTAATATATTGGGACTGATTTATTTTAATAAATCAGCAGTACTCCAAACATTCTTAAAATTTTTTTCGAGTCTTCAAATTGACTTTTAAAGTTTAGAGCGGATCCCAAAACTCGTTTTCAAATTTAAGATCTTCCTTTTGAAGGGGACTTGAATACTCGTTCAAAAATCTAAAGGATCCGGCACTGTGGTGTATTTTATATTCGCAACGAGGTTGCTGTTTTGATAAATGAATTGATTACTTACCCAACATTCGGGAAGTAAGTCCATTTATTTGAGTCGGCATAAGCAACATGGGCTCAGTGGGCGTCCATGAAAGTGTAAGTGGCTCAGTGGGAGTCGATCAAATGCGTAAGTGGCTGAGTGGCAGTCCAGCATAAGGTCCTATTGCGGCCAGGGTGATGATCAGTGGGGAATTCGTCCATCTACTAGTAGAAAAGGTTACTTATTGGTATCTTTGCCTGATCAGCAAGATATCAGGTTTATGCCAAGGTTTTCTCCTTTCCAAAATTCATTGGATATTGCAACTCTGTTTATAATTTTCATAACAGAGGTTTTCAAGGAGTGTATGAAATGTATATATATATAGGTGTATATATATATCGGGACTTAATTAAGTATCTCGTAACTTCATTATTTATAATGATATTTCAAGGATTGAATCTATTCAAGTCTTATCTTGTAGTCTCATCTGGGTGATGAACTTTTGAAACTGATTATAACTTGAACGGTGGTAGTTCAAGTAGTATTTGGATATAAGTATATTGGAGTATCTTGTAACTTCATCTTTTAAACTTATATCTAGTAAATGATTATCTTGTGCATGTCAAAGATTTTCGGAAAAACGTTGAGACAAGGTTAGATATATGAGATCACCTTGCAACGATATTTTATACAGTTATAAACGGGAACTCTGTGTATATTATACATGTCAGAGGATTTCAAAGATTGTGAAAAGTATATATGTATATATATACTGAATATTTTGTGACTTGGTCGCGTTAAGATATCAGCTTGGCTCATTTCCTCTTGACCAAGACTTTCATGAGTACTATGAGAATGCTCATATATTGTTAATCATTATACATATTATTTTAGTGGGCTTGTTGCTCACCCTTTCTTTCTTCTTTCATCACACAACTACAGATAGAAAAGATGAACACGACCAAGCTCCCGATTCGCAAGCGGTTAGGAAACGTTCCGCAGTTTCCTGTAGGCGTTGATGTCATTATAGCCGAGGTAGGATCTACCAATAGGCTAGGCTTTCAACTTCTGATGTACCAGATTTATGTATATTTATGAATTATAATAATGGCAAAGAAATGTAAATCTATTCAGAAACCCTTTTAAGGTGTAATGGCATATAATTTTGGAATAAAATGACTCATGTTATTTTTGAATATTCATCTCTGAGACTATAACTTGTGGTGTGTGTGTTTATTGTGGGGTCACAGTACAGAGTAGTTGATTGTTTATTAAGATTGGGTGTTATTAAGGGTAATGGAACTCGTGACAACCCGGATCCCCGACCCCGGATTTGGGGGTGTTACAACAGAGCTGATGGGTTGACTTCAGAACCTTTCTTATGTGGTGCACTAAGGCACTTTCTCCCTCACGCTCATTCGTACTTCATTTTAGGGGTAAAAGAGTGTTGGTTAGTTCTGTTTCAGTGTTTGTCTTTACAGTCTGTGATAGAAGTTGTGGGTTTTCAACCTCATGACTATCAATGAAAGAATGCCATTGGAGGCTGAACCTGCATCACAGAGCATATGGTAATATAGAGATAAAATGCATTTAAGATCTATAATGAATGAAAATTATGCATTTAATCTTTTGAGAGAAATGATGTACAATAGTGATTTCAAAAGATTTTAATGAAATAAGCAATCACCAATGTAGAAAGAAGTTTGATTTTCTCCTAAAACTGTTCGAGTGCACAAGTCTGTTTTTATGCCTACAAAGATAAATGATTTGATAAGACACAGACTGATGACCTAGCAGTATTAAGAAGAGAAATAAAGATTTTGTCTTTCAATAAGAATGAGTTTTTGTAAAAGCATTGATCATTTAGGGTAAAGTCTAAGCAATTCTCATTCATGTCAAAAACTCCATAATCTATCTTTATAGAATTATAATCAACAAAATTGTTTATTGATAAATAACCTTAATAAGACTGACTATGCTGCTGACTTCAAATTATAGTGAATCTTTCAGATACAGCAACTCATATAAATCCACTAGAACTTAAAATCTCACAATTATCTGCAAGCAATCTTAGAAAAATATTCTAAGTTCCATATACTTTGATCCATTGATTATTGCATCTTATATCAAAGTGTTTAAGAATTTGCAAGTAAGTATAAAAATTATTCTAACTTGACAACATATGGTTACTTCTAATAAAGCAAAATCCTCATTGACCATAGTTGTACTTTAAGAGATATTTTTACACTTTTTATGTTAGTATAAGTGACTGAGGATAAGTATTGATTACTTAGAGGAGTTCTAAGTAATGTCACAAATACTAATACTTCACAATTAGTTCATAGTTAAACTCTTAACTAAATATCATTAACTGATATAAGTCAAGAAATTACACACAACTAATCATGCTACAATCATATTCTGATTTCAGTGAATTTTTGAGATATAAGCATTGCTAAATTCACTAAAACCAAAATCTCATAATTAACTTATAAGACACAAGTTACAATCAATATACTAGATATCAATTGTTGACAAATTTAGTTATAATCAATCATGCTGTTTATTTACTTTAAGTTAGTTTGAATTATGGAGCAAATAAAATCATTAAATTGCTTCAATTTCCATAATCCAAACTACCGAAAATAAATATTAAATAAATAAATACTAAATATCTATGGGTTAGATACTAGTACTTAAATATTTTCATAATTATCCTTGAATAATCACCAATAGGATATATGACTTATATACATGGCAATCACTCTCTAGATAGTTAGTAATTTTAGAAATACTTTCTAAGCATATAAAATATTGAGAGTTTTATACACATGCCTTAGTACTTCAACTTTCAATATTAGTGATTTTAGAAATAAGCACTGATTACTTAGAACAAAAATTCTAAATAATATCACTAATACCAAAAGTACCACAATTATTCGTACAAGATACAAATAACTATGCTGCATATTATTTTAATATAATTTAAATTATGAGACTGATATAGAATTGAATTATCTATAATCATAATTTAAATCAATTAAAATAGTATTCCAACTTAATGCTATAATGCTTAACTACCACAAATGTATCTGACATGTAATCATGATAATCAAGATAGTAGCACTAAGTATGAGGTACTGGATTATTGATAAATTCACAAGTCCTTTAAATATTAAAGATTTAATACTTGTGAACTTATATTAAGAATTCCTTACAGATGGGATTTCAAACTAATATGCAATGAATGATATCCCATACTTACAAACTGTTGGATTTTTAACGCAGTGGGGTCATGGCAAAACACTTTTACACATACAAAATCCAAATAAAAACATATAAATCATGAATAAAAATGCGAGGGATCGAATCTAACCTTTAAAAATAATTCGGAGATAACGAACAGAGATCCTTAGCAGTTGCTCCTCAAGTGTGAAGCACTCCACCGGTATCCACCAAGAAAACGATGTTAAGGAGGAGGAAGGAGGTGGAGAGAATTGGGTTTTCCAAACTTTTTGGGTTTTGTGTTTCGAGGTTGGAATAAAATTAGGGTCTATAATAGTGTATTTATAGGCAAAATTTTCAGCTGAAATTTTCCTATAAATAATATTATTATTATCCCATTTATTATTCTCATTAATAATTAAAACACCTTTTAATTATTAATCCTTTTTCTAAACACTTTAGAAATAATTCTCTCTCTTGATTTAATTTCCAAAAATTAAATCCTTAATTAATAATATTAAGAACTTTTCTTAATTAATTTATAATCAATTAAATCTCATTTAATCAATTATTAAATTTGCCAATTAATTATTTATTTCATAAATAAATAATTATCAGCCATTATTAATTAATTCCTCCACCATTAAATCATTCTCTTTTTATGGTGTGACCCTGTAGGTTCAATATTAAGCCGGTAGTAGAAATAAATAATAATAAAACTATTTTATCATTATTTATATAAATTCTCTAATTTATTAAATATGATTAATTAATTAATCACATTTATTCTACATCGTGAGGGATACTTCTCAGTATATCGCGACTATCCGGATAATATGAATTCACTGCTTAGAATACCAAGAACCTATTCAGTGAATAGTTACCATACAATAAACTCCTTCTACCCTACAATGTCCCGATTAAATACAAGGCATGGATCTCGTGTCAAGCCTATCTAATTCAATCACTTTGCTTACCATTTACTATGCGTAGTTCTATGCAAATTAGAAACTCCTTTCTAATTTCATTCACTCTGGCCAGAGATTCCTGAACTAGCATAATTGGATCAGCCTTGAACATTCGCTTCCTTCACTGGAAGGGGTAGATCCTTTATTGATCATACACTATCTTCGTGTACAAATTCCTATACCCAGAAGAGCCCTAATATTTGTCCCTGGAGACTAAGAACTAAACTAAAGCATAGTTCAGTGTACACAAGATGACTATGATGACCTCAAGTCTAAGGATACTTGTACAACTATCACTAAGCGAACAACTGCTGACACGTGAGTGAACTCCATCAGTTGTTCAGCTGTGCGAGTCATGTTCAGTGAACTTATTCCATAATAAGCACCTACATACTAGCTATAGTGTCACCACACAAATGTCTATGAGAACAGACATCCTTCATAATGAAGCAAGCATAGTATGTACCGATCTTTGCGGATTATTAATTACCAGTTAGTAATCCTATGACCAGGAACTATTTAAGTTTAGAGTTATCATCTTTTTAGGTCTCACTATTATGATCTCATCATAATCCATAAAAAGCTTTACTCTAAACTATGGTATATCTTATTTAAACACTTAAATAGATAAAGCCCGTAATAAAAACAAAACAAGTCTTTATAAATATCAATGAAATCAAAACAGATTACATAAAAGTTATTCCTAAATCCTAATACATGATTGGACTTAGGACATATTCCTTTCAATCTCCCACTTGTACTAAAGCCAATCACTCTGGTATCTAATACCCATCTTGTCTTTATGACGATCAAAGTGACTTTTATAAAGTAGCTTTGTGAGTGGGTCTGCTATGTTGTTATGTGTGTCAACTCTAATTCAATACAAGAAATGTTACCGTGCTCCCACTAACCCTTTTGTAGACCCATGGTTCATCTTCGTTTTTGATAAAATCAAACTCTTTGATTGTCTCATCAAAACGAATGTTCCATTTTTCGAGAAGCCTGCTTTAAACCACATATGGTTCGCAGTAGCTTACACACTAGGTTTTCATTTCTCTTGGAAAGAAAACCATCTGGCTAATTGCTAGATCTCATAGTCGTAGTAAGCAGCAATCGCAAGCAAAATCCGAACTGATTTTAACAGGGCTACAGGTAAAAGGTTTCATCAAAGTCAATCCATTGCCTTTGTTTGAATTCTTTTGCCATAAGCCTGGCCTTAAAGGTCTCCACCTGGCTATCTGCTCTAATCATTCTTTTGTATCCCGTATACATAGATTTCTTTCCAGATTTCATGGCACTATGCCATTTCTCTGAGTCAACACTACTCATAGCCTCATTATAGGTCACAGGGTCGTCATCATCAATGATCGACAACTCATTGTCATTCTCAATGAAAAGGCCATATTACCTCTCAGGTTGGTGAGACACTCTCCCTGACCTATGAATGGGCTGTTCCACAAAAGGTTGTTCAGTCAGAACAGGTGTTTCCACTCGATCTGTAGTAGTTCGTGCTTCTTGAACTTCATCAAGTTCAATTTTGCTCCCACTGTTTCCTTCAAGGATAAACTCCTTTTCCAAGAAGGTAGCACGTCTGGAGACAAACACCCGATGATCGGTGCAAAAGTAATACCCTAAAGTCTCTTTAGGATATCCCATAAAACTACATTTTCCGGATCGATATTCCAGCTTATCTGGGTCAACTTTCTTGACATAAGCTGGACATCCCCAAATCTTAACGTGTTTAAGACTCGGTTTCCTTTCTTTCCATATCTCATACGAAGTTTGAGGAACAGATTTTGGAAGGCACCTTATTCAGTAAATATGTTGAGGTTTCCAATGCATAACCCCATAGGAATACTGGAAGATTTGCATAGCTCATCATGGACCGAACTATGTCTAACAAAGTTCTATTTCTCCTTTCAGATACCAATCTGGAGGAGTCCAGTGGGAGACTATACCATTTACTTTAAGATAATCCAGAAACTCTCCGTTCAAGTATTCACCACCTCGATCTAATCGAAGAGTTATAATACTATGTTTGGTTGTTTCTCCACTTCATACTTATATTCTTTGAACTTTTCAAAGGCCTCAGACTTGTGTTTCATCAAACACATATCTGAATCCAGATCTATCATCTATGAAAGTAATAAAATATGAAAATCCACCCATGGCTTGCGTAGACATTGGTCCACATACATCTGTGTGTACCATTCCTAGCAAATTTGCAGCCCTCTCTCCATGTCTACTAAATGAAGACTGTAATGCCACTATAAAGTGAGATTTTCATCATCCCCTTTCTTTTATTAGTTTGTTCAATCTGAAATAAATTATGTCACATACATACAGACCATTATTTAAAGCACCACGTCCATAAAGAATATTATCTCTAAGAATAGAACATTCATTATTCTCAATAATAAATGAAAATCCAGCCAAGTCTAACATGGGAATAATATTCCTCATAATCGAGGGAACAAAATAACAATTATTTCAAACAATAGTCTTGCCCTTAGGCCTATGTAAATGAAATGATTCTACATTTCAGCAGCAACTCTTGCTCCATTTCCATCAGTAGAATCACCTTCTCTTCCTCAAGAGTCCTACTTCTCCTTGGTCCCTGCAACAATTGCAGATTTGAGAACCACAGGCGGTATCTAATACCCAAGTAGAAATTTGATTTAATGACATATTCACTTCTATCATGAACATACCTGAATCAGAAGCGGTAGTCTCACTACCCTTCTTCTTCTTCAATTCTGCAAGGTAAACCTTGCAGTTCCTCTTCCAGTGCCCCACCTTGTTACAGCGAAAGCAAACAACTTTGCTCTTGGGGTCTTCAGCTTTTGGTGGAACCGGCATTTTCTCATCTACTTTCTTCTTCTTGGAAGGGTTCCTCTTCCTTTTCTTAGGATTGGAACCTTCACCAATTAGAAGAACAGAACTCTTCTTAGGGGGAAAATTCGATTCCGCAGTCTTCAACATGTTATGGAGTTCAGGCAGGCTGACATCCAACTTATTCATGTGAAAGTTCACAACAAACTGCGAGAACGAACTCGGAAGCGATTGCAAGACCAAGTCTTGGCTCAGCTCCCCATCCATGGCAAAACCAAGTAGTCCAAGACGTTCAATCAAATTGATCATCTTAAGTACATGGTCATTCACAGATGATCCCTCAGACATCCTACACCCGAACAGCTCCTTCGATATCTCATATCGAGCTGTCCTCCCTGCCACATCATACAACTCTTGTAGATGTATGAGGATAGTGTGAGCATCCATATGCTCATGTTGCTTCTGTAGCTCAATGTTCATGGAAGCTAGCATGATGCATTGAGCAACATTTACATCATCTATCCACTTACGATACACAACATGTTCATCATTATGTGCATCACTAGCAGGTTCAGTAGGCTTAGGTGAGTCAATCACGTATTCCAGCTTCTCAATCCTGAGAACAATTCTCAAGTTTCGAAGCCAGTCAGCATAATTAGGACCAGTCAATTTGTGAGCATCTAGTATGCTCCTGAGTGATAGTGCAGAAGACATAACGTACAAAGTAAATCTGTAAATGATAAACACATAACAACACTTAGCAAATTTTCGATTTCATTTCAAAAACACTATATGAATCGGGTCTTTATTCATAAGTGGCTCCCACTAGTTTTCCTAATTTATTCAACCCCCTACGTGAAAAATTAAGCATTCATAATGCTAGTGGGAATAGGGATCCTACATTCCATTACACAACCCCGGCTGTGGCACGAAATGCCATGTAATGTTCAATAGGCAGACAACTCTTGTCAATTACATCTTATGTTATTCCCTAATCAAACTTTAGCCTCTTGAATAATTGAGTCACGGCTGTGGCACGACAAACTCAATATTCTAAGTCAAGTCTAACCCAACATTCTGTACAATTGAATCAGTCCCCAAAGGCCCACGGCTGTGGCACGTAACGACCTTTAGATTCTTATTCAATGTACACATCTCTATGTAATAGACAAGTATTTCTTATTTCAAAATCAAAGCCCTCGGCTGTGGCACGAAACGACAATGATTCAAAAATAAGAACTACTTTCCACCATGTTGGAAGGCTATGACCGACACAAGCCCGTTGTGTCATTGGCCAATTACTACTTGATATTATTTAATTTTAGAGGGATTATATTACGTTACATTCATAATCATATTATAAAGAGATTCTTCCTTTTAAATTAAATATTTCAAATCAATAATCAATAATCAGATGATTCCCAGATCGGGTGGAGCATTGTCAAGAGGCGTCACTTAATAACCCTTTCTTACAGATAGAAATCTGTTGTTGACAGAATCATCCTTTCTCTCATATCGAAAATTCATATTCAATTACGTGTTTCATAAACACAAGAATCTCATGATTGTATTCATAATATTATTATTAAGGTTATGAAACTATTTCACTATACTAGGTTGTCTAACAAGCGCCTTATGTTCATTTAAGTTCACCTAAATCTATCATCGCATGATAAACTAAGCATATATCACATATATCAACATGAATAAACATCAAGGTAGGCATATTACATCATCTAGCACATTAGTCTAAGCATTATACATCTCTATGTATCACATGAAGCATTTAAAAGCAGTTAAAACAGTCAAAAACAACTTTAAAACACTTCATGGAAATATAAACAGTTCAAAACTTTTATATAAACTAAAATTGATCACTCCATTAGATCCGTCTCGGAAAAACGAATCCAACGGTATATTGCACGCCCAAAACGGAGTTACGAAACTCACAGAAAATCAATTTTAAAATCAACAGACGGGCTGTAACGCATTACAGGAACGCGTTACAAGCCCTGTAACGCATTCCGGTGATACGTTACACACCTTTTAAGCCATTTAAGGGTGTAACGCATTCCGTGAATGCGTCACAGGTGTGTAACGCATTCCCAGAATGCGTGACACCCCTATTATTATTATTATTATTATTATTATTTTTGCAGCAGCCGTCATGGAGTTCCGTGCGTGACAGTTCTGACAGCCGTACCTGTTCTGCTTCTCTTTCCGTGCAACACAGCAGCAACAGCAGTGTACAGACAACACAAAACATATATATATATATATATATATATATATATATACTATATATACATATATTTATTCTTATTTAATTACGAATTTAATTACAAGAACTTCAAAAATTCATAATAAAAAATCTATACATCATAAAATTATGAAAAAAATACCCAGACGATCTACAACACTTGTAGAATCCAGATCAACATTCAAAATTATTCTGAGAAACGATTTCTCATCAGACAAAATTAAACCATGATATAACTTGTAAAAATCATAATTAATTCATACAAGCACATAAAATTCTGAAATTTTTACCACAGATCTATATGCATACAACCTATGCTCTGATACCATTGTTGGATTTTTAACGCAGCGGGGTCATGGCAAAACACTTTTACACATACAAAATCCAAATAAAAGCATATAAATCGTGAATAAAAATTCGAGGGATCGAATCTAACCTTTAAAAATAATTCGGAGACAACGATCAGAGATCCTTAGAAGTTGCTCCTCAAGTGTGAAGCACTCCACCGGTATCCACCAAGAAAACGATGTTAATGAGGAGGAAGGAGGTGGAGAGAATTGAGTTTTCCAAACTTTTTGGGTTTTGTGTTTCGAGGTTGGAATAAAATTAGGGTCTATAATAGTGTATTTATAGGCAAAATTTTCAGCTGAAATTTTCCCATAAATAATATTATTATTATCCCATTTATTATTCTCATTAATAATTAAAACACCTTTTAATTATTAATCCTTTTTCTAAACACTTTAGAAATAATTCTCTCTCTTGATTTAATTTCCAAAAATTAAATCCTTAATTAATAATATTAAGAACTTTTCTTAATTAATTTATAATCAATTAAATCTCATTTAATCAATTATTAAATTTGCCAATTAATTATTTATTTATTTCATAAATAAATAATTATTAGCCATTATTTATTAATTCCTCCACCATTAAATCATTCTCTTTTTATGGTGTGACCCTGTAGGTTCAATATTAAGCCGGTAGTAGAAATAAATAATAATAAAACTATTTTATCATTATTTATATAAATTCTCTAATTTATTAAATATGATTAATTAATTAATCACATTTATTCTACATCGTGAGGGATACTTCTCAGCATATCGCGACTATCCGGATAATATGAATTCACTGCTTAGAATACCAAGAACATATTCAGTGAATAGTTACCGTACAATAAACTCCTTCTACCCTACAATGTCCTGATTAAATACAAGGCATGGATCTCGTGTCAAGCCTATCTAATTCAATCACTTTGCTTACCATTTACTATGCGTAGTTCTATGCAAATTAGAAACTCCTTTCTAATTTCATTTACTCTGGCCAGAGATTCCTGAACTAGCATAAGTGGATCAGCCTTGAACATTCACTTCCTTCACTAGAAGGGGTAGATCCTTTATTGATCATACACTATCTTCGTGTACAAATTCCTATACCCAGAAGAGCCCTAATAATTGTCCCTGGAGACTAATAACTAAGCTAAAGCATAGTTCAGTGTACACAAGATGACTATGATGACCTCAAGTCTAAGGATACTTGTACAACTATCACTAAGCGAACAACTGCTGACACGTGAGTGAACTCCATCAGTTGTTCAGCTGTGCGAGTCATGTTCAGTGAACTTATTCCATAATAAGCACCTACATACTAGCTATAGTGTCACCACACAAATGTCTATGAGAACAGACATCCTTCATAATGAAGCAAGCATAGTATGTACCGATCTTTGGGGATTATTAATTACCAGTTAGTAATCCTATGACCAGGAACTATTTAAGTTTAGAGTTATCATCTTTTTAGGTCTCATTATTATGATCTCATCATAATCCATAAAAAGCTTTACTCTAAACTATGGTATATCTTATTTAAACACTTAAATAGATAAAGCCCGTAATAAAAACAAAACAAGTCTTTATTAATATCAATGAAATCAAAACAGATTACATAAAAGTTATTCCTAAATCCTAATACATGATTGGACTTAGGACATATTCCTTTCACAAACCAGTCTTGAAACATTAGCTTTAACAAGTGATTTGGTAAATGTTCCTGCAAGTAACTCTTAGACATAAAGACATGCTCTTGAAAGAAATGATACCTGGTGTGAAGTTGCCTTGTCATATAGTGTTCACAGAGTTGTTGGATTTGAGGTTGTTTCTTATCATAACAAGAAATTAATCTTCTTCCACGAAGTTGACAGCTTCCTAAGATGCTTCTCCTATCACTTATGTTGACAGCTTCAGAGATGCTTCTCCTGTCTTTCTTACAACCTGCGTAATCTATATCTATATAGCTAAACATGTTAAGCACAATATCTTTAGGGTACTTTACTCCAAGAGTTGGTAGTCCCTTAATATATCTAATAATCTTGTCAATAGCTATACGATTGGATTCTCTAGGATCCACTTGGAACCTTGCACATTGGCATCTTGAGAACATTATATGTTGTCTATTAGCATTTGAGTAAAAGAGTGAGCTCGTCATACCTCTATAGCTTATCAGTATACCTGAGTTGCATTGATCAAGCTTTAGTGGTTTCTGTTGGTAAGTAGTCTTGGCATGTTCAGAATCTTCCAAATTTTACATCTTTAAAAGATACTTAACCTACTTGTATTGCCATCATTCTTTTGGTTTACTTGTGCTCCTAAAAGAATTGTTCTTTTGGCTTGCTTGAGCTCCTAAAAGAATTATCCTAATGGCTTGCTTGAAGTAATTCCAAAAAGAATTGTAACCTTTCCAACATGCTCCTCCATACCTACTCTGCAATTACTTAGAAAATAATCTTGCACAAGTCTTTGTTAGTAGACCAACATATAACATTATCATTATATAACTGCATATATAAAACAATATATTTGTGCCTAGTGATAAGAGAGTTATTAATATGACGACTCTACTAGTTCATATTAAACTATAACTTCAGTTAGAGTGTCATACCATGTCCTTGACTATTTCTTGAGTAGTATACTAGTTCATGCCAACCTGAAGTGAGCTTGTGAAGAAGAAATATACAAAGTCCAACAGATCTGCAATTACAAAGTCCATGAACTGTTATGCATTGACTTCTTCCTTTGACTCACCAACCAGGAGTACACTTGTACACATCTACTAGAGTCTAATTCCAAGTGTAATGTGCATCAGGTGTCTGATATGTCGTAATATCCTCAAGTCTCATCACTGGTGCTATCTGTTAGATACGACTTCCTAATAATAACCTAGCATCCAGTTTGGCCTTGTCCCTCGTAACAATGCCATTGTCATCCAGTATTTACTTCTGGTTATCCTAGTACCAATTACAAAGTTGTCATTTGGTTTGGATACCAGCTTCCCTACAATCTGCTTGCTGACTGATTGAGTTCATCTTGCTTTGCAATCCCCCAATCAATCCAGATCTACCAGAGCTTCTGTAACTTTCTTAGTTTCTTTTTCAGATAGAAAACTAGAGAAATAATCATTCGCACTCAGTAGCCCTGCTAATCATTACTCCACCATCTGGATCACTTAAGAACTAGACTCTGGGAATAGACTTGACATCAAACCCTTTGTCTCAGCAGATATGTTCTTGTAGTGTCCTCTTGATATTTAATATGGTGTAGTGTCTAACTAGTTGATCCTTCTTTTGCCCCCCTAAGCTGTTGCTGGGATTTTCTGAAAATCTTTACCCTTGCTGACTGGCTTCATTGAAGTAATGAGTGTGTTATACACTGCCATTCCACTACTTGGATATGAATCATCAATACCATAAATTTCTCCTTTAACAACTTGGAGCATGGAGTTGTTGAACTGTGCACTTAGACTTTCAATCATGTTTGCTGCACTGTAGGTTGTAGACTCCACTGAGTAGCCATGACGAATATCCTTACAAGTCTTAGCTGCAAATGCCAAGATCTTCAAAGAACTGAAAATATTTCATTGTTTGCTCATGTAGAGCATTCTCTCCAAACACTTTCAAGTTATCTAGTGTTTGCTCCTGTTGTCCATTAACTCATTAGTGGTCTTCATGTATACATCCAGATCAAGGCTTGATCTTACGTGTTGCAAATTGTTTTGACTGTTCCAGCCCTTTGGTATTTAGAAAGTCTTGATTAGCTTGATATTTCCCTTATAGTTTTAATCAAGTTCTGGTTCTTCCTTTGTACCACTCCATTCTGGCACGGAGCTCTCAGTGCTGAATATGTCTCAAAATATTCTTGATGTTACAGATATTAATCAGAACTGCTTCTTGAATTCAATCCCGATATCTGATCACCAGATCATTTCTTTTACAGTTGCTTCCAGCTTGATCTTCTTTGATGTGATCAATCACCATCTGTGATGTCTTGTCTTGAGAACACACAAACAACAACTTTTTGTTAAGATTAGTCATCCACCATCACTAAGATATGTATTTACTTAGATGTGATGCTGTCTTTGACTCCTCTTTCTGACATGCCTCACATTGATCATCCTTCTGAATTTCAGATGAGGCAGTTCTCCCACTAACCACTTTTCACAAAAGAGTTCCTTGAGTTGATGTTCAAGGGTGAGAGCTTCTAATGCTATAACTAAACTTTTGTCAGATGAAACTTTACGGTAGAAACCACCGACTTCACCTTTTCAGAGTTTCCAGTCTAGCCACGAGCATTTCCTTTCCTTACTCTAAGAAGATCAAGCTTCTCAATCTTCCTGCTTCAGATGAGACACTAATCCTTCATTGAATTGACATTTTGTCCTTTGATGCAGAACTTTCTGATAAGAGGATTTGTTTCTTGATTCTCCAGCAAGGAATTTGCTTCAATTGTTATCGGTGACACCAATGATCAGTTGTTATCAGTGATACCAATTATTCAATTCATGATGACATCCCTTTATCTGTATAGCTTGTCCTGTAATGAATACCTTTGTTGTCATCTTCAAAGATTATTGACGGAATAGCTTATGTTAATCACATTTGATTATGAGGCTCTTTCTTTGATCATATGCCTTGAGTATGAATTACCAAGAATACATAAGAATCAATTGACCTGTTATGTCATGCACTCACAAATGGATTAACAGTTCTTGGTAACCAACTTATTAGTTTGGGTCCACATGGATTAGAGATTTTACTATAAACAGAGATAACAACAGCTGCAACCTTATCAAGATAATTCTTATCTTTGACTGACCATTTTCTTCATTTACATACCCTTGACAGATTTGTCTCTAGGCAAGGGGAAAATTGGTTCCAATCTTACATAAGGAGGACTAGCAGTCTTTGTCCTATTGTAATCCTAAACATGCTTCTTCTATAATTAATACAAGTACTGGGAGATGCATTCATGGTATTGGAATAAGCAAGCATTTTATTAAGAATACATGGCATTCATTCAGAAATATTACACATAAGAATTAAGCAAGACATGCATGATAAGGAACAAACAGAATTAACAAATGAATCACTAATTCTATCTAGTCCAATCCTGTTGATAAATCTCATCTAGCTATCTCAATCCAATAATAAAGTAATACATCTTAACAAAAAATTCAGATCAAATGAATAAACCACAATGTATTAGGATATAGAAGATAAGCATAAACAAAGGTCTTATATGCTGGAAAAACATATACCTCACTAAAGCAATTAATCATGTTCAAAAAATATTCAAACACATATTTAAGATCATCTAAAGTAACATGCACAAGTTAAACATCAAACCTAGTTACCAGAAAATAATCTAATGAACTAGTACAATATTATCTATTTGTGATGCTATCATGCTTGTGCGAGTGTTAAACATTTAAACAATATGTTCTTAACATGCATTGAATATTGAAAACAAAATATTGCAGTGGTTCAAGAAATTAAAATCTGAGATATGTGAGTTGGATCACCTTCAGAGATTGCTATGAAAGCAAGATATTCCTGATTCTCGTCATCTGATCTATCCCAACTCTTTCCCGTGCACTATAAGTTTTGACTGGCTGCTTCCCTAAGAAAACATTCCACCTTTGTCTCAACTCTTCAACTGAATCCCTACTCATCCTTGTTTGTCAAACTTCTTGTTCTATTGTAGCAAAACCCCTAATAGTTACTTGACACACATTGCTTGTCAAACTTGTAGCTATCAAATCTTGTTTATATCCCAACCTCAGTCTGTAATCACCTCTTGCACTGAATCTGTAAGAATCTCTGCATCAGAATAGATAGGCTTGATCCTTGGATACTGCTTATGTACTTCTTGTAAATCTGATGCAACTGAACTTCCATGACAAGTGAAACACTACCCTGACGTACTGTCCTTCAAGTACTTCTACCTGAGCTTCCTCTGATTCAGCTATCAGTAACCCTTACATTCTTTCTCGAGGTTCCAACTTTACTACCTGTAACTGAGATATTTGTTTGTCCCCACTATTCTGTCTGACCTCCACAATTCCTGCCTATATGATATCATTGATTCCCGGATAATTATAACATTGGTACAAACCACTGTGTGACTGTATAATCTGGAATCATAGAGTTGTCTTAAAATCTCTGAGAAAAATTGTACCCGTAGAAATTTCATTCAATTCCTGCGTCTGAAAACCCAGTGGTATCCTATGGAGTAAGCCTTTGAGGAAGTTCCACAATTTTCATCTGTAGGTTTTGAAATCAGTTCCATTGGAGTAAGAAAACCATTATCTTCAATTTCCGTATTCGGGAATTTTCCGTCTTAATAACACATGGTCTTCATTTTCTTCGAAAGATTATAATCCACTTTAATAGCTCGGAGGAATTCTTAGTCTACCAATATCTTGAGTACCCTTAATTTAATATTTAAGAGAAATTTAAATTTCCAATATTTTTAATTTTCTTAGAAAATAAATTAATCATAATTAAATATTTACGTAAAATCTAATTTTCAAGAATTTCGAATTTTCTTAAATATTAAATAAAACGTAAATTATTATTTAAGAATTATTTAAATTTAAGAATTTTAAATTTATGGAAAAATACCTAAATCAAAAATAATTAATTAAGGTAACAAAAATTTCTGTGGCGACTAGGGACAAAGTCGCCTTGAAGAAACCCAGGCTGTGGCGACTTCTTGTGTGTGGCAAACAGTACCTATGACGACTCTAGTATTTCCTTTCTATTTCTCTGTGGCGACTACAGTATTAATACAACAGAAATCGCCTCAGAGAAATCCAGGCTGTGGCGACCTCCTCTTCTACTCGGTTGTCCAAGCGCGTGAAGTTAAGTCCTGTAGCAGCCACAAGTGAAATCCGCGCGCGTTCGTTTCCACTCTCTAGCCAGCCTGCGTGTGTGACCAAATAATTCAACTGGCAGCCTATTTTCTATTTGCACGTGAGCTCCATCTGGATACCATGATTCATTTTATGAATTAAGCAAAATGTGTACAGAAACTAGACTTGCCGAAATGAACTAGAATTAGCAGCTAACAAAAACTGGCAACCATATTCTGAAAATGTACCCCAAATTAATTTAAATTAAAAATTCTTATTTACTAAAATTTATAAAATAAATTAATTTAATCAAATTTATAAAATAAATTTATTTAAATTAAGTTCATATAATAAACTTATTTAAATTAAATTTATAAAATAAATTTGCTAAATTAAATTTATAAAATAAATTTATGTAAATGCAAATTTATAAAATAAATTTATTTAAGGATCCTGATTTGTGTATCAATCAGTCAGCTCTGATACCAATTGTTAGGTCCTGAATTATCGTAGAAGGGGGGTTGAATACGATAATCACTAAATTAAAAATTCTTTCGAATCTTTAGCGGATATAGAATTTAGTGCTCGGTTAGTGGTTCTGTGTTCTTGAGAGGAATAGTGTTTGGAATGATAAAAACAAGGAACACAAGATATTCGGGGAAATATATATTCGTATATAAATTCTCGAGGGGTGTTACTACACTCAGATAAATAAATTAACCGGCTACAATCTAAGAACAACAAAGTTCCCAGCTTCTACAAAGATTTACAAATCAAATCCTATACAATGATCTAGAATTTGTTTGTCTAGGATTTAATTATCGGGTAACGATTATAATGCCCTTAAGAATATACAAGAATTAAATCGGGCATTATAACGTTACTCTGGTGAGAAGTTAAACGGATATACAAAAAGCTTGAGCTTCTCTGTAAATCATTGCTGCCATTTTCACTTCTCTTTTTGGGAGAGAAGATGAACTGGAAAAAATGAATGGCTCCCTTTCTGCTGCAAAGTGTAGACTTAATATCCAATAATGTGCGGCTGAGGAGTGAGGAGCTTCTGTGGCGACAACCTTTCTCTAGAGACCAAGTAGTTCTGTGGCGATAGGAGATACAAGGGGGAGTTGTTTTGCTCTGTGGCGACAAGGAGGGAAGTGGAAAACCTGTGTGCCGATAAGTTATTCACTAGTACATTCTTTTTTACTTAAACACAAATCAAAACTTAGTACACGTTTTGATTTCTTTGTTTATTATGTTTTTTTCCTTTTTTCCTTTTTCCTTTTTTTGTGATGTTTTCTTTTTCTTTTTCCTTTTTCTATTTAAGTTTAAATTGCAACTAAATTAATTTATAAAATAAACTTAAATATAACTTATATAAATAAAATAATTTAGATTTATAAAATAAACTTATTTAAAATTTATAAGATAAATCATTTTAAGTTTATTAAATAAATTATATTAAAGTCCACTAAATAAATTTATTTAATTTACCAATTAAACTTTGAGCTTCGCTAGTCCCCTAAGCTGTTTAGCTGTGTACCCCGCGCACCTCTTCTCGTACTTTAACATGTAAATGTTCAATCCAAGTACGTTCCTCAACTTAACAATTCTTCTATAAATAATACCTAGATTCCTTTCACGAGCTGTTGAAGCCTAATGCAACTGGTCTGGTTCACAGACGACTAACCCCGATTCAGGTCTTCCTATTATGGCCTTGATTAAATTGTTAAGCTTGCCTCAACTTTATTGCTTTAGACACTGATTGTCAATAAACAACTGTACTTTCACTGGAATCCTCTTTGGTACTTTAGACAACGTCTTCATTAAACTCTGTTTATACCTTGTCTTCAATTCTTCAGATTCCTATGCTTCGAACACTGTTTATCTTTAATCAATGCCAATACACTGAAATCTTCCGGTAGCACTCGTATACTAAATCTTCAACATTTCTGAAACCCTAAAAGTCTTTAACATTTGTTCTTCACTGAGGCATGATCATATTAATGAACTTCTTTCAGTGACCTGTAAACATACTTCATGTCTTCTTCTAATCTTCTGATTCTTTGTATTTTCCTTGTCTTCATTCTTCCTGATTTCTTGTGTAGACGTAGTATTATTAACCTGTCCTGTTCTAGTGTTGTTATCATGTTGAGTTATCACGTAACTGTTCATACAGCTATGCAGTCTCACCAACACTTTATTAAATAGTAACCTAAGCCATGTAGGAATGATAACCTAAAGCTAGAAATAGTAAGTTAAAACCTAAAACCAAGTAGATTAGCTTATAACCTAAGAAGCTAGCAAGATTTGTTCAAAGATATGACAACATACTCTAGTTCTAGAACATATACTAGGAGATATACAAATCAGAAACAATCTTATGCAAGAAGCATTCAAGAAACATAACACAAAATTCTCTCTTCCCCACCTCCTTCTTCTTCATTCGGCTTCATCAAAAAGGAGCAAGAAATCAATTTCAAAAACCTCTCGTCCAGTCATGGAAAAAATCCCTTATTAATTCCTAAGATTCATACATCATAAACTAAGATAATATAAATTTTTAAGCTCATTTTATCAAGGTTTGATGGGTGAAAAAAATTCAAGAAAGATGATAGTGAATAGTATAAATATTAACTTTTCTTTGGTTTCTTGATTTTAATGGTTGATTTAGGTTCCAAAACCCCTACTAAGCACTCCCAAGACTTAATCATCATCAAGAACACATCTCAATCATTAAAGAAAGATATAAATCTTTGACCCATCTTTATTTAAGGTTTAAGTTCAAGAATCTTTTGGAACATAGATGTAAACTTAGTTTTGGTGGTTGATTTATTGTAATCTTGATGTTTAGTTAATTAGATTTAATGTTGATGATTGTTGCCTCAAGAACATGATGTTCTTGAGAGGAGTTAGTGTGTTGATGATGATTTAATGATTGTTGGTGGTAGTATAGATATTTAAGGCGTAAACGAAACTCGGATCGTAATCGTAATCTCGATAAAACGAACAAAATATAACATTAAGTTTCTGCAGAAAGTCCCAGAGATATAAACTGTAGTTTCTTGAAAAATAACACTTGATTATTATAGAAAGTGTTATAAGGATCATTTAGGAGCTTGAATCTATTTATTATGATTTACGGATCAAAAGTTATGACCGTTTTACTAAAAGTGATTAACGCGACAAAAACTGCTACGAATTACGAAATTTGGAAATATAAATGATTGACTTAAAAATATTCATAAATCAAGAAAATTTTCAGATGTAGTAAATAGATTTCATTAACAGATATAAAAATTTCAAGTAAAAATAATGATTTTTCAATTTTATAAAAATATCTGAACCAAGATCGCGCGATTGGAAAGCCGTTAGAATTCATAAGCGGAGCTGACGATGAAAATATAAACGGACATAAAGTAATTCGAAAAAGAAGCGACCGTGGCATAAATAAGTACTTAAAGGAATATTAAGGGTAAATTAAGTGCGAGAATGAATAATAAGTAGCATATGAGTACGAGTCGCCGTAAATTAGAATGAGATTTAACGAAACGGTTTATGTTTATGGTTATAGATTTTCGAGCGGACACTAGAACATCCTCCATCTCGAGATACCCAGGCAAGTTTACGAACCCAACTCCATATACTGTTGTGCTTTGAAAGGATTGTTTTATTATCACTTGCATAAATGCCATGCTTGCCATGATACTAAGTAATTGAGTTTTCACATAATGTAGCGATGTTGTACGATATGTATATGTCGAAGAATGCTTAACGCCGCCACGAGCGTGACGTATAATTATAAGACCGAGAGTCGGTCGGGATTTTAAAATAAAACCCGGGAATCATTCCAGTGATATTTTAGAACGATTAAAGTCCGTAGTAGTTGTGTTCCAAGGGACTCGGCGTCCACTTGCGAAAGATTAAATACCTCGAGCTTTTATTAAAACGATTTCCAAAAATCGTATTCCCTCAACTATATTTAAATACCCGAATGATGGATATTAATTTATTTATTCATTTAAAATAGGAGAATTATTCTCTAATTATTATTTATTTCAAACTCGTTTAATTATTAAAAATTTCTCTAATTATCTAAATCTAAATTAGTTGAGGAATATTATTTCAAATATTCTTTTAAAATATAAATTATTCACGAATTAATTATTTAAGGATTATTATTTAATTAAAAATTATTTATCAAATGATTTAATATGATTTAAAAATCATAAAACTTGATTTAAATTACTTTCTGATTTTTGAAAAATCGTTCAAATAATTTCAGATCATCGGAGAATATTATATCAACACATTTTAAATATTTTGAATATAGTTTCAAAGGAAACTCTCCCCCTTATTAATTTATCTGTTGACAATGGTCAACTCATATATAACGACTCGTATATTTTTATATTATTTAAATATGCAATTATTAAATAATTATATAATAAAATATGTCTGTGAGTGCTGTCGGTTGAATATTATTTTGCTGTTAATTATGTGTGATCGTTGGTGTTGGAGTCTCAATTGTGTAATTCGTTGTGAAGCTGTGTTGTGTCACTTTTGTATTTAAAAGTGATTTTATTCAGGATTTATTTCCATTAATACTTGGGTTATCCCTAAAATCATTTTTATGGCTTCGTAATTTTATTAATTATTTTTAGGAGTTTTTAAATTTGAGAAATTAATATTTCATCAATTATTTAGCCATGTATGATTTTCTGATTGTAATTATTTGTTAAATCCGTATTTAATTCCAAAATTCTTTAAAAATTATGAAACTCGTATTTATTTAATTTTGGAATATTTGGAGAATTTTAAAATTATTTTGAGAATTTTTGGGATTAAGTTCACCCGCGCGTTGTTTCGTGTATTCGTTAAAAAACGAGTATAAACTGTGTTTTAGAAATTATTTTAAAATTTTGAAATTTATGTTTTTAGTAACCTCAGGAAATTTACAATATTTTAAAGTTAATAGGGTAATTTTCGGGTTTATTTTACCCGCCTGTTTATTCGTTATTTCTGCAAAAACCCGGATAAGAGATAAGTTTTCGGTCAAAATAGACACGTGGTAGTTGATTTGTGCTGCTTGTAATACGTGTTAGCTAGTATTACGAGTCGGGTTTTGTTAATGTTCGGGTAGATGGTCAGCGAGGATATGTCAAACATAATCGAAGGTCTAAGTTAGGGTGTTTCGACTTTGTAGGTGCTAGTCGGAAAGCCCAAGAGTTGGCGTTGGATAACCTAGTGGACAGTCGACGAGCTCAATAAGGTTCCAATCGAAGGACCTGAGTGTTGAAGTCGAATCCAGGGTAATCTAGTGGTTAGACGTTAAAGCCTGAGCGTCCGTGTCAGCTCAAGGTCAATCGGTATTAGTTGTAAAGCTCTGCAAGGCAAGTACCCCTGACCATATCTTTATGGTTCAGCATATATGAATATAATGTTGTTTTATTCTCATAGTGGAACAGAATGATTTAAGTTACGTATCCCCTGGGTTTTAAATTGTTTTGCTAACTTGTGTTTTGGGGGAAAAGTAACTTCTGAAATACCTATCTCTAAGTTTTGAATAAAATGAAAATGTTTTGGGAAAATGTGTTGTGTTAGAATTGTTTTGACAAGAGATAGGTAAGTGATTTGGAAAACTGGATAAAAAAAACTGATCAGATAATTGGATGAGTGTGCGCAGAAGGCCCTTAACGGCCTGGAAGTTAGCGTAAGAGGCGAAGTGGTTGCGCACCCTATTATAACCACCAGCCCAGCGTGACAGAGACCTAGCTAGTCTCTGAATTCCGGAACAAGTTTCATAGGATAGCCTGATCAGCTGTCTCACCAGGGATCATCCAATGCTTTTACATCTGAGCAAGTGATTTTGAGGTTCCCGGAGAGGAACGAATTGTATAGGTCCTGTGATGGGACAAGTTTTATAGGTCCTGTGATGGGACGAGTTTTATAGATCATGTGATGGGATAAGTTTTATGGTTCCCGTAACGGAACAAATGATTTTGGGTCCCCGTAATGGGACAAATGGTTTATGGGTCCTGCGATGGGATGAAAGATTTTAAAATGAAAGAAGCATGCTAAAATAGAAATTGATATTTATGCACAACACACAACTAATGATTTGGTTTTACAGAGCATGCTAGTTTTGATATCCAGTTCACACATGCTTTACTTGTTTTCTAGCAAGTTATGATTTCTGTTCCTATAATTGTTTTTGATAAACTGTTTTGATTATTATTCATATAGTGGTACTGCTGAGCAATTGATTGCTCACCCTTGCAAAATGTTTTATATATGTATTGCAGATACCTAGGAGATTCTTCAGTGGTAGTCGGGGCAGAGTTCCAGTTCCTTCCGTGTCAGGCTCCTCTGAGGTAGTTGTGTTGGACCCAAGCGGGTCTGTTGAGTTGCTGAATAAAGATAGTATTGTTTGGATTGTCTTTAATAAGTTGGTTTTTGACGGTTGTAACCTAAGTCATACTTAAACCTGGAAAAGGTCTTGGAAAAAGGGGGTCGAGATTATGTATAATTAATAATTTGGGTTATATTGTTTATTAGTATTGTTGTTGGTGACGTCAACTCCTGACCCCGGGGTTGAGGCCGTCAAAGTTGGTATTAGAGCTACAGGTTTGAGTCCCTGATTTAGGTTAGGAATAGAGTCAGAAGAGTGCAAGAAGGTTTATTCTATATAGATATGAGTCAGCAACTCAACCAGAGGAGCGAGTCTGTGAGTTTAGTCAAGGGTTCGAAGGCATAACCCTGATGTTTGTTGGGGATTGGCTGGAACTGTCCTAGCTTTTAGTAAGTCTCCCCTATATATAGGTATCATTGGCAATGTCTAGTTGAGATTTCTAGTTTCTTTTCTCGAGCGAGCGAATCTGATCATGAAAGTTCAGGTGGAAGGGTAATAGTTAGCGGCTGCCATGACAGCCGAGTCCCATAGTGAATGTGGATTAGTACTGAGGTTTATACCTTGAGCCCTTATATTTCTTTCCTCGGAGGTTCTATCGGTTGATTGGGGCAAATAATACATATGATGTGACTATTTGTCTGTGTGACAAAGGGTCTGGTGGGACGCCACCGAATTATGTGTTATAAACTGTATAGTACTATGATTGGCCATCTTACGTACTTGTATGGTTGCTCCCAGTCATATCCGCATTTCCTTCATGTTTCTTATAGAATGAATTATCCTGATTTCAAAATTTTATTTGGTATTTTATGGCAATGAATTTCCTTCGGTAATCACTGTGGTCATATCGTCCTAGTTATGGAAAGTAAGCAAAGAATTGACTGTCAGGAGAAATAAAAGTTCTATATCCGGTTGCTATTTTGGAATGACGACAACAGAAAGGATTTATGATCCAGTGGAAAAGGTTGTTGTCTTAGAAAATTTAATTCAGTGGTTGTCGAGTCTATGGAAAATGATAGGGAACCGCCTTTAGAAGAATGGTTGGCTGAAACTTGGACTAGTAGGCCTATCAGAGGTCCTTAAGTTGACCTAGTTTGCGAGGTTGTTTGTTGCTAATTGTGGCAGAAATAGCCAACCCCGTTTTATTATATTGATTAGTGATACATATGATTATTAACATGTTATGTGTCACAGTATTGTGAACCGTGGAGTTGAGTGATGAAACATGGTTAGTATACTTGTTGGTGGTGTGGTTGTTAGGAATATATGTGCATTAGTTTGATGATATGTTTAACAAAACACTTAAGTAGAAGTTTAGTGTTTGTAGCCTCAATGGATAAGACCACTTTGGCTATCCGTTGATGGTGCAGCTTTACTTAGAAATAAGTCTAGTGTTGTAGCACATTTCAGTCTCTGTATTTAAGATATAATTCTTAGAAGTTGAGAGAAAATATAAGTCATGTTGACTACTAGAAGATATGCAAATAGGAAGGCCAATTGTAAATATTTCATGCCTTGTAATTTTGTATAAATGAAGTGGTATCAACGGATATTTTAAAGACCTTCAACGGATGAGAAACAAAGCTTCAACAGATGTCTCTAAAGCTTCAACGGATAGAGCTTCAACTGCTAACACATCAACGGATAAAGCCATCAACAGATGAAGGCTTCAACGGATGTTCTGTTAAATAGAAGTTGATAAGTGGTAGTTGTAACAGCAGACAGAGGCACATGGGTTGACAGAGATAACTGAAATGTGGAAGCCTAATTTCAGGAACATCAGAAAAAGCAGCCGTTCTACTCTAGTACAAAGAGGCAATAGTCAACAAAGTACTTGAGTGATATGGAGAAGAAACAAGTGGAGAACTTATTTTATTATTGTATTTTTATCTTTGTCTTCACTTGTACACTTGGTGATATATAAACCAAGTAGCAGCTAGTAATTAGATGAGAATTTTTCCAGTGCTGTTTAGAAAAATCTTGAGAGAAAAATTATCTAGTTTGTACTAGGATGCAGCTGTGATCAACATCTTGAATCACAGATTTTCTGAAATACCATCTCTGGTGGAACAACAATCCACCAGAAAAGTTTTTAAGGTCTGTTGTGTTCTTTACATTAGTGCTTGAATATATATCTGTCTGTATTAGCTTAAAGAAATTCACACACTTGTTTATCTTGAACACAAAGCCTTTAAAATTGCTCAAAACTTGAAAAAGTTTTGAGATTTACATTCAACCCCCCTTCTGTAAATCTCATTGTTAGTCCACTAGGAATAACAATTGGTATCAGAGCAAGCTCTTGACACACAAAGAGTTTAAAGATCTTGGAAACTAACAAAGATGAGTAAGAAGGATATTGGAGTAAAAATCCCAGTTCTTGACAAAGACAGTTATCACCATTGGAAGGTGAAAATGCACCTTCATCTACTCTCCCAAGATGAAGGTTATGTAAACTGCATTGAGAATGGTCCTCACATTCCCCACAAAGTAGCCACAGTTGCTACGGCCACAATTGCTGTTGGTCAATCCATTCCAAAACCTAGAGCAGAATGGACAATGGAAGACACAGAAGAAGTCCACAAGGATAAGAAGGCTATGAACATTTTGTTTAATGGTCTTGATAAGGATATGTTTGATAATGTGATAAATTGCACAACTGCCAAAGAGGTTTGGGACACAGTTCAGCTACTGTGTGAAGGTACAGAACAAGTAAAAGAAAACAAAATGCAGCTTCTCATTCAACAGTATGAGTATTTTCATTTTGAAGAAAATGAATCTTTAAATGACACATTCAATAGATTCCAAAAGCTGTTGAATGGACTGAAGCTGTATGGTAGAGTGTACCAGGTGAAGGATTCAAATCTTAAATTTTTAAGATCCTTGCCAAAGGAATGGAAACCCATGACTGTCTCCTTGAGAAACTCTCAAGATTATAAGGACTTCACTCTTGAAAGATTATATGGAATCTTGAAGACTTATGAACTAGAGCTGGAACAGGATGAGGTATTGGAGAAGGGAAGAAAGAAAGAAGGTTCAGTTGCCTTGGTAGCTGAAAATGAGAAAGAATGCAGACAAGAAACTGTGAGATCAACATCAAACTCCAAAGATGGCACAAGCAAATCAGAATCAAGCAAGGGTAAGGAGCAAGTTGCTGAGAATGAAGACAACTCCAGCCAAGATGACTCTGATGGTATTGATGAGCATCTTGCATTTCTATCCAGGAGATTTGCAAAGATGAAATTTAGGAAAAACACTAGAGCCACTAAACCTCATAAGAACATGGTGGACAAATCCAAGTTCAAGTGTTTCAATTGTGGTATAAGTGGACACTTTGCAAGTGAGTGCAGAAAGCCAACTTCTGAAAAGAAGAAATTTGACCAAGTAGATTACAAAAAGAAATATTTTGATCTGCG